>NC_071392.1:95734177-96029177 GCF_022682495.2 Desmodus rotundus
TGGAGGCTTCCCTCCCACACTTCGCCCCAGCCCTTTGCAGAACTAGGACTCAGGGGTCCAAGGAGCTGGTCAGGATGCCACACAATGACCCATGCATACATCAGGACCATGAGTCATGCAGATTTGAATGAACCAGAAAAAAACAAGTCTCGTGCAGTGTGCCGACTTTGAAACCAGCCTCAAGTTAGGGGTCTGGAAGTGTGGCCCGTCTCGCAGCACCTGGCTGTGGGAAGTGTAAATGGGGCTCCTGCGACCACTGCGTGCATGCACCAGTGTTACTGATGACTAAAGGTTGCTGTCAGGTCAGAGCTTGTCAGAAACTGCAAACTCTGGATGAGGTGGTGGCCTGTCCTGCAAGGCAGGATCAGGAGGCCCAGGCAGAATGTGGGATGTGTGCTGACCTGTAGCCAGCACAGGACGCTGGCCTGAGCTGGCGACCGACATGGCACAACAGAGCCCAGCCCTGGCCTCCATGTGGGACAAAGTCTGAGGGGCTGCTCACACCCCGAGTCCCCTGAGGACCAGACTGCAGTTGCCCCCTGCAGCCTCACCCTGGCCCCTGCCCCTTCCCTAGTCTGCCACCAGTTCTTCCCGGGAGCACTTTTTTATGAGTTACTTGCCCTCTAACTCTCAGCCCGGGGTCACCTGGCAAAAACCCCGAACTAAGACAACCCGCTGCTCTGTGCAGGGTGCTGGGGTGATGCAGGTGAGCAAAACTAGACTTGATACCCAAGCTTGCTGAGCCCACCACCCACCTGGGGTTGGACATCAATGAACTGCCCTTTAAAGACGAGAAGAAAGCGAAGTTCACCCCAGCGTGCAGTTTGCCCGACGGCACCTTAGGGAGGCCCCTTAGTAATTTTTTCATCTGGCATTACTGAGAGCTAACAACTAATTGATTAAAAAGAAGCCCTCCTGCACTGCACTTTGACATGTTACGTTTCCACAGGACATGACGGGGTCTTATCTAGAGGAGGAGTGGCCCTCATGAGCAACAAGATCCCTGTCACTTTCGGGGTGGAAGGGGCTCTCTGGTGATGACAGGAGGCAGGACAGGCCAAATATGGTGACTTCACCACAAACAACTGCTTGTAGCACATGACAGAAACACAGACGAAGGACGCCAACATGCTTTTTAAACCACCGGCTGTGTAAAGTGCAAATGTGCGTGCTCCTCTGGTTCAAGTAAGCGTGTTGTGTTAGCGAGGACCCCTGAAACTGCCCACATCCGCTGTTGCTGCCCTGCAGAAACGCCGGTCCTGTGCAGGCCCGCCCGACGGGGGTCATTCCCAGACCTTCGTGTGTGTCTAACAAAACAAAGACGAGAGCGTGGCTGGGGTTGTTTGGGGGAGGCTTTTTCCTACATCCTCACACCCCAACCCAAGTAACACGGGTGTCATCAGGCCGCACCTGGCCTTTCTTTCTGCCACCTTCAAGCACCTTGCAGATGGTCCAGGCAGGTGGGCCCACAGACCCTGGGGCTCAGTTCCTGCTGGAACTCCGCCACCAACACAGCACTAGCATCCCCCTTCCCGATGGGACCAGATGGGAAAGCTGGGCAGGAGAAAGCACTGGGCTCCAGCCTCCAAGGCGACAGCAACGCACTACGCTCTGCCCTTAGTAACAGAGCTAATGGGTGTGGGGAGCACCATGCAGACCCCCCGTCCCTCTGTCCCTCTGGAATGAGCCCAGAAAGTCAAGGGTTCACAAGGCTGTCCTGAGTCTCTGAACCTCAGGAGTCACGTGGGGACTCGACGTAGAGATGAGTCACGGCACAGGCCCTGGACAAAGTGCTGCGGGCTGTCACTGACTGGCATTCAGGGTTGACTCCTTGGGAAGGGGAGGAACTAAGTATTTGGGGACTGGCAGTCCAGCTTATCTCAGACTAGCATTGTTCACAGATGCTCAGTGCCTATCCTGGGGACAGAAGTCACACCCCCACCTTGCTGAAGTCAGCTTGTACAGGTGACTTGCTTTGACCAAGTGACTGAGTGAAGGGACACGTGCCACTCTGGGAGGGCACTTCAGGAGCCATGGCGCAGTTCTCCGTGTTCCTGTTTCCTGCCTCCAGGGCCCTGGAGGCACGTGACAGGGTGCAGCCTCTGCCAAGCTGGCTGTGATACACAGGGTCCTTTTGCTGTCCCTTCATCAACACATGGAATCAGAGAGGCATGAAGGTCACGGTTGTGGGCCCCTTGAATGTTCAGGTTGTTACAGCAGCATGAACCCCACTAATCCTGACTCATGTCCCGCCCCGCTGCCCCCCCCACCATGACCCTGCATCTAGACACGTGACCCCAAGCCTCACCAAATCAGAGTGTCACCATCACTGGCCACAGTGACTGGCTCCAGGCCCATTGAGACTCAGGTGGGACTGACGTGTGCTTTCCCACATGAGGACGCCTGGGCTCTGGGAGTGAGAGCCTTGGGCCCTTCACAGCCATGTGCTGCCTTGTGGGGAGTCTGCTGGGAGTGGGAACCAACCCAGATGCAGGGCAAACTGCGGAGGAGATTCCTGTGCATGTGGCCTGTGCCACGGGCTGGACACAGCGTCCACGCGACACCCTGGACGCGGTTCTGCGAACCCATCAGAGCCTCTGCTTTCACACTCGCCACTCAGACTCATCCCCGCACCTGTGACCAGACACGCAAAGATCCCGCGTGCTTCATGGGAAGAAAACAGGAGGCAGCTCTGGGGGAAGCGCCCAGGAAAAGGCTCTCCAGATCAACACCGACACACTCAAGAGCTAGGCCCAGGAGCCAGGCAGGGATGGTCCCCTGTCTGTCCAGCCTGGGTTCCCAAACAGAAGGGCCTCTCGTTGGTCTGGCTATCTGTGTGTGCTTGACTGTGCGCCCGCATTCTAAGCCAAAACAAGCCTGGAACAGGCACAGCAGAACAAACGCTTCTTCCCCCAATTAGCAGCTCTGGGGAAATGGCTCCACTGCCTTTCCAGCCCGGGCAGGACAGCCAGTAACGCTGATGGTATCCAGGCAGGAGCCCAAGGAGCACCAGCTTCTGGGAAGCGGGCCGCTGTCCTCTGCTCAGGGAGGGCCAGCTGGCTGGGGTCAGCAGGCCATCGTCACCACACCCACATTCACAGAAGCCTCAGGAAAGACAGTCCGTGTGCTCAGAAGGGCCCAGGAGGAATAAATATTTCAAACATGCTACAGTTCTGGAGCCTCGCTGTATCATTTCCTCGTAATGATGTAAAATCATAATTAACACATAATATACAAGTGCGTACTGAGGAAGACTAGATAAATATGTAACAAACCTGTAGTTACTGAAAGGACAGACCCAGATAAATGAAAGTCCAGAAGAACAACTAAGTATAAACAAGAGAAGCACGTGTACTGTGAAACACGCATTTCAAAACAGTGGCACTGGACTATTTACGGGATGGGACTGAGTCTCTGACCTAACTCAGGACAAAGGTAAAGAAAAGAAACCGAGAAACAAACTGGAAAGCACTAGTGGGCAGCTTGTGTATCTGGCCTGCTGACGGGGATGCCCTTCTAAGTATAAAAGCAATTAACAAAGCCTCAAGGGAAAACACTAGCACATGTGGCCTGACACTTTTTAAAACTTCTAAACATGGAAAGACACCATTTAAAAACACAGGGTGCTACTCAGTGGAGAAAATATTTGCAACATAAACAACAAGACTTCATCGGTACCCCAACACTGCTCTTAAGGGGGGATACACTGAGGAGTCACTTTATTCTTTGCTGATGAGATCCAGGCTGGGCACCTTCTCTCTGAAGAGTTGGTTGGCAGAAATGTATAAAAGCCTAAAACAGCCGGTGCCCGTCCACCCCAGAACCCCACTCCTGAAGACGGACTGCGAGGCAACAGTGAGCGTGGTCTCAAAGACCCTGGTCTGCGGCGGGTGTCCAACAACACTTTTCACACAACTGAAAGACTTCCGCTGTTAAGAACTGTATTTTCAAAGAAATCTTTTGAAAATGAGGAATTTAAAAGAAAAAAGCAGGACGTAAAACTAAACACAGAACTGAACAACATTTTGCTCTGAAAGATAGGACGCCAGCACGCCCAACTAGTCCATTCCGTTACATGGCCCTGGGCGTCTTCCCGGGGTGGGCACAGGGGGGCGTGAACGAGACAGGTGGGGGTCTGCGGGCTGGAGTTTACAGTCTTAACAGGATATCACTCACACACACACACACACACACACACACACACACACACACACACACGAAGAAAAGACACAAGGCTAATGACATTTGAAGAACTCTGGGTAGCAATTTTCTTCCTTACATTTATGTGAAAATGTTTCCATCGTTCACTTGTCCTATTTTCATCATTGGAAATGAGACTTTGGTTAAAACCTTCACCACTTCCCACCTGGGACATGGGGAGAGACGCAAGCACCTCCCAGAAGCGACCCTTCTCCTGGCCTGCCTGGGCGCCACCCAAGTCTTCTCTCCCTGCAGATCACTTCCTTTGTTAACAGCAGGACTGGACGAGGAGAAAGAACCCGAGACGAAGGTCCATCTACTGCACTTGGAAAATCTAAATGACCTTTCAAAAGGCTTGGACTGAAAACAAATGCATGCCTCACAAACAAGTGATTGATCCCACATGACTAAACATCCTCATAAAAATACCTTCAAAGTGTCCCAACTGTGGATAATTCACTACACCAGGAAAAGGCCATTCATGCCAAGTATCAACAAGAAGACACAAATTTTGTCAGTAAATTTCAAGACCAGTTCAAAACAAACCTACCTACCTAGGGCGCTGATCTGCCCCTCGGGATTAGAGGACAGAGACACTTTCAAAGGTGAGACAGACAGACGGGAAGAAAAAAGACACAGAGCCTTTAAAAAAGGATCCCTTTGAAACTGATCCTTGTGACCTGTTTGTTCTGTTCCATAGGGAGGGAGAGGGGGATGGACACACGTCCTGGTCCCACCCAAGCTGCCCGTGGCACAGCACACGTCACCGACGCTGCGCTCTTGTCTCTTTCCTTGTGGATGAATGTGACCAAGCACAGAGGTGAGGTCATCAGGGTGATCACTAATTACTTCACCCCACAGTCAGTCTGTGGGCCTCTGCACCATGTGGACCCCAGGTGTCTCATTCGAGGGCTAGGGGATGTGGCCAGCTGCGGTCCCTCCCTCTGTGGGGAACGGATGACAAATAAGCAGACGGGATTGTTTCAAGGAGTGAAAACGCGGTAAAGGAAATCAGAACAGGAGTCTGTGGCTGGGGGCATCTTCCTGGAAAGGGGTCAAGGAGGGCTTTTCAGAGGAGGTGTCGCTTGAGTTGCAACCTGGGCAAGGAGACTTGGGTTAAGAGCTTTCTGGAAGGCGGGAAGGTGGAGCACACACAGGTGCTGAATACAGGACCCAGGGTATTCTTCGGGAGAACTGAAGAAGCTGGAGCAGCCACGAGGGAAGGGGGGAGACAGACTAGACAAAGCCAGGTGGGGGGACGGGAGGTGGGGGAGGCAGCAGCTCCGGTCATGGGAACGCCAGGGTGATGTTCCAGGTTCAGTGAAATCTCCATGTGAACTCTAACCCCTTTGAAAACATAAAGAGGCCACATGCCAAAAATCATAAGCAACCGATTTTTAGGATGCGAAGTCCTTGAACAGGTAAGGGGGCAAGCTGCGATGCCTCTAGATAATGGATTATTATTTTTCAGTGACAAGAAAAAGTGAGCTCTCGACATGCAGGAGGACATGAGAAAAAGGCGTATGGCCGTGCAGTCAGTCTGAAAAGGCTTCACTCTAGACGATTTCGACCACATGACATCCTGGAAAAGGCGGAACTACAGTGAAACGACAGGCAGCTGCCAGGGGTTTGGAGAGAGGAACGGAGGAGGGACCAATAAGGGTGCTCACAGGACTCTCGGGGCAGTGACACCGGCCTGTGTGAGACCGCAAGGTGGACACATGATGCTATGTTCATCAAGACCCAGTGAACGCACGTCGAGCACAAGCCCTCACGTCACCCGCGGCGTTCCGTCAGAAGTAGCGCACTACGCGAGGTGTTACTCAGGAGAAACTGGCTGGGGGAGATGTTTATGGGAGCTCTACGCTTTCTGCAAGTGTTTTTTGTAAACCTTAAAACTATTCCAAACATAAAATTTTTTTTAAGTTAATTTGATAGTTTGTATAATCCATTTGGATCTGTCCTGGTCTTTCTAAATCCCACCAGGGCCCGTCTACTAACTAGACACCCAGGGTGACCAGTGCCCAGAGCCCAGTAGACGGGGGGGCACTCGGGGGCAGCCACCAGGCAAAAGGGCAATCAGTCAGAGGCAGTGGGACCCTTTGTTCGATGTCTGGGTTCCCTGGTTCTGCCACCTACTTTGTTTCTCTAAACCTTGGTTTTCTCATCTGTGAAAAGGAAATAAAACTATCACTTCCCAACCTCACAGGGAGCCTCCAGGAGGGGAGGGAGGTGACCGAGCAAGGCCCTTGTCTGCTGCCTGCCACTCCATGAGCTGGCACTAAATGTGAGCAGCAAGGTTAAAATGTATCGTAATTAACTGCCCACACTTCTATGGTGTGGGTCCCGTGGTGAAACTGTTGCGCATCAGACTTGAAAAGGCCTGTTTTTAAAATACAAGGAAACGTAACACTTCTAAGCAAACGGGGTCAGAAACCATGGCGCGCCGGGACCCAGCACCCAGCTGCTGGCACTCCAGGGCGGGCCGGTCTCTTTACTGTGCTCTCAGCGGCCTTGCCCTGCTGCAGCACTTTGAAGCAAATGAAAGACATCATTTCAGCCGCAAATGTGGCTTTAATCTAAACCCCAAATGACTTCTGCTTTCAAGCACTACTCTTGTTGACACATTTTTAAAAATTTGTAATGACCCAGCTTGGTGAGGGGTCCAGAAAAGGTGTCCTAACTAATTTCTGTGTGATTATAAATCGGTGTAAAACAGTTTTAGGTCAATTGTTTACATCTACTCAGACTCAAATTGCACCTACCTTTTGACTCAGCAGTTACATCCATCAAAGCATATGTTTCAAATAAACCTGAACCAGAGAATAAAGACGCCTACACGGGTAAAACCTCATTCACGGGAGAGCCGATCTTACTGACACATTTGGAACCCTCAGTCCCCCCAACAGGGCAACACAGAAGAATGCTTTGCAACATGCTTTCCTTAGGCTGCCAGGTGCCGAGAAAGGATGAGGAAGCCAACATGCACTGACTGGGAATGACCCGCAAGAAATCTTGGCAAGTGATAAAAGGTGTGCACCAGCGTGCGCAGAAGGCCCCCATCAGTCAAAGTGGGGCACACAGGCACAACCACATGTGTGTACAGGAGGTAAACATCTGCAGGGAGTCACGAAACAGGGACTCTCAGCAGAAGCTGCCTCAGGGACAGAGAGATGGCCAACTGTAGAATAGGGCTAGGAGAGACTTTCCACCGTCCAATAGAAGTACATCTTTCACGTTGGCAATGTGCACCTTCTCACACTGCTTAATTATTCACCACAGGCGTGAATTATCCATTCAAATTTTTTTTTAATAAATGTAAGGATGGGGGGAAAAACATTCGCCAGAACAAATGTAATAGCTGGCTCCCTCCAGAGACTGGGAGAGGAGCCCTAACGAGAAGGAGACAGGAGCCAGCAGAACCAGAACAGCACGGGTAACAGCACTTGGTAACAGCACATGGGGCGCTGGGGGTGGAGGAGTGGCCTTCTCAGATCATGAGGAGGGGCTGAGGGCTCCGAGATCCTCAGCAACCAGTGACTTCTAGATTTGAAGTCACTGCCTTGGGGGCCACGTTCCCTGCCCCTCTTGGCCCTGAATTTAGAGGACACCATGCTGGTCCCAAGACCTAAGAGAACACAGGAAGCCCTGCTGTGTCCTGGCAAACCCCAGCGCTGGGGACAGGTACGGACGGCAGCCCCTGGGCGAAGCCCCCATCCTTCCCAGACTTGGTTTGAGATGCTTCTCTGTTCTTGGAGTCCTTAGGGCCCATATAAAAGAAGGAGGGGCATCTCTTTCTACATAATGCCCCAGGAATTTGTTTTCATAACTCAGACGTGGCCTTGGGAAACTTTGGACCAGCAGGAACACAAGCGTAACCTGGGACAGTTGCATTTCTGCATGGACTTAGGCCCAGGCGCCGTGGCTCTGCTCGCAACATCCCACAGCTTAGATGGGCTGGAGTGTGACAATTTAACTCTTACCAAACACACAAGGAAAAAAACATTGTCCAAGACTTACTCCATTAGAGGATCCATTTGTACGCCAGTAGTGTATGAACTAGCACCACGGACAGCTCCTTGGGCCCAGCACACGCCAGGCAATTAATGAAACGTTCTCCAGGAGGTTAAGTCAGAGCAGACCTTGACCTTAAAATATGAATCGGCAGCTGTCTAGCCTTTTCCATCTCCCTCTATGCTCCTCCCCAAATACATCACTTTTAAAGATATTTCTCAAATTTCAGAATAGTTTTTGAAAATTAAAAACAGCATAGGGGAAGGTATATTACACCAAGCAGGCAGTGGGTAAGGCTGCTGCATGCCTGGGGGGCGGGGGTGTAATGATACATGTGCTATGTGTAAGATGAAGCACTGGTAACAAACAGGGCAAACTCCAACACCCCAGGGGGTGGCACCTGTCTGCCCAGCCCGGTCCCTCTCGGGTGCTCGCTCACACTCCCCCTCCTGCCCTTCCTCACTCCACACTCGCAGGATGAGTGTGACATGACTTAACTGGGGGTTCAGGTATGCAAACACGCTATCACACTGCACACACTGCTACAATCTGCTCTTGCCATAGAGATTCAGTTCACTGCTTTCAACCATGGGACAGTGTCCCAAGGTAGGGACGTACCACCTGGGCCCTCACCGATGGCCAATCAGGCCATGTGCGGTCGTCCATGAGCACACACGACACCCTGCTTGTAACGATCACCCAGCATGTGCCTCCGTGCCCACTTCCACCTGCCTGGAAATGGGCGTGGGCAGCCGGCACCCTTCCAATGTTACCTGAATTGCAAATGGCTAACTCACATCTGTAAGGTATGAAGCTGTTGCCCCACATTTTTGCCAACACTTGATATTGTCAAGTTAAAAAAAAAAATCAAGTCCTCATCTGAGAATATGTTTGATTTCAGAGTGAGAAGGGAGGGAGGGAGGAGGGAGAGAGACACATTGATCAACTGCCTCCTGAATACATCCCAACTGGGGATTGAACTTGAAACCTAGGTGAGTGTCCTGACTGGGAATCGAACCCATGACCCTATGGTGCACAGGACTGCACTCCAACCCACTGAGAACCTGGCCAGGGCATCTAATTCAAATTTTTCTTGGAAACTTCTTGGGTAAAAAGTGTCCTGCCTTCCCCCCCGCCCTCTTCCTTCTAACCTTCGCTCCTCTTTGGCCTCAATGCTGGATGATGACGTTCCCGGTCCTGGTGGGTCCCTGACAGCAATGGCCACCACCTGAGGCCGAGGCAGCGTGGGGGACTCAGCAGTCATGCCCTGGCTAAGACAGGGTGGAGTGGGGTAGAGCCACGTCTCTGGCTCCCAAAGTCCTCTCACCCACCACCGATATCTGCAAGAGCCTTTGTCTGTAAGGACAGGGACAGAGGCAGCCAGGGCCACCAGGAAAAGAGCACACCTTTTCGTCTTGCAATGACATCATGGCGGGTCCCTGAGGTTCCTGAACTGGGGCTCCTGCCGCAATGAATGAAGCGTGACATCACACACTGAGGAGACTGCCAGGAAGCTACCCACAGGGACCCCCATGCAGCATCCCTGGTAGCTGCATCTGGAGAAGCCTGCTGGGCCCTCGACCCCAACTCTCAGAGCCTCCGCTTCATAACCTGAGAACCAGGCCGCACTAACCTCCCAGGCCCCAGCGACAGTCCTTGTAACTGTGCTGTCACTCACCGCGTTTGTTACCCAGCCCCTCCACCCCCCTCTGCCTGAACACCTGGGATGGGACCCAGGACCCTCTCCTCCATTCTGGGTCATTTTACTGCATTTACTGCCAACAGATTCAGCATTCCTCCACCTGGTGAACCGGAGACCAAGCAGCGGGAAAGCCTGACATGCTCCCACGTCCCAGTGTTGACTCAGGGAAAGAATGCGGCTGGGAGAGAACTCAGTGGCCTGTGAGGTTGCCCACAAGCACAGCCAGGCATCCTCAAGGACAGCTGAGTGTCCCGTCAACCCCTAGTGACCGAATGCTGGCCAGCCCTCTTCAAAAGCTGTTGGCTTGCAGTCTCTGTGGGCAGCCGCCCAGGCAGCCAGGCACCGCTGAGCCAGGGCAGTGGCAGCTCCTTAGTAGTCACCACGTCGCTGCTGGGCCCCTCAAAGCCAGGAGGGCCAGCACACAAACACCCTGCCCATAAATGCGCAACTCCGCCGCGGCAGGAAAAGCACCCTGGCGAGACAAGGGAACACAACCCACCCGCACAAGTGGACCCCCGCCACACGCAGCCATGTGGAAGAGTGGGTGGCCCCCCACCCCAGAGACACACCAGCCCCCAGGAAGGTGGCGTCTGGGAGCAGCTCTCCACTGATGCTGGTGCCGCTCTTCAGGGGCCCTGGGAACCGGTGGCATGTTCAGTCAGGCAGCCCATCGGCTGGTTTCCTGCCAGCCCCAGTCACACGGAACACTTTGGGGATCCAAAAGAAGGCCCCGCTTTGACCCCCAACATAATTTTGTCTTCTGGTGGCACCAAAGCATTCGAAGCACTTCTTTCTGCGAATGGCCTTCCCAGTAACCTAGCACACTGCCCTTCTGAAATACACGCACCTGTATGAAAACTTAAGAGCTGATGGTTACAGAGCAGGGTCAAGGGCATCCAACCATTCCCAGGTCAGTGCAAACAAAAAAACAAACACCCCCTCAGATGCAGACGTCACAATCACCCCTGTTTTCTACACAGAAACTGAGTTCAAGAGGGAAAACGAAGAACACCGGCCCCAGTGATGTTTGCTTGGTGAGACAGTCGTACAAAAACGCTCACAAAGTAGCGTCGGGTTCAACACAAAGGCTTTGGCATGAAGAGCGTGATTCCGACTGTGCTCACGGAACTGGCACGTGCGCACTGGAGAACGTGTGTGTGGGGACAGTGTGTGACGAGCCGACCAGGACGTCTGCAGCGCTGGGCTCTGCGTAGTGGGCTTGTGTCTCATGTTTCTGCTGTCACTTGTCTACGTCCTAGAGGGAAGCTGTGGGCAATGGGTGACTGTCATCCCCTCTATGGAGCTGTTTTCTCGTCCGTAAAACGGAGATAAAAACAGCACCTCCTGCAAAGGGCTGTTGGGGGCTAAGGGTTAATCTGTGGCGAGTGCAGGGAAGGGCACCAGGCACCACAGTCCGAAATGTGAGTTGCAAGCATCAGCAGCATCCCTTTTAGCCTGCCGTCCCTCCTAGAGGTCACGGAGACCAGGGCAGACTCATGACCAGGCCACCCAGCCTGGCCTGCAGCAAGGGACAGTCAAAATCATCACCGGGCAGTTGGCCAGAAGCTATTATCAGCCGATGCTCACTCAGGGCCAGCACACTCAGGACAGCTCCGGAGCTGGACCAGGGGTGACCTTCTGATTCTCACCCAGTTCTCTCCGTTGCGATTCCACTCCCATGGACCTGCTGGGCAAACACTCGTAAGGCCTTTGTTCCTCAGACTGGATTTCATGCCAATCACTTGCTTGCTCAGCACCAAGCCCCGGGTCCTTGTAAGATTTCCTCCCAAGTTCAGTGGAGCCAACCCCTCTCATAGAGCTTCCTTCCGACACTGAAACAAAGAAGCGGTGTTGGCTGCGTTGTAGCTTTACTCAGAACATAATAGCAAAGTGGAAATCCGGGCCGAATTTCCCAGCTCCCACCTTTCCTCTAAAAGCAACACTGCAGAAGGAGGTGCTTTGACTTAAAAGATCAAACTTGAATCACAGGGAGTACACCAGGTCACGTGTTGATTAAACGCCTCCTTGGCAGTGGGAAGAACAGCTTCAGAGCTGGCGGCTCTGGCTGAGGAGCGGGGATCTGGGGGGCGGGGAAGGAATGTGGGGGATTCCTGGTTTGTCACCACCACCAGCTCACAGCGCCACTTTGATAAAATCACTGTACTCTCTAGAAAATGGAACAGAGAGAAGGCTCTCTGAGCATCCTTCCAGATTGAAATCCAGAAATTCCTATGATTAAAATCCTGCCAAAGTCACCAGACGCTAGGAAGACATACAGTAGATAAGCTAGCATTCGAGTGAAAAAAAAAAAAAAAAAAAAAAAACAGAAAAGGAAGAAGGAATAAGGGATGAGGAGAACAAACTTCTTTGTTACTACAACATAAAACAGTGGTAATTTAAAAACATGGGTTTGATGCAACATAAACAGATTTCAAAAAGGAGGGTCCCAACACAAATCTGCACTCACACGGGATTTAACGTGTTTATATAGAAGGCTGTGAAAACCCAGAGAAGGCGGGCTTGCTCCCTAAATGGAGACGGGACAATCGGCAGGAAACCGGAGTAAAAGCAGGTTGGATCTGACCACTACATTCAACACCCAAAAAATTCCAGATTCATCAAAGCCTTCAACATTTAAAAGAAATGAAAGCATGAAGAGTAAAAGAACTGAGAAAGTAATCTTGAAGGAGAGAAGGCCTTTCTAACTATGACATGAAACTCAGAAGCCATTGAGGAAAGAACATCTTGATAAACTCACATACGTAAAAACAACAATTTCACTGCATGTCAAAATATGTAAAAATGACAAAATACACTGCAGGCAAAGTTGAAAGACTAACAGCAAACCAAGAAAAAATATTTGCAACTCCTGCCTCCGGGAAGAGCAAAGCTCCTCACATGTGAGCATACAGAGTTGCGGGAGGTGGGGCGGAGGGCGGGCAGGGGAGAGAGGAATGAGCGACAGAGGGAGCGAGGTGAGAGCCACACCTGCTCACACCCTAATCGGGTGTCTGACAGGGAGAGACCAGGCTCTGCCAGGACACATGGCAAGGCCAGATGGACACTGCAAAGGACCCCCTCATGGGAGCAAGTCCGGTTTTCTTACCCACAACGTCCTGACCCCAATTTGTCCCCCCAGCAAAGACCACTGAGATACCCCGTTGTGGAAGGGCCCCCTTTCTGGCAATATCCAATCCAGTTCCAGCTTTCACTTCTCTTGTTCCTTCTGGAATCATCCAGCTCATGCCCTGACCCCAGAAGAAGCCCCTCCCAGCCCTTGTTCCTGGGACGCTGCCAAGAGCCCCCCGTCCTCCCACCGTACAGCCAGCTAGTTGAACCAAACTGTGACTATGGGAGCCTCACTGGTGGCCTCTGGCCACATGACCCATAGCAAGTCACAAGGTCCACAGCGGTCATTAAAGATACTGGCTCAGAGACCCTGATGGCAACCGAAGATGGAGCTCTGGCATGATGGACCAGGGAAGGGACCCTGGATCCGAAGCTCCCCCACAACAAGAGGCTTCAGTGACCCAAGAAGGAGAAAAAGGCCATTTCCTGCTTGGATCTCCAAACAGGAAGCCATGGTCCTCACATAGCCTTGAGGCTCCACCTGCATACCCCCACCCGGACTGGCTGCACCCTGGGAGGGTGCTGTGCTGAAGGCCCAGACGCAGGGGCCTGGAGTGGGTGAGCTGGGCTCTCAAGGAGCCCACAGCCCCTGCGGGTGAGTGCCAGAGCCACCCAGGACCCCAAGGCAGACAGCAACAGTGTGGGGTGTCCCAAAGGACCAGGAGGATAGGATGTCACGGGGCCTGGTGAGAAGTGATGCTTGAACCTGGAAGGGCCGGCAGGACCCACCTGGGAAAGACCTGATCCATACCTGCTGCAGTGGGAAAAGGCCACAAGTTCGAGGTCCAGCGCAGATTCTAACCTGTGGCAAGGGCCCAAGGCTGGAAGGGCTAAGGGGTGCTGGGGGGGGGGGTGCCAGGCTAGGCCGGCCTGAGGAGGAAGTGGGGTGTTTCTCATCTTACAAGTCACAAGTGGCCCCCAAGGAATTTCAGGCAAGACGAGAACACAGGAGGGAGCGGACAAATGCTGCCGCCCTGATGAGATTTGAGGTTTTGAGAAGAACGCTCCAATTACCCAGCAGAAAGGGTAATTTATTTATTGGTTACCAGAAAGGGTAACCAATTACCCACCAATTAGGTGGGGCTGCTGGAGGCAGAGGGGGTGGGTCAGGTTGCGGCTACACCCTCCCAGCGTAGGGCCCAGGGAACCTGGACCTGCTGGTGGTGGAGGTGGAGAGGTGGGCGCCCAGGGGTGGGGTCTGTAGGACGTAGTACACTGCAGGGGTGCAGGGCAAGGAGGGAAGTGGTGGAGGCAGCAGAACCCCAAGCTTCCAGGTTCAGCGGTCAGGTGGAAAGTGCTGTCACCCCCAGGGGACACTGCAAGGGATGAGTGCGTGCTCTCAGTGCCCTTCTGAGCCTCAGTTTCCCCCAGTGTCGAGGGAGGGGCTGGGTGACTGCAGGGTTTTCCAGCTACTTTCACCAGGTAAGTGGCAACTGCAAACCAGTGCAGAGTCCGGCTGCCCAGACACGGCAGATGAGAGGAGATGGGGGTGGAACACTCAGGCTGGAGCACGTGGTGTGGCCAGTCAATTCTGACTGGGCCCTTGGGGAACCTCCACGAAACTCTGAAAGATCCCCAGACAAGCGTGGGGGTGGGGGGGAACCAACCAACCAGGACTCAACAATCTCGCCAGCCCCCGCTGCCTGTGTCTGCCCTGCTCTCCCATTTGACAAACCCACTGCCTCCTGGCCCAGTTGTCCCCCAGCCTGGCCTCCAACCTGCCTGTCCTCCAGTGGATTTGGCCTTCTGGCCAGTCAACAGCCCTGAGGACCATCACCAGGGCCCAAGGTCTGCCTGCTGGGGGCCGGCACACAGGCAGCGATCAGAGTGGTGGCCCCAAGGACTCTCGTCTCTGTTGTCAGCCCTTCGAACTCTCCTGGTGCCGTGGTGAGCCTGAGCCCCGCAGAGTTGGCTCTTAAGACATGCGTTTAAAAATACCCTGGATGGTGTGGGTATATATAGAGAGAATGAAGCCAGGCACCTCAGCCCACACAGAATGCAAATATGTGCCTTGGAGAAATCTATGTTGTATCTTAAACACAGGCCTGAGATATGAGCACAACCAAATAACAGAAATCAGCGCTCAGAACACCCTTGGCGTCACCCAGCCCAGCTTCAGAGAACAAAGGCTCGCGCCCCATGGCGTTCTGATCACTCCCCAGTATCTGCAGTCACGAAGCTGCCCCAACGTCGGTTTGCGGACAGTCTCCTCATTCTCCATTCACTCAGCACTCATTCGCGACCCCCGCCCTGCTCCAAAATGGGGGTAAGGTAGCTCACAAAAATGCTCCTGGCATTAATAAAAAAAAGTCAAGGAAAGGTCAGAGAATAAACAAGTGGAGGAAAGAAATGCATGACTCCACAGCTTAAGTACACACGCAGCACATGCGTCAGGGTCTGTGCGGAAGTCGGCGGGCTGACTGAAAGTTGGACACCAAGCTTCCTAGCAGCCCTGGTGAAAAGACAAACACGATCAAGTTAAGCCAGCCTCAGAATCCAAAAGACAGAGCAAAGCACGCCTCCCCAGGGCTAAGACGAGCGTGTTCCTGTGGCTTCTTCATGCTGTCCCACCAGCAAACATAGGGAAGGGGTCCCACAGCCCCAGTGAACCCCAGGCTCCCATCCCCCTCCCCCTCCCCACCCTGCCTCACAAAGAGCCCTCTGCACACCTGTCAAGAATCATGTACCACTTTCCTGATTTTTGTAACATGTACACAAGCAGCTGCATGATACGTTATACTTTAGTTCAACTGACTTTATGCACTTAAGTCAATTTATTGGTTAAAAACTTTATACCTCTTTCATAAAAATGTCAGAATCAATTTCCAGAAATGCTAAGTGACCACAAAATAAGCACGGTGGTAACAAGTCAATGTAATTACATTCTGGCAGACACCACACCCTTCAAGGGCTCCGAGCCTGACGCTGTTCAGTTGTCACAAAGGGGAGACCAGCCAGCGCCTGGCATCAGACACAGCAACAGCCACAAAGCAACACCTTCCCCCTGATACACCTAGCCAGACACTGAAAGACTCCAAGGGAGACTTCTGTCTGACCACAGGATTCCGTGACTCTTGAAGCCCCTGTGAGCTGCATGGAAACAGTGGCGCTCACAGGTGACCTGGTCCACCACCCACCCGGGAAGTGTGTGCAGCAGGTGGCAACCAGGTGAGGATTGTCCCAGGTACCCACCCACTCCCATCCTGCCCCTTAAGATATAAGGGTCACAGCATTTCTCTCCACATTAAAGGATCATTTTGTGACAGACTGAAGTTGTAAAGCAGGTCCTGCTCACAGAGGGTGTGGCATGCATCACTGGGAGACCCTCTCTGAGCCGCCGGGGCCATGCCCACACTCCGGGAGGGAGGTGCCCCGCCAGCACCTCGGCACATCTCAGCTTCAGTGCAGCCCCCGAGTCTGAACACACCTCCTTTCGCTGGCAGGCATTCCCTGTGCGCTTACTCGCTCCTCACTGACTCAGCATTTTGAAACCAACAACAAAGCATTATAACGATCACTGTCACTGTCACCTTCATCAGTATCATCCCAGCAGTTCCTGCTTACAGAGCAAACACCAGGTGCCAGGCACCGCCACCGTTATGTAGGACCGCTTGCTTGAACCTTCCCCGCCGTGTCCAGATAGCTGCTAACTCTCACCAGTCCCACTTTACAGGCGAGGGGACCAAGGGACGGGGGATATGACAGCTGAGGTCATCTGGACACTCCTCTCAGCCCCCACCCCCACGCATCTCATTCCCAACACCGCACTGTGCTCTGTGAGCCAGTCCCTCAGCAGGGGGTCTGCCACACGGGGTGGAGATCGGACCTTATAAATTCAGAAAAACCCTCAGACAGGAAAAGCAGGGTCGGGATGCAGGGTCGGTGATACTGCCCCTCACACCACGGTTCCCTGTCTGAGCGTGTGAGCATGCGCGCCTTCCATCCTTTTTTCGCTGTACCCCACGGGGCGTCACCGGCAGCCTCTGCTCTAGGCCCTAATGGTGGAGGAAACAGCCAGCAAAGCTGCCACCCTCCAGATGGGCAAATTCTGGCCCCAGCAAACCACACACCAGCAAACAAAACCACTGTGGGTTGCGACAGAGAATGTGGGATTGGGGGACCCACTTTAAACGAGGTGTCAAAGGGGGCAGCTTAGAGGAGGTGACATTTAACCTGAGACCCAAAGGACAATGGACTGACCAAGTGACAAGCCAGGAACAAGTGTTCTCGGCCAAGGAGCAGGAGGAGCAACCGTGCAAAACAGTCTGACAAGTTCTAGGACATGACATAAGGACAGAGTGGCTGGGAGGCTTGGGGCAGCTGGGAGAGAAACCAGGGCAGCAGGGGACACCTAGGGGGCACCAGCCCTGTGCCCAGCAGGGCCCTCCTGTCTAGACTCCTCTGCCCTCGGAGCCACCTGTGAGGCAGGTCTTTCCACCACCCACAGCTGATGGATGAGGAAGAGGAGTCACAAAGCCGGCCAGTAGAGCGGGAGCGGGGTACATGCAGGTGGTCTGGGGTGCTGCATCCACACTCCCGACTGCCACCCAGGAGGATGAGGAGGAGCCCAAGGAGGGACCTCAGAGGCCTGGTGGGGAGGTTGGTTTTTCACCAAGGGCCCTGGAGGCAGGAGCAGGAGGAGGTCTGACTTGCACTATGAGCCTCCCACAGCTGGCGGCAGGAAGCAGCCCCCAGAGGGCCAGAGTGGGACGGGAACCCAGCAGGAGCCAAGTGACAGTGAAGAGCAGAACCATGACCTGGGGGCAGAGACGGAGGAGGAGTCAGGATTTCATAGAACGGGGGTCCTGGATGCATGGGCAGGACTTGGAGAGCGGGAAAGAGGGGAGAGGCCGTTCCCCCAAGGCACGGGGGCTGCGCCCCAAGTCAAGCAGCCCTCCTGTGATGGCAGGCCCTCTCATCCACCCAGGCACGCCTTCAACGTTTTCAGAACGTCCCCCGCACACCTGGGCAGGGCTGGGTGGGCTGTGACAACAGGTCACAGACCCTACCCTCCTGGGGCTCTGGCCCAGGAAGCTTGGGGACTCCCACAGGAGACATCGCAGGAACAGCACTACGTACATGTACAGCAGGAAGGGCCTCGGAGAGCCCCAGTCCCTCCCGATGCCCAGGGGCCCCAGTTCCATTCAGCGACTGCCCTCTCCTGCCACACTGTGGGTGGACAGTGGACAACATAGGTAGTTCCCATCTCTGGGCACAAAATGTGGGTCACCTGTGCCTGTCCCCAGGTCACCCACAATGAGAAGACTCTGCAAGGGCCCCTCGGCACACAGGCCGCTCCAGGCCAGGCCACCCTGAGGCCACTCTGCAGCTGGGAGTCTGGGTGCTGAAGCCAAGAGGTAGCCAGGGCTCTGCAGGCATTCGAGGGGAGCCTGCCTGCACATGAGGGGGCCTCGATATGCAGACAGGAAGAAACAACCAAGGAGAAAGACGAGGCAGGAAGCAGATCTTTAACTGAGAAGTACACGCCCCACGAAGCGTGCCCAGAGGGGAAGTGTGGGCTCAGATGCAGCTGAAGGCTCCCCACCTGTGCCCCCACCACCACCCACGGAACCCCCGGGGGCACACTCCAACCTTTCTTGCCAAGGCCGCCGTCCTCTCAGTCCGTTCTAGAACAGCGCAGTCCCTGTCCGTGTTCCTGCAAATTCCAGTGTGACAGTCTTTCAGAAAACACAAGATCCTAAAGTGAAGCCACCTGCTGGCAGAGGGTCCAGCGGACCCCACGCTCTGTCATCCCGCACGCCCCATCTGTCGGCTGCTCAGCTCAGCTTCTGCCCGGGGCCGGGCACCAGGCTCAGCGTGGTCAGGAGGTTGTGGGGGTTCACAGACCCTGCGCAAAGTAGCAAGTGTCAGTCCCTCCCCAGGTCCCCTCGAGTCTTCCAGAGAACATGAAGGGAGTTTGGCACTATGACGACACTGACCCCCTCCCCGAATACGTGTGAACCTTGAGGTTCTAACAAGCAGAGAGGGCCCCTCTGGGCCCAAACCTTCGGCAGGAGTCCCTGTCTAGTTTGAACTGAACTTTTTATATTCGTTGTTCTTACTTTTACAATTACCTTATACTAAAGGTAAGTGATCCCGTTTTCCACTGAAGGCCCCAACAGAAGATTTCCTCCTGAAATGAGTTTAGGTAAAAATAAGCAAACTTGGATTACAATACTCCCCAAACAATCCTCAAGGGGCAGACAAGTGACTGAGTGAGGGAGGACACATTCGCTGACACTCAGTTGGCGTTCTGACTCCCTACCAGGCCTCTGAGGTCCGCCGCCCTCCTTGGGGCCCTCCTTGGGCTCCTCCTCGTCCTCCTGGGTGGTGGTCAGGAGTGTGGATGCAGCACCCCAGACCGCCTGTGTGCACCCCACCCCCTCGCCAGGTGCCAGCCTCCTGTAGCCAGCAGCCCATCTATCCACAAGGACATCTGACAGATACATCAAGCTCAACGTGGCCAAAACTGACCTTCTGTCCCCCTTAACCTACTCTACCCAGGCCTGCCTGGATAAAATTCTGAGAGCCACCCTATGGTCCGCTGTCCCTTCCCTTTCCTGTCCTTGCCCCTCAGCTGACGCCACTGGCTCCACCTTCTACCCTCACCTACGTCCACCGCCCTTCCAGTGGCCGTCTCTGGCTGGGACCAGCGTCTCTGGCTGGGCTCAGCAGTGACTTCCAGACCAGTGTGCCATGCCCACACGTGTTGCTGCCAGGGGGCGGGGCACGGTGCCCAATCCCACACACTGGAGTGCGATTCCCCTAAATGTGAGCCCTGCAGCCTCCACTCCGGTCACACACCCCTCCGGGAGCAGGACTCTGGCTGGTACCTGGTCCAGCCTCCTCTCGTCCCCAGGCAGGTTCTAGGAGGTTCTCCTGCCATGCTCCAGGTCCTGCACAGGTGGAATTCTGTTAACTAAGGACTTAATTCACAGGAAGCAGGGAGCTTATACTTCAGAAAAGAAAACACAATTTATTTTAGATTTTACTTACTTTTAGACAGAGGGGGAAGGAATGAAGAAAGAGAGGGAGAGAAACATCAATGTGTGGCTGCCTCTCGTGCGACCCCAACTGAGGACCTGGCCCGCAACCCAGGCGTGTGCCCTGACTGGGAATCGAACTGGTGACCTTTCAGTTCACAGGTCGATGCTCAATCCACTGAGCCACACCAGCCAGGGAAGAATCCACAAACTTTTAAACCCAGCTCCAGGAGAGAATGTTATACCAGGAGCAGTGAGACCAGCCCTCAGGCACACGGGCCAGGGGCATAACCACATGGGAGCACTGTCCCTGCCGATGACCGACAGCACACCAGAGCTGTGTGTCCGCATGCCATGCAGAACACACCGGGGCTCAGCCCTAAACCCGCACGGTGCGTTGATTCCCTCACTTGTATCACGCGCGGAGAGGAAATCTGCACCCGAAGCCCCGTAAGCATCTTTAATGCCACACGACTTTCGAACTTGCAGAAACGTGTTGATAGTGTAACACCCAGGGCTCGCAACTGTCACTCTTCCGCCCGCTGGGCGTCACGGGTGCACACACCTCTTCTTATAGACTGGCCTGCTCTCCGGTCTCACTGGCAGGCATCTGAAGCAGAGAGACTTCACCTCTGAAGGGTGGAGCCTTCATCCCACTGAAGCAACACGGTCACATGTCACACCATTAAGAATAAGGACTTTGACAACCTAAGAAATACCCAGCCCCTATTATTAAGTAAAGGTTTTATCCAAATTTCAAATTTCTCTTCTAATGAAATTCACCTTCAACCACATGGACACAACACACAACCCACCAGAAACCTCCCCTCCACCTCCTGAAGACATCTGAGCTGACCCCCAATACTCAGACCATCTTCTACCCCCGAGTTTTACTGATCCTGCACAGGGACTGCAGGAGCGGGGCGGGCCAGCGGCAGCCCCTAGGGACACATTGGAGATGCAAGTTCTCACTCGGACCCCAGACCTGCAGAATCAGAAACCCCAAGGGTGGGCCTGTGATCCCAGGGGACGCTGAGGCAGGTTCTCCAACCCTGAGGGCCAGCAGCCCAGGGAGGAATGTCCCTCCCCCCCAGCTGCCCAGGGCCCACTGGGGGCATCAGCATACACAGGAGAGAAGAGATTCTATTTTGCCTGCACCTTTAGGAGTTAACTGGTAATCTCTCAACTTCCTGCCTGAGTAATGACAATGGGATGTGCTCTGGGGAGGACTGTTTCTGCCCCCAAAACACAGATGGCGGGGCCTCTGCAAGCAGACAAGATTCAGCTATGACATGTCAAATTATGTCAAGATCCAGGGGCAAGACAGGGCGCTAAAAATAGCAGCACACAGCTCAGCACCCAGGGCCGGGCTCAGCAAGCCCAGGACCAGGAAAAAGCTGCCCGCGGCCACACCTCAGCTCCCAGACGTGGTCCCTAGGTCACGTGTCTGCGTGCCACAACCTTAGGCGTGCAAAGCCTAGGACTCCAGGGGAGGCAGGAGTGAGCAGGTTCCTCCTGAGGAAGACATTTCATAGTTTAAAAATAGAATGTTCTGCGTGCATGCCTTATGATCAGTCACCCCGCAAGCAAAGCTCCTGCCTTATGTAACAACAATGTGATGAAAAATCCCACAAAGTCACAGGCTTCTGGTCAATAATATGGACTTGGGGCTCAACTGATTAGCAACCAAAAACATGGGGCTAGGGGGAATCTCTATTCTTTGTAGACAGAGAACCACAAACAGCTGAGCTCCCAATGGGTGTGGCTGAGGGATGAAGGATGGAAGGTCACCCGTGGGACAGATTTTAGTTGGCCTGGGGAAAATCGTGAAAATTAAACGGCAGCCAATTTGCAGACTGTCTTGCTGGAAATGTTTGCTCCCGTCATGGTGGCACGTAGGTGACAACTATAACGATGGCTGCAGGACAACTGTCCCTGCTCCTCTCCTCAGGGAGACAATATACCCTGGTTATTTCTGAATGGACAACAAGCACACTGTTTTTTTTTTTTAATGGGGCATATGCATAATCCTGTCACTCATCCTCGAAAAATAACAGGACAAGGACACTCCACAGAAGGGCTGTTTGCTAAGTGACCACCTGTCCTTTCCCCTTGAGACTCGAGCAAACATTTCAACGGAAGGGACCTGGCGTTCAGACAACTGCCCCTCCCCGATTCCCTGTGATCCAGAATCACCGTTCCCTCTCGGTCCAGCACAAGCAGCTCAGAAACACAGCCAGGCGCCGTCCGGTCCAAAACCAATCTTGCTTCCTAGAAGCTCAAGTGGCCCATGCTAACCCCCAGAAGCAGCTTCCCCATCTGCCTCTTCGGCCCCACCTGCAGATGTCCACCCCCCACTTGCAAAGCATTTTTCAGAACTAAAACTCCACCAGTGATCCTAAAGGCAAAAATCAGAGGAAGGTCCGAATGTACACCCCTCCCCACCCCCAAACCAGGAGTCTGTGGTGAAGACTCCCAAGGGATAATGACCTGAGACTCGAGTTCCTTCCAGACACTAAATGAAGGCTTCAACCTCTGCTGCCGGAGACCTCCCCAACTTCGAGTTTTTACAAACCTGGCTTTAGAGTAAGACCCCATGCAGTCAAAGGCACAGTGACGACAACCTATTGAGTCCCGGGAATCACCTTACAAACTGGCGATTAAGGAGCATCCAGGTGGAATTTTTATTTTTAACATGGAGTAATAGGTTAAAATAACATTCACCTGAAAACAAAGACTTTTTCTGGGCTTCTGGCTCCCCCTCCCACCGCCCCCTATCCCAGAGACTAGAGGCAGGGGAAGGTCCTACTCCTCACCCCAGGCCCCACTGTGGCCATTTGATTCAAGACGGGAAAAGGCCATTCTCCTTCTGCCAGCGCTGCTGCTGTGAACATCTGCAAGGCCTCTGCCTTTAAGAGGCCCCCAAAAGACCCTCAAAGGATATCCCCTCCCCTCCCTCACCCAGAGAGAGGGGCCTGGAAGAATTCCACGTACCTTATGATGAAGGAAGGGTTCAGCACGAAGGTCCTCATCATTCCAAGACGGTCTGCGTCCTGGGGGACCCTACACCCTATCTCCGCAAACCTCCCCCCAGAGGTCGAGTCTGGCAAAGAGCCCCTTGGGCGCTCAGGGCTCGAAGAGCTGCGGGAACCACCCCAGCCCTGCCCAGAACTGCAATTGTCGGGAAGCTCCTGTCTGCCTTTCGGGGCTGAACACCGTTATTATCTGTAAACGTTTTTAAGTATAGACGTTGCAGGAGCGCAGGGCTGGGGTGGAGGTGAGGAGAGCCACCCAAGGCCTGAGGAGTGAGCCCAGGGGACTGACACCCCACAGAGCCCCAGCTCTGCTCAGAGCCGCAGACCAGCAGCTGGACGGAGCCTGGCAGAAACTGCTGGAATCAAAGCCCTAACCCCCCTGGCCTCAGGAAAAGTCCGTTAAGTACAAGGGTGCTCCACTCCCCTGTGCCCCCTCGGGGAGAGGGCACCTCGGCCCCGCAGTCGTGGGGTGGGTGCTGCAGTCGCAAGCAGGGCGGCTGCCCGGAGCTAAGGCCCAAGGGACCGCAGCGGGAGAACGGGGTCCTGACCCCAAGCTCAGAACCCAGTGTGCGGACGGCCCCTCACCGCACCTGCTGTCTCAGGCCCAGGATCCGCAGAGGCAGACGGCGAGGTCAGGCCCGTAGGCCCCCCCCCCCCCCAGTCCCATGTACTCCAGGTGCCTGTGGTCGGCTCAGGGGCAGGAGCACGGGTCACCCAGGGGCCACCCGCCAGGGGGCGCCCGGGGCAGCGTTCTCCGCCTCGGCGCCCTCTCCCCCGCTCCGCACACTCCCCTCCCGCCGCCCGTCGGCGACCCGAACGGCTGGGGCTGGCAGCACCCGACGCCGCAGACGTCCCGGGGGCGGACCGCCCCTCCTCGCAGAGCCCGCGGAGCCCGCGACAGTGCGGGCCTGAGGCCCGGGTCTGAGAGCCGCCCCCACCGCCCTAGGGGCTGCGCAAACGCAGGGAAGGGGCCCCACCTCTCCGCGCCTCAGACGGCGCTCCGCACGCGGGCGGCAGGCTGTCCAGGCTCAGCCCGGCCGGGAGGACTCGCGAAGCTCTCGCACTAACAGGCGGTTGCGCTGAGCACCCGGAGGGGCCCAGGTCCTTCCCGCGGGTGGAGACGAGCTCCAGGGACGGCCTGCGCTCCGCTCCCACCACGCCGGGACGGGGCCTCCCGCGGAGACGCCCTCAGCAGGCGCCAAGCTCCCCGAAGGGGGCGTTTGCGCCCCGGTCCATCGTCGGATTTCTCCCCCAGAAACTCCGGAGCTACCGCTCCGCCCGGCATTTCCACCATCAGGTCGGACCGGGCTCGCCCCGGAGGGAGAGAGTCCGTCCGCGTTCTGCAGAGCGGGAAACTGAGGCCCAGAGAGGCTCCGCCCAGGCAGCAGGTGGAAGGGAGGTCTGACCTACTTGGGAACACTCCTGCCCCCGACACACAAATCGTGAGGTGACGAGTAGTCGGCATTGTCCCAGAAAACCCTACGTTCACTTAAACCCATAAACCACACTGCTTTGGATGCTGGGGAGACGTGGGGTGCCCCCCCGACACCTCACAACATGCAGCGACAGACCGGTCTGACCCGCGGTGAGTCCTCGGGTCAGCCGCCAGGACCTCGGCTTCACCCCGTCCTCGCCAAGCCCACGGTGACAGTCTAGTGACCCACGCTCACCTTGGGCCTGGAGCCCAAGCGGCCTCCGCCTAACTCCCCACGTCCGTGCCAGCCACCTGGATCCACTCACACGGTGTGGGAGAATAGGGGGGACGCGGGGTTGAGGAGCAGGGATGGCGGAGCGGGAGAGGAGAAGCCCCTCTGGACTGCAAGGTGCACGACGAGGGAGCCGAGGACCGCAGGCTGAGCTGGGTGTGACAAGGGCCACAGGACGCAGCTGCCCACAACCCCGCGTCACACGCGCACCGCTACACGCCCGCCCCCACGTATCTACAGGTCTTCACGTGCCTGCCCCCACGTACCTTTACGTCTTCACGTGCCCGCCGCCATGTGCGCACTGCCGCGTGCCTGCTCCCACGTACCTTTACGTCTTCACGTGCCCGCCGCCATGTGCGCACTGCCGCGTGCCTGCTCCCACGTACCTTTACGTCTTCACGTGCCCGCCGCCATGTGCGCACTGCCGCGTGCCTGCTCCCACGTACCTTTACATCTTCATGTGCCTGTCCCTGTATCTGCACGTTTTCACATGCCCCGCCCCATGTGCCTTCGCATCTTGTGCCTGCCCCCAAGTACCTTCATGTCTTCACGTGCCCACCCCCACGTGCCCACCCCCGCGCATCTTTCCCGTCTTCACGTGCCACGTACTCCTGCCGTCCCGGGGGCACGCGCACGCGCCCGCGCCCTCGCCCTCCCTGAAGTCCCGGTGAGGAAACGGAAGCTCAGCGAGGTCAAGCCCCCTGCCGAAGCCGCAGTGAATGGGCTCCCAGAGTCCAGGTCTTAACCGCGCCCACCGCCCAGGAAAACGAGAGCCACATCCCCGACTGCTTGTCATGTCCCTGTGCCCAGGCTGTCTTATCAAGGACTGCACGCGCCCATGAGAGGTGCTCATTCTCTTTGTCCCCCATGTTAGAGGTGGGGAACAGAGGCTCCGAGAGGCGAGCAGACAATGGCGCCCCGCGTCTCCCTCCGCCCAGACCTGCCATCTTCCCACCTGGGGCCGGCCTCTGCCACTCCCCCGCCTCCCCTTCATTTCCGAGCAGTTCGGCCCGCCCCACCCCCACCTGGTCCGTGTGGCCAGCTAGCACGAGGGACTCCATCACTCCCGGGACCCGCCTGTCCGCGCCCCATCACCCACCTTTCTCATTTCTGCTTCCGAGCAGATTATCCGCTGGGGAAAAGACACGACTCCGTGCCCCACGGAGAATTCACCTCCTTGGACGGCCGCTGGTCACTCAGCGTCTCCAGGGCCAGCGGGCTTTTCTGTCCTGTCTGCCCATCCCCGTGGGGTGCGGTGGAGCCACGCAGCCTTGTGTGGCGCTGTAAATGAGCACACCCCTTCGGCGTGGCGATTCTGCAGTATTTTTCCACAGACTTAGAGCATTTCAACATCTTCAATTCCCGTGTCAGAACCTTCGCTGGAGAAAGAACCCCAAACGGAGAGGGCCCACGTGTTACGAAGGCTTTCCTGCTTCCCCGGGAGTCACACTGAGCACATTGAAGCGGGGAAAACATCCAGCAGAAAGAGACCCGGCAAGTAAGTTTTACCGAAGTGTGTGTTCTATGGAAACATTGCTTATGCCTGCAATTTTGGAAGTGAACCCTCAATTTAGACTGCTTGAAATGAATCCTTTTATTTGATTACAAAATAAAACAAAGTGAGCCAGGTGCAGAAGAAGCGCGTTCTGCTCTCGGGGTGGGAGGCAGAGCGCCTGCACATAACGCAGGTGTGAGAGCCAAGGACGCAGGGTGGCCTAGAGGCGCCTGCATCCGGACTGCGATGGTGAATGGGGCACTCTGTCCCCCCGATGAATGAGGGCAGAGGCTTCGCGGAGAAGGGTGGGTTCCGGGCGCTGACGCGTGGAAGACGGCGTGGGGTGGGGGTGGGGGTGAGACGTGAGCCAAGGTCTTCACGGGCTTTGCGATATTGGGATGCACGGGAGGATGGGCAAGCAGCCCTTTGGCCCTGGCTGAGGCTGGGAAAGAGGATAAAAGCTGATCAGGTGATTTGTGCCATCAACAGGGGCCAGCTCCTCAGCACCAGGAGAGGGAGAGGGATGCTCGGAGGCTGGAGACGCAGGCTGCAGGTCAAGGCTGAGATCCAGGTGTCCAGGCTAGGTCAGTGAGGACACTGTGCTGGGGCATGGCTAGCAGCCAAGGAAGAGGGGGGCTGGGGGCAAGATCACAGGGGGATGCGAGCCGGCAGGACTGTACCGGAGAATGGGCTGCTTGGATTTAACAGTGAAGGAAGCACTGGTGCGATGAGCCGGGCCACGGAGGTGCGCTGCTGGAGGGAGGAAGGTGGCCGCACTTCTGACACCTGCCAGCATTGGACGTTCTGGTCCTTGGCCTCCTTTGTGGGCTTCTCCCTTCCTTGTTCTCTTTGGGGCAGGGTAGGGGGGAAAGGATGTATCTTTTTCTTATTTTATCATTTATCCACCCACCCCCAGTGGCCCAGACTACCAAACAGTGTTTCCTTGGTAAATAAGAACCTACAGTTCAGTGGGGCTGTTCTCTCCTGGGTGTTGAGGAGGCGAAGCAGCTGCACCGGAACACAAGCACCTGTTAATAATTTGTAATAAAGAGTAAGGTTCCTGCAAGGACCTGTTAATAATTTCTGCTAAAGAGTAACGTTGCTCCAAGCCCCGTATAATCGTGGTATTGGTAGAAGATAAAATGCGATCCTTACACCTACTTCCTGTGTGAAAAGCCAAAACGAAACAAAACCCAGACGGGCTCTTCATGGGGCACTTCCAAAATCATGCGATCCTTTCTACACCCCAGTCCTCACCATTTATATCTCCGTGTCCCAATGATGCTCAGAGGCGCTTAGAGGCGTCCCCGTGGCCACACGGCTGCAGAATGGGGCCAGTCGGTGCTCCAAGCCCAAGTCAGCAGGGCCCAGAGCCAGGCCCCCGCTGCACGGCCTCGGGCGTGGCGCAGGGGGAGGGCTCAGTGGCCATCATGCTGTTGAAAGTATACAACCTTTGTTTGCTGAGCCGAGCCAATGGTCTACACATCAGTTTTACAGAACAGCTTTCACTTAAAAAGGGTCATTTGTTGGGGCAGAGGGGGGTGGGGGAGAGAGAAGGTTAACCTCAGGAGACCTGAGGCTTTTATTTACTAGGTTCGGTCATATTGCCTGTGCACGCACCAACATGTGTCCCTGGTCCAGTGGCCCGGGTGGCTCTGTGCCAGTATCCACCTGTCCTACACGTCTACCCAGTGCTCGAGCAGGAACCCTGGAACCACCCTTAACCCCTCTGGTCTCCAGGCGGAGGGCGCAAACGTGTCCCCAAAGGTCATGACTGATGGAAGCTCACGATGAGGCCTTATTTTGAAATGGAGCCTCTGCAGATGTACTTAGATAAGTTACAGTGAGGTCACCCTGAGTTACAGTGGGCCCTAAATCCAATGACGTGTCCGTCTCAGAAGAGGAGAGAACACAGAGCCACTCCCAGGGAGCAGCCCATGAAGACAGCAGCAGAGATCACAGTAACACAGCAATGAGCCAGGAAGGCCAGCAGCCACCGGGAGCTGAGGCGGCAGGAGGGACTCTTTCCTGCACCCTGTGGAGGGGACACGGCCCTGTCCACACCTGGATGTCACGCTCCCAGGTTCCGGGACTGTGAGGCAGTACGTGTCTGCTATGTTGTGGCGGCCCCAGGACTCTCATATGCTCTCCTCCCTCCTGTCAGTTCTGCCACTGAGCCACACGAAGTTTGCCTCCTAAATCACTCTGGTTACTCCAAATCCCCCACCCTACTCTGCACCCCCAGCCCCAGGCAGGCCCCCAGAACCTCCTGCTTGGGTGTTCAAACAGGCCCCCCTTCCCACCAGCCCCTTCTGCAGAGGGTTCCCTTCAAGATGCAGATCTAATCATTGAACTCCCCGACTTGACACCCTCCGACTTCTTTCCCCTGGTTTTTGGTATAAAGTCCACACCCCTTCGCACACAGATCTCCCTCCTTCTCTCATCTCCCCCCTCTCGCTCCTCCTCTGGGAATGTCACTCCTCTGGGGAGGTGGGGGGGTCCTCCGTGGAAAGGCTGCTTCCCCAGGGAAACCAGCTTAGCTGGCCCCTGCCTCAGGCGCAGTCAGGTCTCCCTGCTGTGTCCAACTGTCCCCTGAGCTGCTCCACACACTCCGTGTGTCATTTCTCCTTCAGTGTCTGTCTCTCCCTCTAGACTGCAAGCCCCTGTGGGGTGGGACTGTCTCCTGTTACCCCCATAACCGCAGCACCATGCACAAAGCCTGGAACCCGGCCGATGCGCCATGCAGTGGGGTGAGGGAAGGAATGAATGAGAGAGTGAGTGATGACTGTCTGCAGACGCACACAGAAAGCCCTGGGGTACACGCTGATGTCTCCAAAGAGTCTCCCAGGCAGCGCCGAGTATAGCAACCACCACAGTTCCCTTCTCCAGGGGTCACAAGAAGCGGATTCAACCCAAAGCCATCCAACCAGGAGACAACGGGTCCAGAGCATGCAGGACGGTGGCCACCGGTCACCATGTGGGCAGGGGAAGCCAGGGCCGAATGGGTTTTTTGCATCATCTGACTGCCAAAGCCAGTCGTGCATACAGGCCAGATTTCCATCTGATTAGACAGCCTGACAACTCCCAGGGAGAAGCAGGTCTGTTGCTCGGTGGACAGCGTGGAGTCCCAGGGAGCCAGGGCCACAAGCGTGTTGGAAATGACACGTGATGGCTTCTTTGGCCACAGAAAGAGTGCCCCATGGAAGGTCAAGCTGGACACGCTTCCAACGTGGTTCAGAAGATTCGGCCAAACATATTGGCTGACACATGCTGCAACCCCGGGAACCAGAGAACAAAGCCCTGACGTGGGGACCCTGGAAGCTGCCCAGGGAGCATGGTGACAGAAACGGCCACTTGGACTTGTCCTGACACAGGGAATGACTTTGGGACCTCACACCCGATCACACAGCAATAAAACAATAGTCCCGCCGGAAGGGCGCACTCCCTCTCGCTCAGACTTCCTCAGGTCAGAGCGCAGTCGTGGCACCTGCTGCCGCAGAGGATCCCGGCCCTGAACCCGGTGTTCTTTCGTAATCAGGGAATGAGGGGCTTGAACACTGGGACAAGCCACCGCCTGCTTTACAGTTTTGAAATTTGACATCAGGAAAATGAGGGCCACAGTAGGAAGAGGTTCCATCAAATAGACATTCAAGCTGCCACTTCCTCTTCCTTGTCCATCAAAATATTGAAAAAGTCACCCTGGC
Organism: Desmodus rotundus; assembly: GCF_022682495.2. Taxonomy (NCBI): domain Eukaryota; kingdom Metazoa; phylum Chordata; class Mammalia; order Chiroptera; family Phyllostomidae; genus Desmodus; species Desmodus rotundus. Next base: position 95,764,146 of record NC_071392.1, read on the forward strand.
AGTGGGCTCAGTTGGTTGGAGCAACATCCCTTACACCAAAAGGTTGCAGGTTCCATCCCTGGTCAGAGCACATAGAGGGAACAACCAATTGGTATCTGTCTGTCTCTCTTCATGCCTCTCTCTCTTCCCCCCCCCATCCCTACCTCCCTTCCCCTCTCTAAAATCAATGAGCATGCCCTCCAGTGAGGATTAAAAAAGAAAAACGCTTTTTCCGGAAGGGAAGAGATGATCTGATTCCCCTTCTGTAACTTTAACAGCAAAGGCAATGACTTTTGTAGTTTCCCCCTTTTACAAAAAAAAAAAAAAAAAAAAGACTAAATTATAGACGCTTCATAAAACAACTCACTCTCCAAGAGAACGCTGCCCTTACTGTGGATATGCAGTGCTTGCATATGACTAACATCGGCATGAAATCTGGAGTGGAAATAGTGACGAAAAGTATTATTTAAGGAGCGTGGCAGCTGACTGCTCTCACCCCTGGTGGAGTGGAGAGGGAAGTATAGGAAGGAGAAATGTGCTGCTGTGTTAATTACTTTCTGATGGCCAGGTGACACAGTACAATGTGGGCAGCCCCAGCCACAGAGAGTTTTTCCCCACTGGCGACTCCTCCCCACAGGTAAAGCAGCAAAACCAAACAACCCCTAAGACACGAAGTGCCCAAGTGAAAGGCAGCAGCCCTCAGAAGGTGGGGGGCCGAGGATGCAGCTCAACAGAAATCCATCCTGGACACTCCAGGTTTTCAGCTGATGACATCTGGGTCGCAGGGGAGAGCTGGAGGAAGCCCCTTTGAGGCGTTGCCAGCTTTCGCCAGGTGTAAGAAAGTTGCAAAGTCTGGAAGCAGAGAAGCAGGGAGACGGGCTCTTCCATGGAACATACTCTCTGACCCCTACACCTTCTGGCCAGGCTGCAACGTGGAGGAAGAACTCTCAGGGGTCGGAAAGCTGGTACCAAAGATGCAAAGCACAAAGAGACCCCTCAGGGCTCAGAGCCCACGCCATGCTGAGGGAAAACCCCGACCCTGCTTTGAAAACACTGGAAGCTAGTAGTGAGCTGAATCAAAGTATATATATACACACACACACACACACACATATATATATACACACACACATACATATATATGTATATATAGTGGTATATAGCAATATATAGCAATATATAGTGATATAACTATATCTATCTATATCTATATCTATATATATTTTTTTAAGCCCAGACTCAGTTCAACAACAGGCAAGATTGACTCAAGGCTCTGCTCTGATAGCCTGAATGAAGAGGAACATACTGGTACATGATACAAAATTTCTGACATGTAGTAAAAAAATTATATAAGATGCATGAAAAGGCAATAAAATGTTCCAGGATCAAGAGGAAACAGGAGAAGACCCCGAAATAGCCTCGCTATTAAAATGATAGATAGGGACTTTAAAATAACTATGATAAAAGTTCTAAAGAATGGTGTGTGACAGGTGAGCAATGTGTCTGAAGGGATGGAGAACTGAGATACATAGAAAATACAACAATGATCCACGTGGAAATGCTACAATGAAAGGCACAGTGTTGGAAATGAGCCATTCCTTATGTGGGCTGAATTACAGACTGGGAAGAGCATTGGAAATGATTGGTGAACCTGAAGACCGGCGTAGGAGGCTGGTAGATCCGTGATAGCCATAAGCTAAAGAGTAGGTCAGCTAATTTATCAACAAAAGAGACAGCTAAGAATAGCCCTCTTGGCCTTGGCCTCAAAAAATAACTTTGCAAAGGAACCAAACTTCATCGAATCAGGCTGTGGAGGAATTTAAGCCCCTAGACATTTTGACAATTGCAGAGCAATTGGCTGGCAGGTAATGGAGCCTAACAGCTTGGCAGAATAGCAACAGAGGCAAACAGATTGACAGAGAAATTAGGAAGAGAGACCAGCGAAAACCTCCACCACCTCAGGGTGACTCTGTGCACCTCCAAAGCTGTAACTTCTGAGACTTCACACCAAGGGCACCACACTGTCGGGGGAGAAAACCATAAAATCGCCAATCTAAGTCACAAAACGTGAACAAGAAAACAGTTAAGTGCAAGGGAAGGGAAAAATCAATATCCAGTGTTGCTGTAAAATAAAATGTGTAAACAGGAAAATATGACCAATTCATAAGGAAAAAAGCAGACAACAGAAACTGTCTATGAAACAGCTCAAATGTCAGGCTTATCAAAGATCTCAAAGCAACTATTATAAATATGTCCAAAGAACTGAAAGAAACCATTCTTTTTTAAAGATTTTATTTGTTTATTTTTAGAGAGGGGAAGAGAAATAGAAAGAGAGGGAGAGAAACATCAATGTGTGGTTGTCTCTTGAGTACCCACTACCAGGGACCTGGCCCGCAACCCAGGCATGTGCCCTGACTGGGAATCGAACCAGCAACCCTTTGGATCACAGGCCGTCACTCAATCCACTGAACCCACCAGCCAGGGATAAAAGAAACCATTCTGAAAGAGGAATTGGGAGGTATAATAACAATGGCTTATCAGAGAGAGACTACCAATAAAGAGATAGAAATTACTTTTTAAAAGCCTAATGGAAATTTTGGAGTTGAAAATTACAATAACTAAAATGAAAAAGTCACTAGAGGGGATCAGCAGGAACTTTGGACTTGCAGAATAATCACCAAACTTGATGAGAGATCATTCAATCTGAAGAACAGAGAGATAAAGAATTTTTAAAAATTGAGAAAAATAAACAGGCTCAGCAAATTTTGGGTCACCTTCAAGTGCTTCAAGTGCAGCAACAAACGTGAATCAAGGGAGAACCAGAAAGTACAGAGGAAAGAGCAGAAAGAACGGTGGAAGAAACAATGGCCAGAACTCCCCAAATTTGACTTAATTTACATGTCCAAGGAGCTTCATGGGCTCCAAACAGGATAAATCCCATGAGATCCAAATCCAGACACAGATGTTGAAAGAGAAAGACACAGAAAATCTTGAAAGTAAGAAGAGATGATGACCAGTCACACAGAAGGGAAACCCGAGAAGACAAACAGCTTCCCATCCGAAACAGTCAGCCTTCAAGGTGGCAGTGGGTGCCATATTCAAACTGATCGAAGACAAAGCCGTCAACCGAGAATCTAATATCCAGCAAAACTATCTTCCCAAAGTGAAGCTGAATTAAAGACATCCCCACATAAATAAAACAGAATTTGTTGTTGGCAGACCTGCCTTATAAGAAATGCGAGGAAAGATTTTCAGGCTGAAAGCAAGTGACATTAGACAGTCATTTAAATCTACACACGCACACACACAACACCCACACGAGTAATTATGTGATTATAAAAGCATGAATGTGTGTTACTTCTGCTTTCTTCTGTTAACTGATTTACAAACCAACTGCCTAAGACACAGGTGGCAAACACAAGGCCCGTGGGCCGAATCCGGCCCTCTGCCTTGTTTCTACCCCGCGGCAGCGCCGAGCTCCTTGCCCCTAGTTAAGGAGCAGTTAACGTTTGTACAGTCCTAACATGACATTCGGCCCTTTGAAGGCCACCACGAGGCTGATGTGGCCCCGGTGACAACGAGTCCGATGCTGCTGGCCTAAGAGGACACAAACACATATGTACACACGTGTAGTACTGGGCCGATAAAATACAGAAATGTACTGTGTGTGACAGTAACGATACAAAGAGAGTGTGTGGGCACAAAGCTGCGTTTGGGGTAAGGACTCACACCAGATGGCAACTTGCATTCACAGGAACAAATGAACAGAACCAGAAATGGTAAATTTTAAAAAAGGCAGTTAATATAACAAGCTCTAACTGTACAGTTACTAACCTTTATTCTCTTAGCTTCTTTAAAAGACGTAAATTCACGTAAAGTAATAATTATAACTGTAAGTTTGCAATACATATATATGTAATATGAGCTGGTAGCCTAGCAATATATAATGGTGACCAATTATTTTGAAAATACGTTGAAGGCATTCCTTCTTATAACTCTGACATCTTTCAATCAGTCCTGGTCGTCACTCTGTTTGGCATGCAAGTAGTGCCTCTTACCCATCAGGAAATCATTCAATGTAATTCCTATATTCTTTTGACATAACCCCGTTAATTTTGGATACTGTCCTTGCTTTTTAGCCTAATAAACTCTTCCCAACTAGGCATCACTCATTTCTCCAATGGGGAGAAATGACTGGGGAGGCACTCTGCTCCCCGGCTACCGGAAGTGGTGTCTGGTGCGTGAAATCTGGGCAGTTGTGTGTCTGTTGCTATATTGCTGCTTCTAGGCCTTTTCAGTGGACAGAGTCTACAGTAAACATTTTTAAGAGCAAAGAATATCATGAATTTAGACCGTTATTTCCAATCCAAATTTAAGGTTAAGCAATCGTGATTCCTAACATTACTATATTCCTATTTGCTCTCTCCAAAATCATTCATAGAACAATGTCAAAGTAACAATATCAATACTATAGCTCAGACCACTAATGAATGGGGTTTTGGGTTTCCTTGTGTTATTTACATGTGTGTGTCCTTAAACTACTCTCCAGTAGGGACGGGCAGTGACAATACTGGGTGGTAAAGTCGCTGGAAGAAATTCTCTCTCCAATGTTAAGCTACCAACTGAGGTTCAGTTTCCCTATCTGTTTCAGTTTGTCCCTTTTTTCACTTAACTCTTTGAATATGTAAAATAGTTACACGTTTCAAAAACTCAAGGTCATGTAATAAAGTGCGGTCACAGACATCTCCATTTTAGGTCTGGGCTCTACCCTGTGGGCTCCCTTTCCTGTCCACGAGCATTTCTCTTAGTTTTTGCTTTATGTTTCCAGTGTGGCTTTTGGACAGTAAGTACACAATGCGCATGCGCATGCACACCTCCTCCCTCCTCCTCACACAAGCGGCAGGGCACCACCAACACGTCCACCCGTTGCTGTTTCCCCCACTCGACGGTGCCTCCTGGAGTGCATGCACGCAGCGGGGGAGCGTGCAAGCCCTCCCCCACGTGTGGGCATACCATTGTTTATCCCACCAATCCACTCTTCGGGAACGTGGGTTGTCACCGACAGAATGAGAAATTGAATAGCCTCGCGTATGTGCTGTTTTATAATTTGCCAAGGTATTTTGGGATAGATTTCCAGAAATGGGATTGCTGGTTCTGAGGATAACTGCATCCGTAATTTTTGCCAAACACAACCAAATTTCCTTCCCTAAGTTTATATGGCTAGTTTGTAACGACAGTATAACATGGTGTTTTTAATTTTTTAAATACCTATTTTTGTATTTTTTACTGATTAATACATACTGGCAGGATATTTTGGTGACCAATTATGGAGGCAATACAATAGTTCATAATTCACTACACACTCCCGTGGCTTGGTGTATTCTAGCCTCTGATGTAAAAAAACAACTGCACTGCTTTAAAGATGTGACCGGAACGGGTCGATTTTTTAAAGTAATGCACACGCACAGAAAGTAAACATATGTAACCAGCAGCCAGAAGGGGCGAAGCCTAACCTCTGGACACAGCTGTGCAGACGGGTGTTCATTTTGTTGAAGCAGCAAACATCACAGATGGAGTTAAGCCCCAGGGCAACCCCAGGAGCCCAGTCCCAAGTCCCACCTTGTGCAGAGGCAAAGCCTGCAGCAACTGAAGGGCAGCTGCCTGCCTGCCTGCCTGCCTCCCTTCCAAGGCGATGGCCTCGCCCGAGTTTTGCTGTTGAATCCCTGCTATGAGAAGCACCCTTGGGTTTCCCCTGGGTGTGATTTTCTCCAGGGCGACGGCCTGGATAGGTATCGCGGGACTGCAGTGATTTGAATCCGGTAGAGACACCATATCGCTCTCCAAAGTGGTCGCACCCTCTTACGCTAACATGGGCGGTGCATAAAGCTTCCATTTCTCCAAACTTCGCCAACCCTCGCCAGGATTATATGCTTTTACTTTTGCCGGTCTGATGTGTGGAAATGGTATCTCATTTTAATTTGCATTGAATGAGATCCCATTTTAAAACAAGCATCTCTCTTTAATGGTAGAAGTTGCTTTCAATTGGCTTTTTAAAATTAATTTTTACTCCCACAGGAAAAATCAACACAGTGCAAAAGACAGAGAACAGCTTTCTACATTCATTTTCTTCCCCAAGAACTTAGCATCTTCCTAGCTGCTACTTTTTATGTAAATGTTAGGTGCGTGCCAATATAATGCACACACTTTATTAATTTTAGAGAAAAATGCAGGCAGAACCAGGCACACCCACTTGGAATTCCCCCCAGTTGGTATTTGAATTGATGACTCTCTCGATGTTTAAATGTCTCTTTGTTTTCCATGTTTCAGAGCTGAAACACGGGTTTCCGCCATCCCTGTCTTAGAAAATGCGGCTGAAAACTGCTCCACGTTTTGCACTGTGAGTCCTACTCTGTACCCAGAGCCTGACGTATCTCCCTCTTCCTAGTGCGACTTTTGTACGCTCGCTTTCCAAAAGGAAATTCCTCCCCTGCCCCTATATATTTCTATACCCATAAAAAAGAGGTGTATATCTATAAATTATTCAACTATACTTTGACATGTGCGCCAAATTTACCTTTGACCTCCAGGGGAAATACTCAGTATACAGGAAAATACCACGTGACTTTCAACACTGAAAAAACTGGAAATCTGCCAGTTAGCAAGTGCGCAATAAAACCTCTGAAAAACTCAAGTCGATCAAATGAAAGCTGACGCATAAAAGCATGTTCTCACTGCAGACAAAGGCAATGTGGAAAGCCACATTAGGAGGATTTTGCTTCTTATTTTTAACATGTGAAGGTAAATAATGATCGGCGCTTAGGGGGCAATTTGTATCTTGTAACGGAAGGTACTGCAGTTTATTGGTGGCACTTCTATCCTACAAGAAATGTTGTACTATTAAATATTACTGAGTCGTGAACTGTAAAAACTCTTCAAAACAATCAATTTGCACTGGCATCTGAGTTTGTAATAGGAATAAGCACTTCTAACTTTGATTCTAACAGAGCGATGCTTTTTAATAGGTTGAAGTACAGAGAAATTCTTTAAACCCAAATAAAAATAAACAAAGTAAACAAAACTTCAAATATCCATTATAGTACCACAAAAGCCATCTTGTCTAATTGAGCCCCTAATTTACAAGAAATACATGAAGTTAGTTCTCACTTCACATCACCAATAGCTTCTTGGAAACAGCAACTTTAAGGAAAACGACATAGAAGCCAATTTGACCACAGGTTAACGGACAAAAACAAGAGTTAATCTCCTACAGCTCATTCATGGTCATAGAAACACCACCAAACTTCCAAATAATCTCCCAAAACGCTCCTAATATTAAACATTGAAATCAATGTGAGTTATACATCCATTTAGGAAAGATTCATGAAGACAAGTAAAATTCTTTTCCAACCTGCTTACTCCAGTTCAGCTCCAGTGTGGGTGACCGGACCCTCTCCCGGCATCCCAGGAGACAAAAGGGACCCACTCTGGAAGGGGCACCCTTCCGTCCATCACTGGGTCACGCACACCCACACGCACTCACACTGGGACGAGTCTGACACACTGGTTCCCCTAGCGTGCACATCTGCGGGCGGTGGGAGGACACCCACGCGGGCACGTGCGGGCACGCAACGGCACACAGATCACGCTGACCGAAACGGCGTTGCTTCAGGACCTGCTGTGCTGTGTTCAGAGAAAGAAGGCACGAGGCTGCTGCCTGTGGTTGATCCTTTGTCCAGTTCCCACCATTCATGCACATGACTGTGTACGAGAGAGACCCTACTATAATGTGCACCTTGAAACATCTTTTAAGAAAAATACATTTCTCTGTCTTAGCTGGATCTCTATAACCGTCAAGCGTTAAATAGGGTCATTTTGCTCTAATCATGGCTATAATAACTTTTATAACAATTTCATAGATGGGTTATTTGCTATTTGCTTTTCCATATGCTTACCATAAAATTTCAGTCTCATTAGTCTGTTTTTTTAAATGTGAGGCCAACTCATAGAAATAAAACTCAGAAATTAACTCAACCAAGTGAACAATTACCCAACACATAGTAAACTCTGGGGGGAGATCATCTGATTCTTTATCGTACTCCTATGTCGACGACGCTCAGCTTGGTGGAGCTGGAGAAACTGGAGCTTCAACGTCCACACATCATGGCTTGTCATTTCAGCACGGGGCTGGCAGTCAGAGGGACGTGAGCTCTCCCAGGGACTAGCAAGTCTTCAGGAGGAGGGAAGGACCAAGTCATCCTCCCGGGGGCAAAGCGGCAGGTCTGCCCACACTCGGAGAGTGAGTGGCTCTCTCCCCCTCCCCCCAGGATGCAGAGCACCCAATCCATCACTTTACTAATCCAGTGTGTCCTCTTTAATTGGTGCCAAAAGGACGTGACAGTGACGGATGCTCGTGAGCTGAGGAGAGGACAGACTCCGCATTCAGCACCAAGGTCAGCGCAAGCTTGTTCTGGGGCAGGGACACGGATGTGTCCTCAACCCCAGAAGGTCAAGTCTTCCAGCTCCCTCTCCCCACACCCCAGCCCACACTGGCCCTGGGCTCTCCAGTCCCAAGCCATCCTCTTGCTGGTTAAGGAGACACGGGGTCCTGTGAAAGAAGACTTACGAAGACTCTGAGATAGACTTGTCATTGCTACTCGACAGCCACAACTCCCTTTCTGGTTGCAGCCCCTGGGGTCCCCACCCTGGCCCACTTAGTTCATCTGACTTGAGAGAGGCTGACCACCTCCAGGCAGACAAAACATGGTTCCCTGGAGTTATGGCTTGTTTTGATTTTGAACTAATAGGAAACAGAAACTCTCTTATGTCCCCGAGTTGGCTGGCTGGAGCCTGAAGCCGGTGAGGGTCCCTGGAAGAAGGAAGAGCTTCCCTGGACTAATGGCATCCGTCAGCCAATAAACACCTTCCACGGCGAAGTGAGAGTGGCTTGGTTCTCAGAAGCCACTAAAGCCACGTGAAGCTGAAAGCATCTTGACTGATATGATGAAGGCGCTTCTGACGGGAAGGCACCCAGCCTACCTCCCCCATAAACAAGCCAGGAGAAGGTTTCAGCCCTTGAAGGAAAGGCAGAAACGAAAATAACGCAAACCCTGGAGTTCAGAGATGAGGAAATGGAGCTGAGGAAGTGCACTGACAGCCACACGCACAGCAGGGGTGGACTGGGACCTAGATTCAGACCCTGAGCCTTACTGCGGCATTCAGGAAGCCCGGCAGCAGTCGGGACGGCGTGCAACACGACTTTGGACAGGGTATGTGAGGCACGTGGGTGCGTGTGGCGCTAACACTCTCCTTTCCCTCCAGGAACGCAGGGCTCCTCTGTCCAAGGGGTTAGTGGGAGCAGGAGCGGAAGGGACAAAAAGGGAAGAAGGGACTGGGGCCCCAGGCTGCCTCTCCATCGGGCTTTCACCAGGTGAACACTGTTACTGTCCTCATTGTCCCAAACAGGGCACTGAGCCACAGAGGTGAAGTAACCAGCCCCAGTGGAAGGGCTGGGACCCCCCTGTAGGACACCTGGTTCTGGGGCTCCCCGGGCCACCACAGCCAGAGTCCCTCTGCAAAATAAGATGAACCCTCACTGTCCAATTCTAGCCACTCAAAACCTCAAAATGTCCCCTTGGGCTACAAACCCTTCCATGGGCTTCATGAAGTCCACTGAATGTATTTCACAGGCGATAAAATGAAGACCCAAAGCTTTGAACAGAATAGCTACAGAATAACAAGAACATGAGTGGGTCAACCTAGCAAAGAAATAATGTAAAAATTAGACATTTCCAATAACTTTATACAGTTGAGTAGTTTTGGAGAAAACATTGTCTGGAAAATTCAAAATGACAAGGTAGGAACCTCTTCGTTAATCTGTTACAAAGTCTTCGCTTTGGTAGGAATCTCCTGTCTTCATGTTCTAAATAATTAATCGTGTTATCCATTAACCTGCAACTGCTACCCCGCTCACAGAACCACTGTCTAAAGCCACGGGGGGCAATAAATTATAGCCTGGGTGTCTCACTGTTACAATCAACCAGGTTCGAGCAGCTCCCCAGGATGCCTTTCACGGTGACTTCCGGAGCCCCCCGTGATGCGCAAACCCAGGCAACAGAAAAGCATCCAAGCAAAACCCCACTTTTATGAAGAAAGCCTGAGCCCCTGGCACCCCGTACGTCACAGGGAGTTCTACAGGTCCTTCCAGAAACGGGTCCCCCACAGTTGTCCCTCTCATCCCCTCATCCACTCCCATGGTCCTGTGAGGATGCTCTGCTTTCAAAAACCTTCAGGAACTGTCATCAGGCAGTACCTGCAGACAGGCAGGGAGGCGAGTTGTCTTCTGGGGTCTCCGGGGTCTCCAGGCTCGGAAGGACAGAGCGCGATGGCGGGGGAGGGAGGCATGTACTTGGATGCCATCAGGCCTGCAATGGGGGCAAAGCCCTTGCTTCTTCCCCGGGCCTGCGAGTGGTAGAGCCCCAAGGGAACCTGCCACTTTGTCTTGAGCAGTCCCACCTGGGCACACCCGCCTCACACACACCGCGGCACCCGGGCCAGCCTCACCTCCAGGAGACCAGCCTTCTCATCCCCTCGCAGCTTGCCTTCAGGCTGGGTCTGTCCCCAGGCTGGCCCACCTGGGCAGGTAGGGCAACAGCCATGCCAGGCTCACCTCCTCCCAGCTCAGTGCCTCGTAGTGGACAGAAAATACCTCTTTCCCAAACCTCCAGCTGAACCCTGGAATGGACTCGATGGTTGACCTAAGTCACGTGTCATCCAAGGTCCACTCACAACAGGCAAGGGCCATGGAGGGACACAGGAGGTGTGTTCTTCACAACCGGACAGTAAGGGCCCGTGGGGAAAAGGAGTGTGCTCCTAGGTCTCCCGGCTCTGCTGCTCAACCCCACAGATCCTGGCAACGGGAAACCGAGTTGGCAGTGCCCAAGGCTCCCTGAGGCCTGTGAGGGGCACACAGATGAGAGGCCAGAGTGGACACAGCCCCCGAGGATGAAGGTGGGGGCGGGAGGGACAGCCAGGAGGGCGCCCCGGCTCACGGCCCCTGCTCAGCCCAGGCTGCTCCCCTCGGGAAAAGACAGAGTAGCCACAGACTGCACGTGGCTTCTGGGAGCATGAGGACATCTCCAAGGCATGGGAGTCCCGGTTTGTGCAGCCACACCCACAACCCTCAGCCTGTCAGTCCATGCCAGCCTGTGGTGACATTCCCCAGTCCCCACGAAACGTTCTTGGCTCTGCCCACCTTAGAAGACGCACCTTGATGGAGCGGGTAGCTTTCCTGATTCACTGGATCTGAAATTCCGTTTAGGAAATGATCATTGGCTGTTTCTTTTGTTTCTTCATCATTGTCTTTTTGTTTTTAAACATCCTGATTTGACCAAAATGCAAAAGCTGGCCACCTGGGCTCACCCTCCCTTGCCACGGAGCCGCCTTTGACAACAGGACGGGATGAGTGCTCCTGTCCCCTCTCCGCCCTCCACTGTCCTGCAGGGACTCTGGGCTCCTGTCACTGGAGAGAGGCTGGCAGCAAGCTTGCATGGGGGTGAGGGTGCAGGGACTGAAGACGAGAGCACTCCGGCCAGCAGCCCTGTGCCCTGGAAGCTCATTGGAAATGCAGAGTCTCGGGCCCCAGCCCAGGCCAGGCCAATGAGTCAGAATCCACATGCCGACAGCGTGCCCGGGGCACCCTGTGCACAGACAAGTTTGAGAAGCACTGGGCCAGCCTTTAGCTGTACCTCTTCTTGCTAATGAGGCCACAAAAAGGCCCTTGAGTGTGGGCACTTGCTTCTGGATTTTTTGCAGAGACCACACTTCCCTGAGAATGCTGCTCTCCCAGCACGGGGGCCCATTCCACACCATTCGCTCTGCTAAACCCACACACTGACTTCCATTCTGTTCAGACGGCCAACAACAGCCCCAAAGCCCACCTCGCACACCAGGTCCTGTGCCTAAGGTCACCTCACCCCAGGATCCTGACAGACTGATCCCATGTCCTTCGTGACCTTCCCATCAGCTCCCTCCACCCATCCCTGTCTCCACTGCAGACATAACTTCCTTCTCGGACTCCCGAGCACACCAGGAGCCTCCTGAGGCTTACCACCCCATCACTGTGCCAACGTCTCCTCGACTGAGGGGCGTCCTAGTAGAGGAAGGAGATGGACGGTCTCTTCCCTCTGTGGGACAGAGGGGAGTACCGGTGGCGAACTGAACTGTGTGTCCCCGACACTCGTGTTGGGGCCCTAACCCCCAGCACCTCAGGGTGTGAGCTTACTGGGCATCAGGCCCCCAGAGGTGCACCAGTCAGAATGAGGATGTCCAGATGTGGCCCAGTTTCTGCTCATGAAGTCACCCTTCTGTGCTGTTGTCACAATGGCCCCAGAAGGGGAGGGGACAGAAAAGGACAAGCCATCTCTTTGGCCCTGGTCTTTCTACGCAGTAGGGACCACGGAAGCAGGGGCCTGGGGGTTGAGAGGATGTTGTCACCAGCCCCGGGACCATGGGGGCAGCACAGCGACCATGGGGGCAGCACAGCAGAGAGTCGGGAAGTGCCAGCTTCAATCACCCGGGGCCAGGGCCATCGCAGGAGCCAAAGATGCTTTTATCTGAAGTAGTCTCACCTGACTGTGGCCAAGCTTTCAGTGCAATAACATTGCATGCAACCACCACCAAACCGCAGTGCACAGGAAGCTGGGAGCACCAGCTGTAGCACGGGCACAGCTGCAGGATTTCCCAGCCTGTCTGCTGGGGTCTGCTGGCGCACTCAGAGGGATGAGGCTCCCGTGGGCAGAAGCTGGGGGGCTCTGGGTTGTTTCCATATGAGTTTAAAACAATTGCAAAAGGAAAAGTTTAGAAAATGTGCAGGAATTCAAAAAGCCAAGCCTTGACTCCTTCACTCACCACCACCTCGGCTCAGGGCTCCGCTCACCTTTGCCTTACTAACATGCCCTCCAGTTTTCGGCAAAGCCAGCCTCCTCCTGGCCCATCTGAACACAGTGGTGGGGAGCCTCCAGAACGTGCATCCACCCACAGGCAGGTGTGGAGCCCCCCAGCAGCCAGGAGACAGTGGAGCAATCCCCCGGCCACTTCATCTCTTTGTTCACTTGTTCAGACGGAGCCCAGGAGAGGGCAGGGCTTCGACATCCCCAGGGGATTGGAGCCCGGCCCGGAGCCCAGAGCGAAGGGCTCATTCACGGTGGACACTGAGCTCCTGCAGAGACCCGGGCGCAGGGCTCCCTTTCTGTGAAATGCCTAATTTTATTTTCTAGCCATTGGTCCCTCTTCCAGAGCCGCCCTTGGCCTGCCTCAATGACGGGCCTTGTCCCCGGGGAGCACAAAGCTGCCTTTGCCTGGGGAGCCAAGAGGAGGGATACCACAGCTGGGGGGCGTCTCCCCGCGGTGACTGGCCCCATTCTTCCCCAGCACTCGGGGTTGGCCTGCCAGGGAGCAGGGCTCCCAGCTCCTCGGTGCCTCTGCCCAGACGGGCGGAAGGTGAAAGCAAGTCCTGGGGAGGACATGGGAGAGAGGCACAGTCCCTGGGCCATCCTGGGCTAACATGTCTCAGCAACCAGAAACTTCTAGGCAGAATCCATAAGAAGGAGGGACTCACCTGTCACCTAGGGCGCTGAAGCAGGGACAAGACTCTAACTGGACAGGAATGCTGAAGAAGGGTGAAGGGAGGCAAGTGATGGGTGAATGGTAGAATGGATGGATGGATAGACAGATGATAGCAGATAAACAGATATAGAAACTGTACATGGATACAGATAGATGATAGATGGATAGATAGATTTAAAAAAAGGAAAGAGAGAAAGGGAGGGAAAGAAGGAAGGAGAGGGCCAGTTGATGCTCCTTAAACGGGAAGGCACAGCTGAATTCTGGATGCCGGGTGGGCAGCCTAACTGATGCTGTCTGGTCCCAGGTACGTGCACACACCGCTCCCCAAGCCCATGCACCATTTCCACTTGGCACCTGCTCAGTCTCCGGGTCAGACCCTGCCAGACTCCCAGTCTGCCCACCCCCATGCGCCCCATCACTGTCCAGGACAGCCCCCTTCCCCAGGTGCGCAGGCAAACCCCCTGGTCACCCTTATTCCCTCGCTCGTTCGCTCGTTCGTTCACACACACACACACACACACACACACACACACACACCCCACACCCCACACTTCTCCCCACAGATCTGATCCTTCAGCAAATCCCTACCTTCCCAATCTTGGTTTTGGTTTGATTTCCCCTGAAAACAGCTCAAGGGGGCCTTAAGAGCAGGCCACTTAAATGGAAGGTGATGCCGGAAAGCAGGAGGGAGGGTGAAGTGGGAGGGAGGGCACAGCGGGAGGGAGGGCAGAAAACCTCCCTTGGGCACAGTCTCAAGATCACTGCTGGGGTGGGGGGAGGGTTTGATTGTGTAAGAGCTCCAAGAACTGCCTGCGGGAAGGAGGGGAGGCTGGGACGTGAACCCTCTCCCTCAGGTGAGGATGACCCCTCGGCATTAGCTCCCTGGGCTCTGGCCGCTTTTGCTGTGTGTGAGAAGGTCCGGGCACCGGCCACCCCTGAGCGAGGCCTGGGCCGCGTGAGCTGGTATGTCTCTGACCTCCCCCAGGGAGATGGGGGGTAACATCTGCCAAGTCCACGGTGCCAATTCCAAGCTTCCAGCATGAAATCCAGCAGCTCAAGACGCCTCTGACCACACAGGTCCAGCTTCAGGGTGCCAGTATGGGCGCCACAGCACAGTCCTCATCGCCCACTGTGCAGGCGCGGGCTGGGGCCACCACGGGGACAGGCCGAGGTGCTCCCAGGGAGGGGGCCACAGGCACCAGAGCCATCTGCTGCAGACAGCGTGCTCCAGGCTGCCACAATGGGATGACATGACCCCCACTCCTGCGCTGCCCGGTACAGCCTGATGTCCACCGTGCGGCCAGACCAACCCCTTTCCAAGTGTGAGCTCTGGGCCTCAGCCCATCCCAGCCCCTTGACCCCCAGCCTCAATCACAAATTCCACGGACAGAGTGTGGGTGAATTTCATCGTTGAGTTCCCCGTGAAGGGACTGTGAGGAACAAGTGGCTCGAAGTCCTGGATTGAGCCCCTTGAAAATCCGGTCCAGCCCTGGGACCCTTGGGGGCTGCCCCCCCCACCAGTGTGAGGGAAGCCATCTCCCAGTATTGGCTCTCCAGAGGTCCCTGAACCCTCATGCCACCCACCCTGCCCCTCTGCTTCCTGCCTCCTGGCCTTTATGTGGGCCACTGCTCTGCCCAGCACACTTGTCCCTTCCCACCTGGGCTGGCTCACTCCAACCACCTTGCAGCTCTCAACTCAAGCACTGTTTTCTTTAGACGTCTTGTCTGAGCCCCGCCTCCCCCCTGCCAGCCCCTTCACAGCCCCTGGGCTGCCCTTACCGGGCATGACTGGGCATCTGCCTGTGGGGTGCTAAGTCCAAGGCCCGCCCTGCCAGCCCACTCCATGGGGATGGGGAAGGGTCTCTTCTCTCTGCCATGTCCCTGCCCCTGGTGTCACACCTGGCTCAGCAGGGGGCACTCGGGGTTCCATGAATGGAGGAGGAAGGGGGAAGGGAGGAAAGAGAACCTCACTTCCAGTAAGTTGTCCATCTTGGGTATGACTTCTTTTTTCCACCCAAGCTCTTGACCCCTTTGGGGGCAGAAATCATCTGACACCCCCTCTCCAAGGAGTGCTGGCTCCTGGGATGTTGTCCCCAAGAAATGTTAACTGAGCCCCCAGGTGCTAACGGGAGAAATGGCCTCCCAGCCTGCCAGCCAGAGTTCACCAAGCAAGAGTCAGCTCCACCTGGGTCACAAAGCAGAGGCAGAAAAAGGCAAGTGCCGGGGTAGATGTTTCCCCAGGAGGGAACAGCTGCTCTATGCTAATATCCTCCCGGAATAAACTGTTACTAGTTGATTTAAAAACCACACAGAGACCAATTATTAACGCATTTGTAGGCTTATTTTCAGCAGGCACTGTCACTAACAAGTCGCCGCTGGAGCTCCTGGCCCTCTGGCTGCTCATTCGCTCCCGCACCTCCCACAGGGCGCGGCCGGTCCACCTGAAGCTAGCTTGCTCCGGCGTCGTTGGGTGGGGGGTTCCCCTTAATTACACATTTCTTATGGGTAAAAGCACATAGGAATAAGAAGGGTGTCACTGCCATGGACACAGGAGAAAGCCTGATTTCACAGAGCAAGGCTGTTCTGGAGCTGAGGACGGACCAGTGGACAATGAAGATGCTTAAAGAAAAAACATACAAAGATATTTCCCAAAAAATAAGAACTAGAAAAATATTAAAAGAAAAGCATCCGCCTAAAATGTCAATGCCGTTTGCAATTATTATCTTAAGGAAAAGACAAGTTGCGTCAGATTCCAGGGGAAGCAGAGGGGACAGGGTCCCCCAAATCCCCACCTAGCGAGGATGCCCTGCCAAGGAAGCCACGACAATACAATTTGCTTCTTCTACATTGTTTGTTATTAAATGTCCCCTGTCACACACACTTTCTTTAAAAAAAAAAAAAAGTTTTTGTTATTCTGTAACCAGCTACGTGCAAGGTTTAGGGAAAGAACCACAGTGGCAGTCAGGGGGTACGGGGTCCCCTCCACAGGCACACTCTTTCCTGAGTCCCACACCCTCCTCGAGAGGCCCGGGAGCCTGTGGTCCACGCAGCGCCATCACAGCGTGCCTCAGCTGGGGCTGACTCAGCCTTCCACACTGGCCTTTGGCTTGGGCCTGTTATCCAATGGTCACACTCGGCCCCGCCCCCTGCAGCCCAGCTGCCCCTGTAGAGGTCAACAAGGAGCCTGGATAGCGTGCCCATGGAGCACCAGCCACACGTGAAACAGCTCCCTCCCTGCAGGGGGAAGGGGGAGTCAGTCTCACAGGGATGCCGCATTGCACCTGGCAGTGCTGACCTCAGGCCAGAAGGGACCCTGCTTTTGGCATCAAGAGGGCGCCAGCAGAAGAGGCAGGCTTCTGGGAGCCTCAAAACTGCATGGGGTCAGAGCTTCCCACTGCCACAGCCCAAAGGGCAGGAGCCTGCAAGAGGCCTTTGCTGGCGGCTTCTCCGTAATGATGGGACGTGGCTAACACCCCTGCACAGCTGCTTGGCTCTCCCTGCATTCCAGGCCGGGTGCTCAGCGCCTTCCAGAAACCAGTCCATGGAATCCTCATCACCCCCTCCAGGAGGGCCCTGCTGTAAGTAACCCTCACGCCACAGCTGGGGAGCCTGAGGCTCCAAGGTGTCAGGAGGATCTGTCAAAGTCACACAGACCCAAGCAGTCTGACACCCAAGTGTCCATGCACCTGCCGGCAGCCCCCTAGATCTTGTCTGTTGGCCCCCCAAGGTCAAGACCCAGCCATGCAGGAGGCAGAAGATTCCGATGTGAAGCTGCTGAGCCTCTTGAGTCCTAGGAGCTCCCATTCTATGGGGGAGGGGGGGCGGGCAAAAAGCCCGCTGTGTGGACCAGACTGCACCCTGGCCCCATCTCCCCATCCCTCCTCCCGGAAGGAGAGGAGTGTACTTCCCACCCCCTGACCTTAACTTGGCCCTACACCCTCGAACAGGATTGGGCAGAACTAAAGGCCCTACACCCTCAGAGGCTCTGTGCATTTCTGCCACAGCCACGAGACGCCACTGCCGGGTCCCTGGAGGGTGAGGTGCAGCAGGCAGGCCGCCCAGCTGAGCCCAGCCCGGACCTCCACCAGGTCGTGGACACTGTCCACCCACAGACACGGGGGTGGGGCTAGCCTCCTGCGGCAGACCTCTGAGGTCTGGAGGGGGCCTGGGCAGCAGCCAGAGGTGCCGGGCAGGGAGTGAACTGGGTACAACACGGAAGGGAATGTGGTAGCAGCCTGTCACTTATCACAGCCTGGTCCCTAACCAGACTGTGAGCTTCCGGGATGGGCAAGATGGTTTACATCCCCCCCAACCCCACACCAGGCTCACCACACACACCAGTGCTGAACGTGTGGGCACTTAAACAAAACAGTAAGTCTCGCGAAGGTCATGACCACGTACAACAGCACCCTCACTTCACTGAAACCTGCGCCCCCTTGTGAGGTTTGCCACACCCCTTGTGCTTTCATACCCCTTCCCTAACACTCTCCACCCATCCTCATCTGGACGTATCCCCAGCCACATGAGAGGATAAACAGGGAAAGGAAGAAACTGCCAGGCAGACCCTGCCCAGCGGTGCCCGGGGGCTGAGATCTTCCCGAAGCCGGCGGGTGCTGGGCGCTCTGCCCAGAAGCCCCCGCTGTCAAAGGTGCCGCGGCCAGCAACAACATGACTCGTGCGACTGCAGACACACAGTCATCCCAGAACAAACGCTGCCCGAGACAGCGTTGTCCTGCCAAAGGGAAGCGAAAGATCAGTGTTGGCACATCTTCCCGACTTCATTTAAATCCCCCGAGCTAATGGTGAGGACGAGGCAAAAATTTTGTCTGCACCCGGATGCAAGCTTCCAAGAGGTAGGAGCCAACGTGTGAAGTAGTAACAATGTAACTCATCAGTGAGCCATGAGACCAGGGTGGCTTGGCAACACCCCTCATCGTAGGGCAAGACGACCTGAGTCGGCCTGACGTCGGTTAGTCGGCAGCCGTGTGATGAATGTGCCAGGAACCGAGCAGAGGGCGAGGGCTGTGGCTGCGGGACCTACCAGTGCACTGTTACACATTGTCACGCAGCTGTTTTACGTGTGACACCGTTCAAGCCAGTGACCCGCTTTAGCAAACAAGGACACCAACCTCAGACCATTAAAGACGGAGCCTTCAACAACTCTGCTACCACCTTGCCCGACTCCCAATAAACAAATCTGGTTCTAGTGGCCATTCCAGGGAAATGAAGCGGGAACTGGAAGAGCACATCTGTCTCTGTGTGTTCATGTGACTACAGATACGTGCACGCCTGGAGGATGCACGGTGTGAACCAGGAATGGGATGCAACACATCTGCCAGGTTCAGCGAAAGGGCACATGGCCTTCCAGCAAGACGCGTGATGAGGCCCGCAGAGGTGGGTGGGTAGCGAGTGGGCGGGTCACAGAGTGCGTGGGGCACACATAGGGTGGGGCACCCAGGGGTGGGTGGGGCAGACAGGGGTGGGCCTCCCCGACCTTCTGGCCCTCTGACCCCAACTTAAGAGTTTAGAGAAATTTCAAGTAAAAGGACAACAGCCCACAGTTAACAACAAGCACAGTATCACTCCAGCCCTCGATCATTTCCCCGGATGGCCAGCTCTGTGAGGGCCCCCGACCTCCTCCGCCTGTTCCCCTGATAAATGTGCTGAAGTGGAATTTGGACGGACACAGTGTCCAGGCCTGGATCGCACGTCTCCGTCCACCCTTTTGTTTCTTAGGAAAGGAAGGTCAGGACACACAAAAACGGTTTCGGCCCTCCTGAGACTCTCTCCCGTGAGATTCCCAAAGGCGGCCGTGGGCCACACGCAGCCCCAGATGCGCTGGGCTGGGGTCAGCTGCTTCGTTTGCTCTCAAGTGCAGGTGCAGTTAACGCAGCAGCCGGCCGCCACTTCCATTCCCCTCTGTGTCCTCCCTCCCTCCATCCCTGCTTTTGTTAGGGGAGCCAGGCAGCATCTAAAACAAAGAACAAAGAAACAAACAAACCGACCCTGCATTTCCCACGCCTCAGGGCTGACAGTGGCTCTGGGACGCCCTTCTGGCCACGGAGGTGTGAGTGCAGGTCCCTGGGTGGGGCTCCCAGGAAAGCAAAGTTCTGACTCAGCAGGCAGACGCCCCTTGACCTGTCGCTGTCCCCCTCTTCCCACCCAGACAGCGTATTTGTTGCTGGAGATGCAGCCACCGTCCCGTCACCAGGAGCCAGCAAGGACGAGCAGAGCCCTGACCTCGCGACACAGAGGCCGGGGGCCATCTGCACTTCCCGTCAGAGGTAAGTGCCATTTTACTTGTCTAGCTAGTGCTATTCAGGTTCTTTATCCCACGAAGCCAAGCCAATCCCTAACTGGTAAACTGGCCAGTATTTAAAAATCACGCTTCACATCAGACTACGGGATTCCAGCCTGTCTCTCACACTAGGATGATCCGGCCCCCTGCGCCCATGTTCCCAGGTGGCGAGGACCCGCTCCATGCAGCCTGACTCGCCCGCCTGCAAGAATACCGGCCCCTGTGGACACTGTGGGGGGACCGTGTTGGACAATTTCGTCACGTGTGGAATAGATTCCAGCTCTCAAGTCCAAGAGCAATCAGCCCCAAATCCTCTGGCACACCTTGGTTCTCTCCTAGCTGTTTCCTTTCACCTCTTCCCCCCGCACCCCCCGTGGCGTTTACCATCCCCCTCACCATGGATAGCTGGTTGAAGACGGGTGGGTTCCAGACCACCCCCACCCTCCACACCCACGCCTGCCACAGCTGCCGGGGCTGCTCCACAGGCCTGTGTGAAAATGGCTCACCTGTCCTTCAGGAAGGGGCCCTTCCCAAAAAGCGCTCACCAAGCCAACGCACAGGAGTGAAACAGGAAAAAAACACACACGCACATTCCCATCCTCAGACCTGCAGTGAGCTAGCCCACAGTCACAGGACCGGAGTAGGTCACTTGGAGCAGGTGGGGGACTTGCAGGGTGGCAGTCAGGGGACAGAGGCAGGCAGGGGCTGGGGAGCAGCGTCCCAGGAGGAGGGATCTGGGAGGGCAGGGAGCAAGACGGGGTGGGCAGCGATGGCCCCGGAAAAGTGGCAGGTATGGCAAAGTGCGGATGAGGGCAGCACCGCGCCAACCTGCAGGTCACAGGTCAGGGAAACAACGCCCAGAGAGGTTGACAGTGTGGCCCAGACTCGGGGCCAGCCGAGCAGGGCCGAGATGGGCCCACGGGCCGTCACCTTATGCCGCCGGCTCACCACAGGGTCCACCGCTTCCCAACCTTATTCACAGAAGACAGCACTCAGACCACATCAATCACACACGACAGCTACTCTCTGGGGAGCATCCCCGCACGGCACAGCCAGGGGACCTCGGACAAGGCCCTGTCCTCAGGGGCCCCCAGTCCAGAGCAGCGTGACAGAGCCGTCTGTGAGGATGGAATGTTCTAGCTCCACACTGTCCAATATGGCGGCCGCCAGCCCCATGTGGCTATTGAGCCCTGGAAGTGTGGCCTGTCAGGGAGAACTTTTAATTTTAATGTATTTAATTTAGATTTAAACTGCCACAGGTAGCCAGCAGCCACGGTACTGAACTGTGCCGCCTCGAGGGAGAGACAGATGAGAAGCTAGTTCACCAAATAAACAGTGAGATCGTTTCAAAGAGAGACACGTATGGAGAGGAAATTCACTAACGTGACACGGGGGAGCGCAGCTGACCTTCTCATGCTCAACAGCCACGCCTGGCACCTGGGAGGGTCCCAGGGACACAGCTGTCCCTTGTCACTGCCTTCTGTGTCCAGTTAGGGGAAGAGGGGGTGGGTGGAAACAGAAATTTCAAAAGCATCCAACCATTTTCCACAATGAACATGCTATGCTTTCTTAATCAGAAGTAACTCAAAGTTTTCAAACTCCGTATTCTTTCGGAGCAACCAGTTTTATTTTTCATAACCCCAAAGAAGCTGGCAAGGGGATGAGTGCGCAGTCACACTGCCGATGAAGCCACGCAGACACTCCGCGAGGGGCCAGGGGGTGATCCCCGGAACTCAGGACTCCAAGACAGAGAGGGTGTGAGGAAGAGGCCTGGGAAGACCCCCGCTGCAGAGGGAGGGGGCTTGGGTCTCCCCTCTTCACCCACCAGGGCAGGGGCACCATTCAAGGGCTAAGGCAGAGGAGATCAGACCAGGTGTGTGTTCTGGACAATTTCCTGTGTTGGGAAGAGAAGACCCCCGCCCAACAGCCAGTGCTGAGGCATCTAGGAGACAGGAGTTGGTGGATCTGGGACACGGAGGGGCTGCAGGTGGCCAGTGATTTCAGATGGGAAGGCAGGAAGGGAAGAAGCACAGCCACTGGGCAGATGACTCCAGTCCCCATGAAGAGTGACTTGATGAGGAAGGGGCCGGCCCGGGACACTGGAGCCTGCACTTTGGGGGCAGCCCTGTGTCTGTGTGTCTGTGTGACGCTCCAGAGGGGAGGGGATGCTCTAAACGGTGTCTCCCTCTCTGAGGTAGATCTGTCCCTGCAGGATGATGGGGCTGTGGCTTGTCTACACTCACCGGCTGTCACACAGCAGCCTGTCCACAGAGGCCTCGTCCAGCTGGCAGGAGGGCCCAGCCACCTGGGTGGCCCCACACCTGGCCAACTAGACACGTGCGTGTGCCCATTCATTCTCCAAATGCCCACGGAAGCCTCTTGTGTGTGAAATGCATGCTGGGCTCCTGGCCGAGAGGGGACAGGCCACAGGGAGGGAAAGAAAGCCCACCGCAGGGGCAGTGATGCACGCCCTAAGCCAATCAGAATAGAGGGGCGGGATCAGGCTGGCTGGAGGAGACCAGGGGATGGGGCAGCTACCTGAATCTTACCAGGTGGACTGAAGGGCCTTCTGCGGTGACAGGGTCCCAAAACCCAAAGGAGGAGATAGGGTAAGGACCCACAGGGACACACAGACACAGAAGCTGTCAGGAGAGACACCAGGACCATGGCTGAGGGCCAGCTCAGGACTGCCCCAGGTGTGGCCTCCTGGCCGGCGGCATCAGCAGCACCTGGTTGGAAATGCACATGATCAGACCCCCACAGACATGCTCCGTAGGGAACACGGGGGGCCAACAAGCCTGCGGGTGATTCCGATGTGCACCCAGGTTTGAGAATGAGTAACCTAAAACAGCGGCTCTCTGGGGAGACTTTCCCCCCAAGGGACACTTGGCAATGTCTGATGATGTTTTTGGTTGTCCCAACTAGGGGTGGGGCACCTCTGTCACCTAGTGAATAGATGCCAGGGATGCTGCTAAACACCCTACAGTGTACGAGACACCCCGAGTGTCGG
This sequence comes from Desmodus rotundus, assembly GCF_022682495.2. Taxonomy (NCBI): domain Eukaryota; kingdom Metazoa; phylum Chordata; class Mammalia; order Chiroptera; family Phyllostomidae; genus Desmodus; species Desmodus rotundus. The sequence goes on from NC_071392.1 coordinate 95,787,056, forward strand.
CGGTGCCGAGGGTCAGACCCTGCCCTACATCAAGTGTCCCCCAACGACTTCTGCCCCAGACCCTCCTGGGCAGAATCTGTAAAAAGGCAAATCGCAGGTCGCACAGAGACATGTTTTGAAAAGCAGTCTCAGGTGACCCTTGGCCCCGTGTCTGGTCCTGGCGTCTGGAGCCAGGGAGACACCCCAGGGAGAGAGCTGGGAGTGGCGGAAGAAGGCAGGAGGATGGCCCTGCGGGCCCCCCAGTGTGATGGACCGGGGAGAGAAAAAGGAGCAGGGTTGGCAGGGAGCGGGACAGAGCAGTGGCCCAAGACCAGCGGCGAGGGCAGCCATGGGACAAGACGAAGGAGGCTGAGGCGGTGCAGGGGACCAGACAAGAAGGAGGTCACAGACTGTCTGCTCTGTGCTGAGCCAGAGCCAGGACAGGCCACCCAGTGGGGAGGCTCAGACACGTTTCCCAGGGCTCGAGAACAGATGGGGTGAGAGCGTGAAACACACTCGTGGTGAGTGCGAATCCCAAGGGCGGGGGTCGTGGCGGTGCAGCCCTGCCATCTGACAAGGTTCGTGTTGGGGAAGACCTGAGCAGGGTCTGCTGGTGCAGGGGCAGAGTAAGGATTCACAAACAAGAGCCTGGGTGAGGTGCACACGGGATTGTTAATGGAACGATGATGAAGAGAGTGGGAGGGGTGGCCCTCGGGGACATCCTCCATGCCCGCCACACCATCCCTGGCCACAGACGTGGCCACTGAGAGGTTTAATGCACTAATAATAAGAACACCACAGAAAATGCTCCCACCCACCAGCAATCAAGGAGCCGCAAATTAACACCAGGAGATGGCATTTGTCACTCCCTGTGCGAGAGAGAGACCCAGGCTGATGATCTCAGATGTGGGCAAGCTTGGGGGAAGGGACACCCTTGGAGATTCTGGAAGGAGTGTCCATTGGTACATTTTCCAGGAGTGCGCACGATGTCAGCAAAATAAGGCCTGGGGATCCCCTGGGAGCCCAGCCCTCCCGCTAGCGGGACACACCCTGGAGGAAGCTCACAGGTGACAGAAGGAAGCTCTGCCTGGGTCCTCACCACCATGTGGGCTGTTGCGGGCAAAACTGAATACAACACACATGTTTACCAGCTAAACTGTGAAAACATGTTCCTCAGAACACTATGTGGCTGTTAGGAGAGGGGGGAAGACCGAGACGCAGCGTGGGGGGTGGGCACTGAGCAGAAAGAGCATCAGAGGAACCTGGATCCCCTGCACTCCCCAGGGGTGCTGTGGAATGCCTTTTCCCAGCACATGCAGATCCAGCATGGGAACGGGGGTGAGGGGGGTGGGCAGAGGATGTCGCCCACTCCGGGGCTCCCGAGAAAACATCTGGAGAGAGAAAAGTGTCACAGCTCACCCCCGATCGTGTTCTGAGTTTTCACTAAGAGAGTGTTGAGGCACCGACACGCATTGGGGGCAAGGATAAAAGCCCCCCGGGCTGTTTCATAAAATAGAAAGTCTAGACAGCAGGAGGCTACTCTTCCACTTGACTCTGTGCCAGGTGAGTCCCCAGCAGGTGCCCTGGCTTCGATTCTCAGGAGTAGCTCTTTAGAGTGGCAGGTGGACTGGCAGAGAGGTCCCAAGGGAGAGCAAGATGAAGGACTCGGGAGCTTCACCCTAGAGCAAAAATTACTCGGGTCGCCATGACATTGACCTACAAGAGCAGACTCTCTGAAAGCCCCGGAGAACACACATCACAAGATGGTCCCATCAGGACTGATGGGCAGCAGACTCTCCTGAGCCATTTGGAAAAGCAACTTGAAAGAGCTCTGTCCAAAGAGCGGCATGAACTGCATCGGAAAGAAGTGGCTCCCCATCCACAGAGGTTTACAAGCACAGGCCAAGTCAAGCAGGCAAGGAGGTTGTAGAAAGTGCGCCCCTAGTTCACCCTTCTTGCTTCAAGTTCCCAGGTTACTTGCAACTTGAAGATTCTCTCTCTCTCTCTCTCATCCTCACCTGAGGATATGTTTATTGATTTTAGAGAGGGGAATGGGGAGGGGGTGGGGGGAGGAGGACAGGGGGAGAGGGAAAGACAGAGAAACTTCAGTGTGGCAGAGAAACATCGACCATTGCTCCTCGTACACACCCCAATCTGGGATCAAACCCACAACCTAGGTACACACCCTGACTGGGAATCGAACCCGCAACCTTTTGGTTCGCAGCCACCATGCCAGTGCCTGACTCTCTTTCTGCCAGAACTCCTTTACTCAACACAATCCATACAAACTTCATTGCTTGCTGCTTTTTCATAAGGCTTGGCCATTCCCAGAGCCATAGGTACTACAGACTGCGCACCTCCGACGTCTGCTCTCTGGGTCCCTTGCCGACCATGTGAACCAGAGATTATATGCTCAGGTGTTCCCCGTCCTGTGGCTTCATTTAATCACGGGCACCCAGGCCCTTTCTGTGCCCCACCCTGGTGGGCAGGCACCAGCCCTCATTCCCACCCACCAAGGCAGGCAGCCCAGAAGCCTACCCTCCATCATTTCCCTTTCAAGTTTGCTTCCTTTGGCTGCCAGGGAGACAAAAGGAGCCAGGAAGGACCCTCTTGTGCTGAGCCACCCACCCCGCATCACTGGGCCGATCACAGCTCTGCATCTCCAGCACAGAGAAAGCCAATCCAACATGGAGTGCCGGGGGCTTCACCCTCGGTTTCTCATAAAAGGATTAATTAAAACCTTAAGGGTCGGCTTATGGTAGCCTCTGCTTGAAACTCCGAGGAAATGAACTTGACCTTCCAGATAGAGCAAAGCCAGGGATTTCCTCTGGCTGGTACCTTAGTTTGACCGAATGATACAGTGTCAATAGTCCTAACAAAGAAATCTTACAAGCCTTGAATGGGCTTATTGTTTAAATTTTCAAATTGGGCTCTGGCGCCCACAGAGCTGCCTTTGATGGGTCTTTCTTTGCAGTGAGACGGAAAAGCCCATCCGTGGCTTTGAGGGAGGGGATCGCCCCCCATAGAGCCCTGTTCACTCAGCCCAGGGGTTGCCTTGACTTGGATGCCCACCACCTACCCTGATGGAGTCCCCGTTTGGGCTCCATGCCTGCACAGAGAACACTCCTTCAAAGGCACCGGGGACTTATTGTCAAAACAGAATCTAGGGAGAGACGGCGCTTCTCCAAGACCGAGTACCGGGTCCTGTGGCTTGGTACCAAAGCACCAGCTTTGGTTCTTTTTTTGAACCCTACATTCAGAAGCTCATACTTCTCCCTGTGAAGTGAAAATTGCCTTCTGGTGGAGAAAGGTTTTAATGATCGCTTTGCTTCCCGCGTCTCCATGGTGACAGGGAGCGCACAGCCCACCCCCCTCCTGCTTTATTAGGCCTTTCTTCCTCTCTGGAAAGTAATCAATCAAGACACATAGACGCCTTTGTGACCGAATTTATCACCTGAACAATCGACGGGGCCGCGGGGGTGGGGAGTGGACCAAGTCCCCGTGATTTAACGAAACCGGGCTCGGTCCGGGCGCACGCCCTTCACCTCCTCGCTGGCAGCTCTGGGAGCACACCTGTCGGGGAGGCGGGCGGCGCGCCCAGGTGCGCCAAGCCCCGCCGGAGTTGGGCGGCCAGAGGAAGCCCCTCAGCGCGCGGCGGCCGAGGGAGTGCTACCCTGCCAGGGCGGGGACGCCGGGCCACCTGAGCCGGGGCCCCTGGGAGGCAGAGCTCTGAGCCAGCCCTGGCAGAGGCGGCCACGGGTCTGACTCTTCTCACAGAGCTGGTCAGCACCCAAGGAAGGGAAGTCCCTCGGAGGGCCAGCCCTGCCCACCAGCCGGCAAGGAGGGCCTCTGATGCCGAGCACCTGGCTGTACCCGGAAACCAGCTTCTCTCTGCACAAAGGGCTCCGCGGCGCGCCCCAGTCACGTTACGGGGAACGCAAACTGTGGGGTCCGAGCGCTGGGTCCAAGCAGGGCTCCCCCAAACAGGCGGGGGCGCGGAGCACCGCCTGGGACGTGCACCCCGCGCCGCCAGCCCGGGCCTCCCCCACCTGCCCGGCCGCCCCCGCCTGGCCCCGTTACCTGGGTTCTCCCCGGCATCCGCGGAGGAGGTGGCCGAGGAGTCGGTGAGGACGGTGGGGTCACTCTGCGAGCGGCCCCGCGACACAAGGCAGCCGCTCCCGTCCTCGGACGCGGCCATGGGCCCAGCGGGCGCAGGGACAAGTTGGAGGGAGCCTCGTGGAATCAGAGCATCCGAGACGGCCAAGGTCACTGGTGAGGGGGCTGGAGGGGGCGCCTTTTTAAAAAGCAAAACGAAAAAGGCTGGGGAAAGGGAAGGAGCCAGAGGACAACGCCAGGGCCGCTTCAGGGCGGCGAGACAATAGCCTGGCGGCCGCAGCCAGGCGCGTCCCGGCGCGCGCGGCCTGGCTCTGTTATTTATTCGAGTTTATTCCCATTCTTCAGTCCGTATCCAGGAAAAAAAAAAGTTGAACCAGGAAATAAAAACTTTTTCTTGTCAGTGTTTATTGCGTGCTTGGGGCAGGGGTTGATGTCCAGGAATTTCTAAGGGCGCTCCCTCCCCCCACCCCACCCCCCACCCCCCCGGAAAAAAAAAGGAAAAATGAAGAATCTTTGCTCTTGCAATTGCTTTAATCTGAAAGCTCTTCTTGGAGCATCTGTTGGAAAACATTAGGATTCTCCCATCATGCCGCGCGAGAGGAGCATGACGTCACGAGAGAGGGGAGTGAGAAAGAGCGTGGAGTGGAGTCGGGGAGGGGTCTCAAATACCAAGACTGCACGCCGCCGCCCGGGGGAAGTGGGGGCTGGATCCTGAGTTATGAACCGCGCTCCCACCCCAGCGGCGCTCTGGACCACGGAATGCCTCCGTGTCCCCCTTCCGGCTTGTGGGGACGGGAATCCTAAGGGCACCTCCCTTGGAGGCAGGGCCAAGCTCCCCAGCGGCTCAGGCAGCTGGTTTCCTGGTCTCTTCCTCTTTCCGGGATTTGGAAGCCAGTGGATCCCCAGCCCAGGCTCCACCATTGCAGGGGTGGGGGCGCCCCCAGCTTTATCCCCGCCCACCTCAGGCCCTCCCCACTGCCTACCCCTCCTTCTTCCAGGCCCTCAGCCGCTAACCTGAGAGGAGAGAGCTAGGCGGGGCCCCTGGTGCCTTCCAGGGAGCTTCCCCAAACCACTGTTGATGAAGGTGGCGGGGCCAAGCAAGGGAGGTGTCACCCCTTGGGCTGCCACTCGCAGAGGTGTCCTCCAAGGTGCTAAGGAGCACGGCTCTCAATTCTAGACGGTGGTGTGGGAGGCAGGCAGGCCACAGCTGTGTGCAGAGTGCTGGCCCTGTCCAGTTTCAGGCCCTCAAACCACCCCAGGGGGCAGGGGCTGGGTCCTTCCTGGGGCAGCTCCTTCACATCCTGCCAGCACCTGACGCAGGGCGGTGGCCCCAGGGCAGCACCCTGGCTGAGTGGGATGAAACCCCGATGCAGGGCCACAGACAGAACTGCAAGTGGGGGAACAGCAGGGATGCCCGTCCACGGGGAGACCTGGGCTCTGGGCGCGGTTGCCTCCAGGGAAATCACCCCTTCATTCATTCATGCATTCACTCAAAAGGTGCACAGACAGCCTCCTGGGAACCCGGCACCAGGAGGGATCCAGCAGTGAGCATGTGCAGAAGCGCTGCCCCCTGGGTCTTCCAGGAGGGAGGATGGAGCCGGCAACAAACCAACTGACAGCCCTCCACCGCAACATTTAATGCAGTTGACAATAGAGTGAAACAAAGAGCAAACGAGGGGGACGTTTTACTGGATACTTTTTATCCACACAAAAATGCTGTTTGGTGATGTACACAGCTCCCGGCTGAGCGCTTTAGCCCCAGGTGAAATTCTTACTCACACTGCCTAGCAGGTGGGAGTGACTGTAGCCCCCATCTTAGAGCTGAGGGTACCTGCCCAGGTCACAAGCCAGGTCGTGGTGGGGCTACAGCCAATGCCCCTAGACTGGTGTCTGTCCCAGTGGGTCCTGGCACGGCCCCCTGCCCAGAGCTCCACAGCCACGCTGAGGTCTGGCCCCATGGGCAGGTTCCAGAAGCCGGCAGCTCACACCTCCGGCCCCTCCACACCTGGAAGAGAAGGCCTTTGTCTATTTGGCCAGTGGCAGGTGCAGAGACGGGCCAGTGGGGTGGGAGGGCAGCCCAGGGGCATTTGGAGGGCAGCCCAGGGAGGAGAAGAGGGGGAAGCTGACTGCCACTCTCCCACCACCCTCAGCTTCTCGGCCTCCCCTACTCACCACCCACCCTGCTACCAACATGAGATTTTTCTTCAGACAAACTCTTTGCACTTAAAAGCAGTTTAACAGAAACCATCACCAGCAACAGAAATGCAGCCTCCCTGTCATCACTGGCTGGAGTGGCTCAGTGGGTTGGTCATCGCCCTCGAACTGAAAGGTCACCAGTTCAACTCCTGGTCAGGGCACATGCCTGGGCTGTGCATTTGGTCCCCAGTCAGGGCGCTTATGAGAGACAACGGACCGATGTTTCTCACATCGATGTTTCTCTCCCTCGCTTTCCCCCTCCCCTCCCCTCCCCTCTCATATATCTATAAATAAACTCGCAGGGGCCAGCGGAGTGACGCCTGCTTGAGTGTGGCTGGCAGGGTAAGAATATGGGTGTAAAAATTTATAGTTTGAATTTAAACACTTTACCTACAATGTCATAAGGTGTGCTTGAGTGATATTGTTATGTTACAGAATTCCATGCTTATGATTTTGTAATAAAAGGTTTTATAATAAAAAGGGGGCGTTATTTGTGCCAGATGCTGTATACACATATACATATAAAACATATACACACACATACACACACACACACACACACCAAGTACTGTGATTGGTTATAGCTGGGTTGGTATGGGGCTGGCCATTTTATTTGTCTTGGGCTTTGAAATGCTCTGTAATAAAAAGTTTTAAATTTAAAGAAATTTAGCAACCCCAGGTCTCTTGGTCAACAGAAGATAAAGTCTCCTGGTGAACTTGGCCTTTGAAGTCACTCACCCCCAACCAGGACCACCAAGGCCTGGGAAGAGCGGGCCAAAGATAGCTGTCTGCCAGAGGGTCCCAGCCTGGGGGTCCTCAAGGGGTCTTTGTGAATGTCACCAACTGTCCCTCTGCAGCAAGATCCCTGGCAAAGGTGGGACCGATTGGGAACACTCTGCACCCCTGCAGGAGCCACCAAGGCTTCCTAATGGCCCCAAACAGAAGCCACCCTAATGCCCATCAACCAACAGACAGATACACGAAGTGAGGCCCCTCCATCCCGCCAACGTCACCTAATTCAGCCACAAAAACCCTGACACCTGCTACGACATGGGTGGACCTTGACACGTTACTCCAAGGGAAAGGGCTCATCACAAAAGACCACACATCACATTCCAGTTACGTACATCAGTCCAACAAAACTATTTAAAACCAAACCAGGCAAAGCAAGGTGCCCAGAGCCACCCGAGCTGAGCTTTGGCTGGGGGCGGGGGAGTGTCCACCTCTCATCTCCACGGAGAACGATCCACTGAAAGCCTCTCCTGTGCCTTCCTGAGGCTCCGAATCAGAAAAGCCCTCCCCAGGGTTGCCCTTCTGGCCCCTGGCCACTCAGTGAGTCCAGGAAGCCCTGGGAACCCTGGTGTGGTTGCCTCAGAGAACTACAAAGAGCCAGACAAGGTCAGGAAAGCTTCTCCCTTCCAACAACACAAAGGGAGAGTCTTCCTCTGCCCAGGGCAATCCGGGGGGACATCATGGTGGAGGTGACCCTGAGGTTGGCAGGGTCACCCACAAGTGTGGGATGTGCCCGTCGTCATCAGGGAGTAGGGGGAGAGGACTGCATGGGGGCCCAATTCCACCTACCCACCTCTCCGGAGGTGGCTTTATTCTCACATCAAGTTCAGGTTAAATCTTTCCTGAGCATCTATTTTGTACCCAAACACGTGACTTGCAGGGACTATCACAGAGCACAAGATGGGACCACGCCTCAGCTTGGCGGGGCCAGTGACCTCATAGAGAAGGCAGGACCGATAACTAAGCCTCAGTCAGCCTGGGACTTCAAAGCACAGAGTGCGGTGCCAACCCAGACTTGAGGAGGGGGCTCTTCCGGAGGAGGGAGGGTGCCTGCTGGTGGGAGGAACTGGCTGGGCTCTGGCTGGGCTCAGGCAGAGAGGCGCAGCAACCTGGAGCTCAGAAGCCCCCAAAAAGGGGCAGAGTGAGGGGCCAGGGCAGAGCTAGGCTGGCGAGAGGGGCAGGAGCCAGGCCATGCAGTGCTGTGCAGTCCTCGTGACCCACCGTCAGGCTTTTGTTCTGCTGGAGGCAGACGTGAGTCTCCAGGGGCCTCTCTGGCCGAGTGGGGCAGGGACCTAGGTGAGGGAAGGAGCGGGAGATGGGTAAGGAGGCTGGTACCACACAGGTGGATGGAGTGGAGGGGTGAGGGAAAGGAGTCACAGGAGCCATGTTTTTGCTTTTTGATGATTGTCTGGGTGTGGGGGAGGGGGTTCAAGGTAGCCATCAAGTCTGATATTTACAATGGGATGGGGGGGTCAGAAAAGGGGGCGTAGGGCAGAAGAGGAGGACCCCACTGGGACATGTGGCATTAGACGTGATGCCGACCAGCCTGCTGCCTTAGAATCACAGCCCCTAGACTCACAGACAGCGTCTGCTCTGTCGGGGCTGGGTGAACCTTGCCCCTCTGGTACCAGCGGCAGGCTGGCTGACCCCACTCTGAGCCTCCTTATCTGGCAGTGAGCACGATTGCCCTGCCCGGCCGATCCAGGATGGCCCCTGCAGGGGACAAGGGGCACACGCGTGCTGAACCAGCTGGGGTGGTGGCTCTCATACATCACCTCCCTTTGGGATTCAGGTCCTGCCACTCTGGCTTCTGAAGGCCCATCCCACTGCGACCACAGACACTTGAAAGGCCCCTGGGGAACCCCACAAGCGGGGATCGAGCCATGGTTGAACACGGATATAAGGCTGCGATGTGGAGGCGTGGGGGGAGGGTGGTTATAACAATGTTGCACTTTTGTTCTGCTACAGATGACTTCTTCCCCAGGACCCTTGGATAGCTGACACCCGGGGCCTGGGCCACTGCCACATCCTCACAGCGAGCTCAAGGACCTTGGTCTGGTCTGCACCCAAGAATGAGGCTGGCACCTTGTGGGTACCCAGAAACAAATGTTTGCTGACTGACTGAATGAATGAACTCACATGGTGGGTGGCCTGTCACATAACATCCCTGCTCCAGCCCTGAGGGCTCAGCTTCCCCAGGGCCCAAGTCACCTCCAATCTTTCAGGGACTCAGAGAGGGCTGCCTCCTGCCCCCTTGGACCACCACGTGGCTGTTCCTCCTCATCTGCCAACAGAAACAGAATTAAACCAGCAAACTCATAACAAAACTGCTCAGGCCGGCGTCTCTGCCCAAGCTCTTAGGGAGCCAAGTGCGTGGGACCACACCGCAGGGTGGGAATTCCAGGTCAAAGCAGAGACCTCCAAGGATGAACACAAAGCCGCTCCAGCTGGAGCAGGGTGGTGAGGAAGGGAGCCGCGCCCTCTGCTGGCCACGGGAGAAACTGCGCCCAACGCGGTCGCCTGCCCGTGTGCCTCCTGCTCTTGAGGGTCCTGTGGGGCCTGGAGCTACCGTGGCCACCCTGTGACTTTGCAGCGACACTCGTGAGACTGGAAGGCCAACACCTGAGGATGGACCTCGGACCAGCCTCCCTCCAGATCTCCTGTAATGGCAGCAAACACCCTACAGCATGAGCCTCTGTTGGCTGGGTTTCATTTACTTCATTTACTTAAAAGTAAACGTTCTAAGGACTCATCATTCTGAACCTGGCTAGTGCTAAAAACAGCCAAACGAGGTGGGGACTCTCATAGTCCCATTTTGCAAGTCAGATGCCAAGTACTTACCTGCCCCAGGTGCAGGTCCTGCACTCCAGGGCTCAGGCTGCTAACGCATCCATCAAACATTTCCTCAGGGGCAGAGCCAGGGACCTCATGCCTTCTAGGGTCCCCCTAAAAGTCGGTGACCCGATGGGGACGATGGGGGAGGAGCAGGAGACGGCAGTGGTGGCACTGAAGGATGACACCGTTTTTGCAGCTTCCAGCGGCCCACACCTGCGTTAACTATGCCGTGAAGTTGGAATCACTGTTCTCTTCTCATGAGGAGTGAAGTTGAGGCTCAGAGAAGGTCCCACATCCAACACGTGACAGGGACAGGACAGGAGAGGACTGTGACATTCTTTCCCCTGGGCCTTCCTGGTGCCTCCCCATCCGGCCAAAATCTCTACCAGAAAGTCCAGATCCGAGGACGCCGTCTGCCTGACCGAACCCCTGCCGAACCCTGGGCCTTCCCTGGCCGCGCCCCGGGGACCCCGTGCAGCCCTGCCTCGTCCTCTCATCTGCAGAAGCCCACGCACACGGCGGCGTATGAAGGAGGCAGATACAGTAAAACAGCGACCTCCACGTGGCTGCCCCACAGACTCCCACACTCGGGACTATTACAAGCAGCTGCTTCTTAACGACCTACATCTGTGTATTCCAGTGTCCTCGGAACTGACGGCTTGCTGGGGGCGGGGCGCGTTGCATGTGACGTGTGACCCCCACCGCACAAATACCGACATAGCCACGCCCACATCCCCTGCACCCTCCGGGGGCTCACGTGAGCATGAAAGTGGCGGGTGGGTCTGGGCAGCTCTGTCCTCGAATGAGGGAGGGTTCGCCTCCGGGGCGGGGGAAAGGGCTGGAGACCGATGATGGGACCCCCCTGCATGCTTTCATTGTAGCAGGATAGAGATTCTGAAACAATTCCCCCATCCGAATGTTCACCCCGAACGCAGGGGCGAACCCTTCAACCTCTTCTCAGCGATACTCCTCGTGGTCTGAACCTTCAGGCCACTTTGGTTTTCGGGGGTTTTGTTTGTTCGCTTTTTAAGATTTTATTTTTAGAGAGAGGGGAAGGCAGGGAGAAAGAGATGGAGAGAAACATCAATGAGTGGTTGCCTCTTGTGCGCCCCCTACTGGGAACCTGGCCCACAACCCAGGCATGTGCCCTGACCGGGAATCAAACCGGCAACCTCTTTGGTCTATGGGATTCTCCAACTTACTGAGCCACACTGGCCAGGCACTCCTACTTTTAAAAGAAGATCACTCATGGTTAAAAATGGTCTGTGTCACCCAAATGCTCTCTCATTTGACGTGTACATTGTAATATGTTTACTGGATTTATACTCTAAAGAGGCGTCTCTTTCCCCATGGGAGACAGCAGAGATGGACGTACGGATGTACCGGAGTCTGGATTTATGTCCCCCGCCAGCACCCTGTCACAGAAGCAGCAGGCTACTGTGTAGTTTACAGCGTAACACTTCCAACAGCGTCGTGCCTGCTCCGTAAATTACAGAAAGGCCATAGCGCACGGTTATAGGTGGCACTTTATAAAAATACATCATCGGTCCTGTGGCGGGAGCAATACTTCTGAGGGCCCGCGTGTGCACACCTATAAATAACGACGGCTGTGTCCGTATTTTCACAGGGGCTGTGAGCTCTTGCAGGGCCCACAGTTCATGGAAGCTGCCCCGCACTTTGAAGCTGGAGCATCTACTGGGGTTTCGTATTTGGGGGCGGTAAGGATTTAGGCACTTAGATTCCTTCCCTGGTCTCCATTCTGGGTATTATAATAACAGTGCCAGGAACTTGGTCACCTGCAGGGGATAGCACTCCTGTCTGTGTGCAGCAGAGGCCATTTCTCTCGGAAGGTCCCGGGGCCACTGGCAGGAGAATAAAGAGGAGGGTGGCCAGATGGGGCCGGGAGATGGGGGACGGTGCAAGGGCCACTGCACTGGACAGGGAGGGAGAGGGATGCGGCCTGGCCTGGGGCGGGGACAGTGAAACGCAGAGCCATGGATGGAACCTAAATACATTGTGCCTGTACCCACACCTCCTTATTCAAAGGTACCCAATTGCAGCTCGACTGTGATAAAGGGAAAATCCCTGCACATAATTACTGTTAAAATTCAGACAATTACCACCTTGGCCGGGTGGCTCAGACAGTTGGAGCGGCATCCCGTACACCAAAGGGTTGTGGGTTTGGTTCCCGGTCAGGTGCATATGGGAGGCAACTGACCTATGTTTCTCTCTCGCTTCGATGTCTCTCTCCCTTCCTCTCTCTCTAAGAACAATAAAAAAATGTCCTCAGGTGAGGATTAAAAAATAATCCAGACAATCACCAACTGACTGATATGCTCTGTAAGCTACAGGGAGGTTCTGTTTTAAGGTTGGGGCCCCTCCAGGGAGGCCCCAGCCGTGCCAGCCCCATAAACTCGAGCAGCAGATGCAATGGGGTAGCACCACAGCGGTGTCCCCGCATGTGTACCTAGCAGCTTGTTGGGGGCGGGCCCTGGATAACCCATGCACCCACAGCGTGGCCAGCAGAACTCTAACCCCAGGACTCCCACCCCATCAATGGTCAGCCCGTGCTCCAGGCCCTGCTGGGGAGGCTTCCGTGCAAGGTGACAGTGGACCAGCCAGGACTGGGGTCATTCTGGGGGGTCGGAGGGCCCAGCGGAGTCGTGGGAGACCTCAAAGCAAAGGGGAAGACAGAGGAGCTGTGGCACGCCACCTCCACCCACAGTGGGACTGCGTGCCAGGCCCTGGGTTCTGTGTTGTGCATGCAAAACTGGGCAGGTCCGCAGCATCACTACCAGGAGAGGACACGGGTGACCAGGGGGGCCGGCGTCGCCACATCCCCCGGGTTCGGGGCCCACTAGGGGGACTCCCAGGATCAGGCACAGCCATACTCACAGCTGTAATTAATGACAGTGACGGCAGAGGACACCTGGCCTTAAAAACGGTGCACGGGGTGAAGTCCAGGGGAAGCTGAGTGGGAGGTCCGAGTCTCCCCCCGGGGAGTCATGTGGCACCCACTGTGACAGCCCGTGGGAGACTCAGCACCCAGGGTTTGCTGAGGGGGCTGGTCCCATGGGCACCCTCTGCGGGGCCCCAGAAGGCAAGCCTGGGTCACCCTAAATCGTATCGATCGGACTTGCCTTTAGAGCTGGGTCCTACCTCACACTGTCCACAAAATTAAACGACAGTGGATTGGAAAATATGCATAAAGGAAAGAGCTGTACATGCACTAAAATGAAGCACGGATGGGTGTTATGACCTAACGTCCGGGTTTGCCCGGGGCCCAGGTGCGGACGCCAAAGGAGCTGCGCCCTAAACCCAAGCAGTTCAGGGGAGCCCCACAGGGCGGGCCCTATAAACTCAGAACCGAAAGCAAGCGCGCAGGTTGGCCGGAACACACAGATGCCTGACTCAGAGCAGGCTGTGGCTGCAGTCTGTCCCAGGCCTGAAGCGTCTGGGACAAAGGTCAATCTGGACCTCAAATGACCCTGTCTATCGTCTTTCTGCATCTCAGATAACATGCCTTTGAAATGTCGCAATGCTCTCCTTTCCAGACCCCGAAGGGCTCTCCCATGCTCCCGAGCAGAGGCCGTGGACCCCACTGCTGTCTCGTTCCCAGATACCATCCCTACGGACCATGAATGTTAACCGTCCTGCACCCTTCGGTGTAAAAGAAATCTGTGTCTGTCTTATTCTGTATCCAGCCCCAGGGACTTCCCCGCTTTGCTTTCTCCCGCCCCTGTAATCTACCACGCACAGATTTCACGCAACCCCCTTACTCCTCCTTTGATGCCAGTGTATAAAATATGCTGCAAAACTGCCCTTCTCCCGAGCCTGTTCTCAGTCCATTGAGATTTTGCTTCCCTGCCGTTTCTGTCAGTTTGGCTCAAGTAAACTCTAAAAACTCTCCAATTTGGACATTTCTTACATCAACACGGGGTCCTCAGGAAATAGGGCTTCCAGGGCTAAAACCAGATCGTCCTGGGCACACTGGGAGAAGGTATTGGCTTTGAACTTGAGGCCAGAAAAGATTTCTTTCAGAAGACACAAAAAGCAAACAGAAAGAGAAAGCTTGATGAATTTACTCCATCAAAAGAGAAGATTTGGGCATGTAGCGTGGGGCGTGGTGGCTGCAGTTAAAAGTGCTATACAGTATCTTTGAAAGTGTCACGAAAGTCCTCATCACGAGAAGAACGACTGGTAACTATTAGTGGTGGCCGTTTTGCAGTGTATACATATCTCACATCATTACATGGTACACCTGAGAGCGACAGAATGTTACATGTCAATTATATTTAAAAAAACAAAAAACCAAACAAAAAAGCTTCCACTCAGCCCGAGACACTATAAACCAAGTGAAAAGACAAGCCACGGAGAGACCAAAAATATCAGCAGCAAACGGAGAGTGAGAGTCCAGGATACATAATAGCCCTTGCAAACCAATTAGAGAAAGACTAACAAGCCCACAGAAAGATGGGCAAAATGAAAGAGAGGCAAACTCGCTGAAAGTGAAATCCAAATGGTCAATTAACATCAGAAAAACCCTCTGGAGCAATCACGGGAATGCAAATGCGCCCAGGGAAGTTCCACTTCTCCTCTGTAGGGTTGGTGGTCACACTTAAGAATGAGAACTCGGCTGAACACAGGGGACAGGGGAACTGCTCCTGTTGCTGGAAACAAGTTAGCAACCTTGAGTGAAATTCACACAGTGCTCCTTCCTGCCCCAGGGAGCCTGAGGCGGAGCCCCTGCGGGCTGGTACAGACGCACCAGCAGGTCCTCACTCCGCCTGCCCGCAGTGGAGCAGGTCTGAGGATGACCTCCCACAGCCATCGGCCCCAGAAAGGCTAAGATGACACGCAATGGAAGATTCTACAGCAATTAGAAAGAACCTATTAACCCAGATACATCTCCAAGACACGCAGTTGAATAAAAACAAGATGTTTCAGAACAAGGTGTACTGTTCTCAGATGCCATCTCTTTAAAGGACTTACAGGAAAGAACCCCGGACGCTCCTCCTGAGACCCACGTGCGCGTGAGGACTGTCTGGCGGGAAACCCCTGAATAGGGGCAGTCGCCTCTGGAGAGGGCCGGAGAGGCTGGCGGACTGGGGATCCCAGAGTCAGCCTGGCTGGCACTGTCTGCGCCTCACCCCTGGAGAAGGTGTTCAGGAACCGCTCAGTGTAAAATTCTGTGTTCCCTCAAACAAACCCACTGCCTGAACAGACCACGCTATGCATGCACCACAGATACTGCGCAGTGCCAACTAGCAACCAGGCCTGGCCTCTCAAGCCTGAGGATCCCTCATTTCCCTTAAAACAGAAATGGAGCGATCTGTTACATCAGCCGAGTTCACCAGCGGACAGCACTCCTTATGGTAATGGGACGGCAGATGCATGTGGGGAGGGATGAGTGACAAGAAAAAGGCCCCAGGAAACCCAGGCAGGTGACTCACGGTCTTCTGCTCTGCCTGGACTTGTCAGGAGAGGAGGCTGAGGCCAATGGGGTGACCCCAGACCAATGCTGGAATGTGCAGGTGAGGTGAGCACAGGTATGGGTCCCCGCACTGTGCTGGAGATGCTCGGCAACCCCTGGTTTTCTTCAGTGTTCTCAGGCCTGGCCTGTGGGGCCTGTGGACTGGCCCCTGAGCTGGGCCTCCGCCCTTAGCTCCCCCCAATCCCAGGCCACAGCAACGGATTTAAAGACAGGCAGTGGGACCCAGCCAGGACCGGGACAGACCAGGGGATGCTAGTCAGAGCTACCGAGGCAGCCTGGCTTCGGACACTCAGTTTCCTGAGCTGACAAATGCTCCATTTGCTTCCAAAGGTCTGGTCACTTGCCACCGGAAAAGCCTGCTAATCCAGACGGTTGTCATTAGGATTTCAGGATTGGGCGGCAGCAGCGCTGCCCTCGGGGAGCCTGGCCCAGCCCCAAGCTTTGAGCCCCCAGCTGAGCCCCGAGTTGAGCCCAGGACACAGGCATCACTTCCCGCTGCCCCTCGCAGCCCCCAAAGCCACAACTTCTAACGAGTCTCAGCTGACACATGTCATGATGTCATCGATCACGCCTTTCCCTTCAAAAAGAAAATTTTTTCTTTTTTTAAAAAAAACCTCATTTGGTGCAGAAATATCCCAGTATGAGCCAGAGCCTCCAATGAGAAGTTGCAGTTGGGGAGAAGGGCTGGCTAATTTGTTACTAAATTAAAGCGGCTCCGGCCACAGAAATAGCGCACTGTCCCTCCATGGCGGGGAGCCAGGGCCCACCCAAGGCGAGCTTAGGGCAGTGGCACAGAACTCACGGTGCCGAGCCTCTGGGGAAGCTGCACACACTCTCTGGGCACAGGTGGACAGGGCAGGTGACCTCAGCAGGCGACCTCATCAAGGCCTGGCCATCAGAACGCCCAGAATTGCGGGCACATGGCTGGGCCCTCGCTTCAGACCAGACCTGGTATTTGGATGCAGTCTTGTCTCACGGCACACGGGTGAACCCAAGCTCCAGACTCAGACACGGCAGGGCCTCCTCCCTCCCACCCCCGCAACCAGCCCCCCTTCTCCAGTGCCTCTGTCTAGCCTTTGCCCCAGGGGCTTAGACAAGAAACACCTAGGGCCTCCTGGCTTTCCGTTCCCCAAGGCGTCAGCAGGTCCTGTTGGCTTGGCCACCTGAACCTCCCACGCCACCCACTGTGTCCCCCCGGCGGCAGGCCTCTCCCTTCCCCACGAGAGCCCGCCGCCCCAGGACAGCCAGAATCTCTCACACACAGCAGGTCAGGCGGCTGCAGCCAAAAGCCTGTCCCTGGCCTCGCACGTGAAATGCCCACGGCTTACCCTGGAGTCCAGGGCCTCCCCTGCCGCTCACAGGCCTGCAGCCTCACAACCGCTCTGCTCCCCAGTCCCCCTAAGCCAACGTCCACCTCAGGGTCTCCGCCTGCTCCTCCTCCTGCCTGAATGCTCACCACTCCCACCCTCCCAGGGCTCCCTGCGTCTCCCCACTCAAGTCTGCAGCCGGAAACTGTCTTGGTAGAGCCTTCTGCCTCCCTTTCCTCGTCTCTCCTCCTTCCCAAAACTTCCTGTCTCCTCTCACTGGCTCCCAGGCAGGGCCTTTCCCCCCATGAGAAGGAAAGCTCCCTGAGGCCAGGACGTGGACCTGCGGGCTCCCCTCCCCACCCCCAGCATGCAGGTCCGCACCTGCCCGGATTTCAGGGATTAATGAACATCCGCTGACCCGCCGCCGCCGGGTGGCCGGCTTTCGCCTGGGCCGAAGTGGGTTAGCTGTGGCTCAGCCTGCCACCCTTCCCAGCTTGACAACGGCCACAGAACTATTTTAAAATCGCCCGACAATTGAAGTGAGCGTGTGCAGAGGGAGCTGTGTGATGTCCTCGGGCAGGTCATACACTTGCAGGGGCTCTGAATGTGCCTGTGAGCTGGTGACGGTCCGCGTGTGAAATGTCCTTTCTCAAAACCCAACCCCAATACACCCGGCTGCAAACTCAGTACCCAAGTACCGAGGGGAGGCCTGTGCACCCACTGTGCACAGGTGTGAGGGAGCTCGGTGCCCCATAGAGGGTGCATGCCCTGGGCTCACTGCTGTGTCCCGGAGCCCAGCACAAGGTCCCCCACTTTGTGGGGGCGACAGAAGGGCCGTCCATCTCCATGCCAGGCCCCCAGGGCTCCACTTGTAAGGGGCCCAGAGCGTCCCACCCACAGGGCACAGTAAGCTCCCGCGGGCACACCTGCTGGGCCCGACGACCCCAGAGCCCTCCCTTCTCCGCCCCCGTGACTCTGTGCCTCAGTTTCCCACCCTTCACACCCTAACCTTGAGACCATGTCACTCTGTTCTTTTTTCTTTTCTCCTTGGGGGCGGGAGGGGGCTGTCCAGCAGCATCCCGGTTTCTCGGCAGATGCCAGTAGTAACTGGGGGGAGTTGTAAGAAAAAGCAGGGAGCAGGCAGAATCACCCCTTTTAGGAGCCACTGATAAGAACCACTGACCACCTAAACCAGAGTTCCCAGACTGGCCTGACCCCAGAACCACCTGGGGCACCTCAGATTCCAGGAAACTGAGGGGCAGGTGGCGCCCTGCGGCCTTGGAGCTGTTTGCACCAAGTGCCCCAGGAGATTCTCGTCAGGGGACAGTCAGAAACCGCCTAATCCTCCTGTGCCTCCAGGGTTCAGCCTTGCTGCTCACGCCCCAGGGCTCTGGCCCCCTCCCCCGTGACCTCAGCCCCCTCCTACTCCCAGGCCCTGGCCCTGGGCCAGGTGGGCCATCACAACTGTCCAGCTTCCTTGGTCCCTCTCCTGAGATCCTGTCCCTTTAACTGTGGCTGGACGCACTCCAGGGCCAGCTGTCTGCCTACAGGAGCCCTGGCCACTCCTGCCCCGCACAGGTGGAGGCCCACTTGACCCAGCAAGCGTGGAACTCCCCCTGGGTGGCAAGGAGGGCTGACGTGATCCCAGCGGCTGCCCCACGACTCAAGTGTAAGATTGCCCCCATCTTACAGATGGGAAACTGAGGCCCAGGGAAGCCCAGGGCCGTGCGCACGGGTCACGCAGCTAGCACAGGAGGGTTCCACACCCCGGACGGCCAACGACACCCGTGCCCCGGACAGCTGAGCGCACTGCCCTTGTCTGGGGCCGGAGGGGCAGCGGGAGCCAGCAGGCGCCACCTCTGTTGGGAGAGCCACGGACATCCCGGCTGCCCCGCAGCGGCCAAGGACAGGGCACGGGCTCCTCACGGCGTCGCTTACCTTGCTCAGGGCCTCGGGCGGAGGAGGTGGCGGCGTCCCGGGCCCCGAAGGCGCGCAGCAGCGAGCGCACCGGCGCTGGCCAGCGGGCGCGCCCCCCACCCCGGCCGCGCATCCCGCCGGTGGGCCGCTCGGGGCCGCGTCCGCGGGGCCGCCCTGCGCCGCACAGAGCCGGGGGCTACGGGAGGAGCCGGCGGGGCGGGGGCGCCGGGCCCGGGGCTGCGGGAAGCGCGGGGCGGGCGGACTCGCGGGCGGGAGGGCGGGGCGGGGGCGGGGCCGCACGCGAGGCCGGCCCCTCCGCCGGGCGGGGGCGCGGAGGGGCACCGCCTTGACCTTGATCTACCGGGACCCGGCCAGCGCCGCAGCCCGCGGTGCGGGGCCTGAGTGCCGGGGACAGCTCCGGAACGTTAAAGGGACAGCCGGACAGGAGGGGACGCCGCCTGTTCAGCACGCTGTGAAGAGGCTGCAGAGTTAGAGCCGCTGCGGGACCCTGGGCCGATCCCCTGACCTCTCTGAGCCCAGTGCTCCGGGGCGTAAAATGGACTTGGGAGAGTGAAACGGGGTGGCAGCGAGCCCGGCTTTAATTGTCCTCGTACGGGAACCGCCTGGGCCGCCTTTGCGAACTGCCACACGTACATTCTCATAAACCAGTGAAATGTATTTTTACCTTTTTCAAAAATAAGATAAAACAGAACTATTTGCCGTACTTTCCCGTGCATAATACGTACTATTTTGCCCAAATTTTTGAGGGAAAAATAAGGGTGTGCATTATACATGGGTAGTACTAATTCCATATCTATAGCAATGTTTTAAATTCTTTTATTTATGCTTATGTGTTAAAAGTGTAACTCTAGAAAGCAATAGCGTTATCAGTATGCAAAATAATACCTTGGGATACAATAATAGTTTGTTTCTAAATAGAAATAAATTTAAAAAATTGAATTAAAAAATCAAAAGACTTTTTTCCTGAAAGTGTGGGGGGGAAACGTGGGTGCGCATTATACACGGGAGCGCATTATACACGGCAGACTATGGCAGCTCAAGGAGCACTGTGTGTGGGACCCATTGTGTGTGTTGCGTGGCCACCACCCGACTCAAGAGCCAGGACTGCGCCAGCCGCACCCACCCCAAGTCCATCCCAACCCTCCTGCGCCCAGGAGCATCCTTGGACTCTGGGGCCTGGGGAGGGTGCGCGGGCCCTGCTGACTTTGACTCCGGGCCTTTGGCCTGAGAGGGGCTCAGCCCGCACCAAGGTCCCCTGGAGATTCCCAGGTGTCCATCAGACTGGCTGAGTGCGGCAAGCGCAGGAGTCAGAGGCCCAAAAGGACGACAGCACCCTCCCTGCCGCGCTGGGAGCTCTGGGGGCAGGGGGGAAACTCTGCTCAGGCCCGGACCCCAGCAACTCCACCAGCAGGAGGTTTTGTCTGGCCCACGGACACACACAAAAGTGCAGGTGGCCAGGAGGAAGGAGTCGTTCCCGGCCACAGGGCGGCGTGGCGGCTGGGTGCAGCCGGGCGCCTATCCCTGCCGGCGCTCTGGGGTACACGCCCCCTGCCGGCAGCACGTCAGGCCGACCAGTCTTTGGAACGTCGAACCCACAGTACCGGCAGTTGTCACTAGCTGACACTAGGTGGCGCTGTGCCGAGCAGGCACCCTTTGAAACTTCCTGACCCCTGGGAAAGGGTACAGTTACCCCCAATTCACAGATGAGAAACAACAAACTCCGAGGCAGCAGGGATTTTTGTCACGTCCATTGCTGTGTCCTGTTTCCTCCTTTAACTCTCGTGGGAGACACTACGATCGCCTCCCCCCGCCCCCTACTTTTTAGAGGAGGAAACTGGGGCTCTGCGAGATGAAGTGCCTTGCCCTGGGAAGTGAGGAGGGGGAAGCGTGAGGATTCAAACGCCGGTCAATGTCTCAGGGCCGTCGCTCCGTGCCCCGTCCATCGGGCACATCCTGGTGAACTCCTACTCATCCTGCGCGCGCCAGCCTGAGCGTCCGCTCTGCTCCGATGCCTTTCCTTCAGCATCGCTGCTTCTGCTCCCGTGCATTTGGCGCCCGTGTCCGCGCCCACGGCATTGTGTGCTCCCTCTGCTGGTCATGCACCGCATTACAGTCCATCCCAGGCATCTGCCCCCAGCATCGCCACGCTGGGATTTCAGGGGCAGGCACTGGCCCTGGTCACTTCGCTCCCAGGCCTGTAACTGTGGGAAACTGTAACTCACCCCACCAGTCTTTTGACATTGTTTCTGTGAGGGCTGATTCTGACTAATATGTAGCTGGTAGATGAACAGCACGTGTGTATAAGAATCCTAGGAACTAACTTCAAAAGATACAAACTCCAACGGGCAGGCATCCCAGCTCGGGGGGGATCAGCTGACCTTCAACCTTGGAGCCAGGATGACTAACCAGGATGACACACAGGCCTGTCACTTGCCTTATCGGAGTGGACTGTGCTCGTCTGCACGTAGAGGACTTTTCAACCCCTCCTTGATCTCCTCGCTCCATTCCCCTCTCCCGCCTTACAAAACCCTGCCTGCACTGAGAGGGGGGAGACAGGCTTGGAGACGTGAGTCCCCATCTTCCAGGGGGCCGGCACCTGAAAATAAACCTCTTTCCTTCACATCAGCACCTGCCTCTCGAATACTGGCTTCCGTAGTGAGCATGAGTGAGTGTGAGTGTATGTGAGTGTGTACGTGACTGTATGAGCGTGTGTGCATGTGTGTGTGAGTGTGTGTGGCTGTATGAGCGTGTATGCGTGAGTGTGTGTGTGAGTGTGTGGCTGTATGAGTGTGACTGTGTGTGACTGTGTGAGTGTGTGTGACTGTGGGTGTGTTGAGTGTGTGTGTGCGTGTTGTGTGTGTGAGTGTGTGTGAATGTGTGTGACACTCTATGAGTGTGTAAGCATGAATGTTTGTCTGAGTATATGTGGCTGTATGAGCATATATGTGTGAGTGTGTGTGAGTGTGTGGTTGCGTGAGTGTGACTGTGTGAGTGTGTGACTGTGTGTATGAATGTGTGTGTGACGCTGTATGAGTGTGTAAGCATGAATGTGTGCCTGTGTGAGTATATGTGGCTAGTATGAGTGTGTATGAGTGAGTGTGTGACTGTGTGTGAGGGGGTGTCTCTCCTGGCACTCACACAGGAAATCCATTTTCCCCTTACAAAGCCAATGGCAGGGGTCTCAATGTCCAAACCCAGGTCAGGAGCAATCCTGGGGTGCCCTCACCTCTCCCTGTGACACTCCACTCCAGGGACTGGCATCCCCCGCTCCTGCCCAACCCCAGCCACCCCTGGACCAGGAGCCCAGAACGGGACCGACAGGAGGGGACTCCTCCGAGCGCAGAGCAGTCCGTGCCCCTCCCCATCACGGCCGAGTTTGTGTCCCCGCTGTTGTTTTCCTCTCTCCGGGCACCAGCCTATCTCTCTGGGGCAGCATGAGCCCAAAGCCCACCTGCGCTTGTGTCTCCTGCTGCTGAACTTTGTGAATCGCTCCAAATGGCCCCAAACACTGTGAGTCAAACGGCAACTATGCATGCAGGCAACGATGGTGGCCGTCTCGGGGGCACCTGCCGTGGCCATGTGCTGGCCCTATGCCATCCATCAGCCCCCCTCCCCCCGCTGTGCCCTTGCTTCTCAGCATCTCAGAGAGCTGGACACAGGTTCAAGGTCGAGGGGCCACAGAGAACGGGTTCCAAGGACAGGCTGCTCTGCGGTGAGCTTTGCCTCCAACAGAGGGATCCACCACTTCCCTCTCTTTCGTCCACGTGCTCACTCAGGTTAAGAGTCTAAGCCTGCCACAGATCCCCTTGGGAAGTTTGGGGTGAGCGCAGTGGATCAGCTCTGCTCCCTGCCTTGGCAAGAAACTCAGAAACCACATCATTTCCAGGAACTTGCAACCCCGGGAGTGGTCCTGGCGCCCTCTAGTGCCCTCTAGGGAGCATGCAGCCAAGCTTTGCTGGGTTCCCCAGCTCTTGGAGGCACCCCTTAGAGGGATCTGACCTCGAGAGTGAGGCTGGCAAGGGGCTACAGGGGCCACTTGCAGGCACTGGGTCCCTTTGTGACCTCTAAAACTCACCCAATGTGTCATTCTAGACAACACGTGCCCACATTTTCCTGTACAATCGTTTCCTTCTCTCTTCCATGTTCCACTGCATTTCAGTGTGAGTTGATGCTTCCTCAAAACCTCTGCAGGTTTCAGGCATATGCCACCCGCAGGTAGGTACCCAAGAGAGGTGGAAATGTGCACCCGGGAAAGGCTTCAATGCAAATAGATGGTGGAAACAGCACCAGGGTCCATCACCGGGAGAATGGGTGAGTGGAGCGTGGCCAATCTGTACTGTGGACAGTCGTTCGGCAGTAACAGGACTTCAGTGCCCGGCACGCTACAGTGGACGTGCCCAGACCACGCTGCGTGAACGACAGATGCTGGCCACACAGAGCCACACGGTGCGTTCACACAGAAGGTCCAAACTCAGACGGGAGGTCAGTCTCTGACTCTCTCCTCTTGTCTGTCCCTCTCACCCACCTCTCTTCCAGCCTCCCCCCCGTCCCCCGCCAGAGCCTGCACCCCCTTCCCTGCAGCTGAGGAAGAAGTCAAGGGGCTCCTTCTCCTGCCCAGACCCCCCAAGGAGTCTCCGGGTGGCTGGGGATGGACGAAATAGTCCAGTCCCCTCCAGGGGTCTCTGCTGCCTGCAGATGGGGGCCCCTCCTCAGGCTTGCTTCCCCTCACCCTTTGCATGGACAGGAAGACGCCCCAGGCTGGGATTTGGGGGGTGGGCAGCATGGGTGGAGTCATGTTCAGGCTTTTCCAAATCTTGGAGTTCAACCCTTTCCACCACGCCCCCCGCTGCCTGGAGTGCCACCAACAATTCCCATGGCTTGCTTCTCCTTGTCCCCGAATGTCCCCTCCTCAGAAA
This sequence comes from Desmodus rotundus, assembly GCF_022682495.2. Classification (NCBI taxonomy): domain Eukaryota; kingdom Metazoa; phylum Chordata; class Mammalia; order Chiroptera; family Phyllostomidae; genus Desmodus; species Desmodus rotundus. Next base: position 95,810,629 of record NC_071392.1, read on the forward strand.
GCCCCACCCCCTTGCTTCTGAGCCATTGCCCTGTGGGTGCCTCCTTGGAACTGAGCCTGCTGTGTCCCTGGCTCAGATGTGTCTGTCGCTGCCCTTCCTAACACCTTGAAGGGCTCCTCTGGTCCCCAGAAACCAACAGGGGGGGGGCCCAGGAGCAGGGGGAGGGAGGCGGGGGCAAGAAGGGAGGAAAGCCCCCTCCCCGATCAATGGCCACAGCCCACACCCTAGAGGCTGAACGAAGACAGTGAGTGGGGCACTTACCCTACAAACCGGACCCTCACCAGAGCAATAGGGCGCTGTCTTACTGGCACCCAGGAACAGCATTCCTGGGGCTGTCCCAGGCCCTCGGGGACGCGCGGCCACACTGGGCATAAAGGACTGGAGAGGAAAAGGACTTTCCACTGCCTCCCGTATCCCGCTGGCCAAAGATTCACCCCAGTGGCCTTGAACCCGGCATGTGGCGGCTTCGAGGAGACCTGGGCAGCAGCCAGCAGCAGGGGATTTGAACCCTCGGAGCTGCTGGGGGAGGGGAAGGTGGTGAGGAGGAGAGAGACAAAAATATCTACGGAAACCACAGAAACAACAACAACAACAACAGACAAGAGTATCAGGGCTGCTTTACTTCCCCCAGATGGTTCTGATTAGAGTTGGCAAGCTGCGAACCCCATCAGGTCGCCCTCTCGTGGCCATTGGGAGGATTGCAGCCTCGCGTCTCCATTTTTCCCCACAGAAGGAATTTTGTGACCTGCAGACCTGGGACATAAAACTCGGGGGGAACAATAAGTTTATTTAAAAAGACTGCTTTATATTATAAATTTTATTTTAATTCCAGGTGTTAATACAACATGAAGCCATGTTGTTGGGTTGTTGTTGTTGTTGTTGTTTTTTAATAAAACACTGTATTTTGTTGGGTTGTTCTGTTTGAATGAAACTGCCCACCCTAAGGGCCCTTGGGGTGCATCCCCCACCGCCTGACCAGGCAGGCCTCCGAGCCAGTTCCTGTCCCTTCTCCAGAAAGTGGGGAGGACCCCACCGTGCAGGGCGCCGGGGGAAGCACTCAGCTCCCAGTGAAAGTGGAACTTCAGATAAACAAGAAGCGTTTTTCCGGTGTAAGTGCTTCCCGAATGTCGCGCGGGATAAGCGTGGAGATGAGGCCTGCATTCCACATCCCACAGGACGATCATCTGCCCCCAGCTGGCGGGTGAAGCTCGCCTGAAGGGCCCCTACCGCTCGTGTGTGCCATTTGCTTGCAGGGACTGTCTTGTTGGGGGACAGCTCTATGTTGGGGTTCTTAGCGCCAGACTCGGGGAGCACCATCCAGCCTCCCTGGAGGGCGGCCTTAGCCAGGATACCCACGTGCCTGCAGCGAGGCCTGAGTGAACAGCGCCCCCTTTCGGCCTGGCTGCAGTACCACTTTGGACGAGAGCCCTCTGGGGCAGGGCAACTCAGGGGACTGGGTGGGTCGGACACACCCCATTGTTATGACTCAAACCCTTTGCCGAGGACGCACCAGGGGACAGCGACGTTCTGTGTCACAAGCAGCCAAAACTTCAGTGTCCGTGACACACTCAGCTGTGGGAACCCTGGTCGCCACCCCAAATATGGCCCAAAGGCCCCACCTGCAAGCATATCAGCACCCATTGTCTGCCACTGGTCGTCCCATTTGCCCCCAAACCCTCCAATGTCATCCGTCTAGCCCTACCCTAACGGGGGGCCTGGGCATGTAGTCACAGGGACGCCAGGACCCAAGGGCCCTGGAGGAGTCTGAATTCTCCCATCACCTCCTTCATCCTAATAAGTGGGAAGGGCTGCCAGTCCCTGGTGGGGACCTGGGACCTCGGGCCCACCCCGTCTGCACGGCCAGGCTGCCTGGACTTCTCCAGCTCTGTCCTTGTCTGCCCTTCAGCGCAGTGGTTCGTTTGCGGAGAAGGATGTATGTCCATGGCTTCCTGCCCTGCAAGGCCACCCGCGGTTCGGTGCTGAGTGACAGGAAGACACGCCACCACCCGGCCTGGTGGAGCTCGCTGGACAAGGTCCCTCACTTCCCTCGGACACTGCCTGGGACCCTGGGACGCCAGGGAATATCCCAGTGGCCAGAGAGCTTGTAGTCCCCACCCCTGGAGGCTGGCACCGTCCTGTGGCATCGAGGCCGAGGGGCCCTAGCATTTCAGCCAGGCCAGGCGGTGCCCCAAAGCGTCAAGCAAGTGGCATCGGTGGCCTGTCACCAGGAGCAGAAATTGAAACAGTTCGGCCCCACTGTATCTTGGTGTCAGAATCACCAAGGAAAGAACACAATCAAGCGCTGGATGGAGCCACACGGAGGGGAGACAGCAAGACTAGTGTCAGCATGGGTGCCCGTCCCCGTCCGTGGTCAGCAAGTCCCACCCGGAAGCTGACTCGGGACCACCAGCCCGCACCTGCCCCTCTGGTGCTGTGACAGAGGGGCCCATCCCCTCGGCAGGGGTTGGAGCCTGAGGTGGGGTTGGCCAGGTGCCATAAGACACACACGTGGAAGGAGGACAGAGGAGCGAGCATTGAGGAGGGGACAAGCTGGCCACATGCAGTGAGTCCCCTCTGTCCTTAAGTGGCCAAGTGGGGGTCAAACATCTGCATACTATTTGCCTTGTAGTCCAGAATCCACCCCCACCAGGTGTCACCCCCACAACTGAGAGCAGGGTCTTGGACAGGTGCTTGCCCCCCACGATCATGGCAGCATCACTCACAACCGGCAAAATGTGGATGCTGCCTAAATGCAACTGCACCCCAAACCAGGGGTCCACCCACACCATGGGACGTCTTCAGCCCGAACACGGCGAAAACGCTGGTGCGCTACCTGCCGCGAGCCAGAGCCGCCAGGACGCGGTGCTCAGGGCAGCTGGCTGACCAGGTGACGAACTCCGCCCTCTGCCCTCTGTGAGCCAGACTGGCACAGAGGCATGGCAACCGCAGCTGCGGCCACCGGGGCGGTTGAGGCCGGGGATTGCTCCCCGGGGGCCGGCAACAGGCTGGTCGCTCAACAATGCGCGTGCAGCTTGCGTCCTGAGCTGCTCACGTCACAGAGGTTAGGCTGGTGAGCTTTGGGTTCCGGGTTTTCAGTCACAATAGACAAGGAGTCCCCCTGCATTTTCGTCCTGAAACTCCTGCTTTCAGCCCTCGGGGGCAGCGACTCGTTCGTCCGATTTGCCGTGGTCAGTGGAATGAGGGCCTCCCCAAGACGTCCAGTCCTGGTCCTCTGGCCCTGTGACCACGTTAGGCCACATGGCAAAGGGGACAAAGGCCGAGGCGGCACCAAGATTGGCATCAGACACGCGGAGATGACCCTGCAGGGTCTGGGTCTGCCTGGCGTGGTGACAAGGGTCCTGGGAGTGGGCAGAGGGAGGCTCAGAGGAGGCCGGGGGGCGGGTGTCATGTCAGAAGGAATTACCCTGTGTGAACCCCCAAAGTTCACAAATTGAAGCCCTAACTCCCAACGTGACTGCAAGTGCCTATAGGAACTGGAGGAGGTGATTAAGGTAAATGACATCACCGGGTTGGGGACCCAATCCGATGGTACGATGGCCTGAAGAGAGGAAGGGAGGCAGATGTCAACCTACCCACCATGTGAGGAGAAGCAGAAAGATAACCATTTAAAGGCAGGAAGAGAGGTCTCACCAGAGACCAACCCTGAGGACCTTTGACCTTGGAGGCCCACCCCCAGCACTGTGAGAGGACACCTATGTGTTACTCAAGCCACCCGTGCCACGATTTCTGTAACCCCGCCCCCCCAACCCCCCAAGCTGGCTGGGACAACCCGCAGCTGCTGGCCTGGCCGGTGGAGAGAGGGCCAGGAGCCGAGGACCAGAGAGAACAAGGAAGCAGATGGACCCCCAGAACCTCCAGAGGGACAGAGCCCGCCGACACCTTGACGTGGGCCCGGGGAGACCTGGGCCAGACTCGTGGATGTAGAACTGGGAGGTGACAGGTGCATGTGGCTTTAAGCCATGGATTTAAGCCATTACAACAGCGATGGGAAATGAATGTGCGTGCCGAGCCCGAGTGAAGAGGTTGGGGGGCACCCTCCGAATCCTGACATCCATGGGGTGACATTCCACCATGTTCCCATAGCCTTTCCAGAACGTGGTGGGTGGTTATGCCACAGCGGGGGCTAAGAATGTCCCCCAAGAAGGGACTGGTTGAGTACATAACACTACAGCCACCCAAAGGAGCCACCTTCTCTGGGGAGGGAGTGAGACGTATTTCACAGGCCACTGGGGAGGGATCCAGGGAAAAGGCAAATGGAGAAAAGTGTGTGTGTGGGGGCTAGTATTTACCTAAGAAAGGGGCAAAATATGTGTATGTACTAGCCTATATTTTTAAAAGGAAGGAAAACCAAAAATGTTAAAAACATCCGTCTCCCCACAGAAAGACGAGGGAAGTGGCAAGGCAGCAGCGACACCGCCAACAGGCCCTGTTTGCACAGCTGACCCCCGAACCCGGCGACTGTGTTTACATAACTGCACAGCATCATTCCCCAGAAGCAGCCAGGGGTCACATCCACACTTTGTAATTACGTACGGGTGATTAGTTTCAAGGGAGCCCCGAATAATCACAGTGAAGGGGAAACCAGTGGCCGGCGCTGTGCACCGAGTGGGCCGGCCGGCCTCACTCGGAAACACAGACCTGCGATGGCCGCCCTGCCAACCTACAGCAGCGAGGAAAGAAGTCTGGGGAAAGACCTGAAACTGCTTTCAGGAACCCCGGCTTTGCTGGTGGGGCTGTGTTTTTATCCCGAGGGTTCTTGGTGTCTGGGGGCAGGAGGCAGATGGCTTTGACTAGGCTCTGGGATTCTTGGGGGTGGGGCGGGGGGAGAGGACAGGGATGGAGGCCCGTGAGGCCCGTGAGACTCCCAGCTGAGTCTGAGTTGAGAGTGTCAGTTGGCATCCAGGGAGTATTTCGTCTTTAAAATGCGCATATTTCCAAGTTCCGTCCCCCGACAGGCCTAGAAACTCGGCCTCGATGGCGAGCAGAGCGATGGACACCCCAGAGACGGAGGTGGCTCCTGCATTTTCCTCCAAAACGAGCCAGAACTCCTTGGAGAAATAACCGATTCGAGGTCTGCGGAGAGAAATGTTCCAGCTGATTGTGGGATAATTACATTATCAAAGCCCGCGAAGGTCGTGTAAAACAGGCTCTGGTGCCAACAAAACAGGCTAATTTAAGCATCAATAATGAGAAGTGCAATGAATTGAAATACACAAACAATGTTTAACTCAACCAAGTCATAATGATACCAAACACCACTTGATGGTGACATTTTATGGAGCCAAGGAGACTAACTCGGTATTTTGAAACTTGGTATAAGAAAAAAGAGAGAGAGAGAGAGAGAGAAACCAACTCTTTCCCTGCCTGTCCTATCGGAACTGTACCACAAGTAACTGGTGAGGAAATCTCCCTCGTAAGGCATTTCCGCTCCAGGTAATATTGAAAATGAAGGAGAAGTGATGGAACTAGAGTGCTACTGTGTTGCGAGGAAAGAACAGGTGCGGGCAGCAGCTACAAAGAGCTGCGAACATAACACAGCGAGGAGCAGACGGTATACGCACCAGACACATGCAGACAACCTCTCCTGTGAGACACTCTTGTCCCCTACCTCCCCGCAAACGAGTCAAACTTGACCCTAACCCAGACTCGAAGTCTAGTGCAGTTTACAGGAAGTGCAGAAACACAGAGGAGTACATGAAAAGACCACCCAGGGGTGCCGTCAGCAAACACCTAGGCTGCGGGAAACATTCTGGACAAATGACCTGACTTTGTTAACAGATAGTTGGCAAGAGGTGATGGATGGCAGATGAGAAGCTAAGAGACATCCAATTGCAGTGCAAGCATCTTACTTGCGTTCTGATGGGAAGAAACAGCCAGTCAGAAAACAGCTGGGGCCATTGGAGGCGGGAGGCGAGAGACCACCGACCGGCAGAATCGGGGCCCCGCCACCCGCAGAGGAATCACCGAAGTTTCTGGGAGTGGGAGGCAGGAGGGTCGGAACCAGAGAGAGAGACTGAAGATGCTCCTACGCTGCTGGCTTTGAAGACAAAGGAGGGGCCAGGAGCCACGGGAGGAAGGCGGTTTCCAGAAGCTGGAAAAGGCAAGGACAAGAATTCTCCCCCAATGCTCCCAAGGGCACACAGCCCAGCCGACCCTGCAGTTTCAGCCCTGGGGGGCTGACACGCGGACCTCTGACCCCCAGAATTAGGATAGAATGCCTTTGTGTTGTTAAGTCCCTGAGGTTGTCATCTGTTACGGCGGCAGTAGGAACAGATACATGGGGACATGGGACATTCCAGGCTTGCTGGGACAACCTGGTCACCCCAGGCCCCGGGGACCTTTGGGTAGTTGAGGTGGAGTTTGAAAGGCAGCTGTGACCTTGTAGGGCACACGGAGGGCTCTCTGCTCCCGGCTTTGGAGCAGGAGAGGACCGGTGCCGAGTGGTGGCAATAATAATGCTGGGGACAGTGTTGAGTCGGAGAGCCACCTTTGTCTCATCTTCCTGAGTGTCGCAGTTGTCCTGGGTACCGTGGACCCTGGGATTCAGGACTCCCCACACCCACACTGGGACCCGAGTGTGGGCGGGGGGTTCTGGGGGGCAGGGGGGTGGAATGTGCCAAAATGGTGGGCTTCTTTGCTGCAGGATTTTTAAAAAAAGCTTTACAGAACCTCTCGGTTACAGTGTCGGTTCACAATGGAGACACATGTAGCCTATGTTTTAGATTAGTAAACCAGTGCCCTCCAAACGGGGTGCCAGACTGTCCAGGCCGGCCTTGACAGCTGAGTGTCCTTAGGATGCAGTGCGGTCATCTGGGACATGTGCTCCAGTCGCTGCTCCGGTAGCTGCTCCAGTTTCCCAGGCGGCGACCAGGGGTCCCGGGCTGCGCTCATCCATGGTCCCTCTTCTTCCCTCCGAGAGCCACGGAAGCCGGGCTGCCTGTGAGGTCCTGAGGGGCAGAGTGGAAACACCTACCGATAATAGGCCTCCCAGAAGATAAAAGCACGTGCAGACATGGACACGCATATGCTTATGTTCATGATACATTTCACTGGCCTAAGGGTGAGTAGCAACCAACCCCCGCGTACTAAGTTATAACACTCTGTTGTGAATCCCACACAACTGTAACTTCAGTGCCGCTTGTATTTCTGGCAAAAGCCATCGTCGGCTTTTGAAATCGCACCGCGGACGGGCGGAACAGGAGCAGGCTGTGCATGAACGCTCGACAGAGGTCTGATTCAGCCGAGAAGCTGGTGCTCGTCATCGACAAACGATGACAGTTCCGACCCGAACGACGGGTGGTGTCTCGATTCATTGTAACTGGTACCTCCAAAGGGGACTGATGAAGACACCTGTCACCACTTCGCTGGCTCGGCAGCGTGTGAGTAACTGCCTTGCTGAGTTATATCACCGTTCTCCGGCCCTGAAGGAAGGTCCCCCCGGTGTTTTTGTGCTACTCACGGCGACGCAGCTACAAACCTGACACACACACTGAAGGCTGATTTGCATTATTAGCATTTTCCTGTCACCTCCTAGACCATCGACACAGTGTCAGCGAGGACTGACTCCCCATCGCAGACGGCGTCGGGCCTGGTACAGCACATCCTCCTTACAAACACACCAGGCACAGCGACCTCGAATGTAGCGAGATCATTAGGAAGTGATGGCTTTTAAGTAATGAGTTGCTTTTTTGTAATAAATAACTCATTTCATTATAAGTTTGGACTTTTTCATTTTTAATAATGTGAAGAGGCACCTTAGAGCGCTCTCTCCTTCTGGTTTCTTGAGGTGTAAAGGACAAGTAAGATGGTAAGACACAAAGTGTACATTGTAATAATTTGATATACCTGCACATTGGGAAAGGGCTCCTCCCTTTAGTTACTTAGTATCTATCCCTTCCAGCTCTTAAAAAGAGAGATGTAGTAACCCTCAGGAAAAAAGTGTGCGAGGTCTCATTGTTACTCTTTTCGCTTTGGGACCCTATTGATCTCCAAACACATGATACTGCCCTCTAGTGGCCACCAGGAGCACGAGCTGGAGCCTCCAACTTTTCTACCCAAAGGCAGGGATGAGATGCAGCCAACACCTGCAGCAGGGGACCTGGGAGACGGTGCCGGGAGCAGGGAGCACATACCAAGTGCTTCTGAAGCCCCTTGTTTTAGGTTAGAATTGCAAGTGCTTTCTCAGTCTACTCCAAACTGTGCATTTGCTTAAGAATAAAAATCAAAGTTCCCCTCAAATCTTCCTGTGAGGGTGATGGTCCAGGAAGACACACTTTGCTTTTCCTGGAGCTTCCTGAACCCCCTTTGGCACGGGCACGTGTCCCTGGGTCCTGAGACTGTGATTTGACAGCACAGGGCCCTGGCCTGCTCCCTGGCCACTTCTTGGAAGTGTGCGTATTCCAGGCACAAGGCACCCTCCTGAGTCTCCCAGTGTCCCTAGCCTTGTTCTGCCTCTCCTGTTTCTAGTCCCTGCCTCTTTTCTTTTTTCTTTTTTCTTTTCTTTCCTTCTCTTCTCTTTTCTCTCCCTTCCTTCCTTCCTTCCTTCTTCCCTCCCTCCCTCCCTCCCTCCCTCTCTCCCTCTCTCTCTCCCTCGCCCCTCACCTGAGGACAGTTTTTCATTGCTTTCAGATAGAGAGGAAGGGAGAGAGAAAAAAACATCGATGTGAGAAACATTGATTGGTTGCCTTCTTGTATGCGCCCAGACTTGGGATCAAATCCAAAACCTAAGTATGTCCCCTGACCGGGAATCAAACCAGCAACCTTTCAGTTATGGGATGGTGCTCCAACGAACTGAGCCACTCTGGCCAGGGCAGTCCCCACCTATTTTCAATGGTCGTGTGCTGAGCTTCGTAATAATTACAGCCAATATTTCCTGAGTACTTATAATAGACACTCAACTAATTTATCCTCACCTTTGAGATAAGCACGATGTAAAGCTCTCTGTAAAGAGAGGAAAATGAGGCATGGAGATGTCATGTGATAGCCCAAGGCCACACAGTAGCAAGAGAGAGACGAGAATGCCAAGCAATCTGAGACAAAAGCCTGCCTCTTAACCACTGACACATTGTATCGCTCCTAACATGTGCGGGGACCAGCGGCCTTCAAACTCTTTGTAACAAAGAACATGTCAGCATTATTCCCAGGAACCCCACACCGACAACCCCAATGTCCACAGACTCCAGAATGGATACATTTTGGCTACTCATGCATGGGAGTATTACACATCGGTGAAAAATAATGCATTACTGCTGCAGGCAGTAATGTGGGTGGGCCTCACAGACATAAGGTAAGTAGAAGGAGCCAGCAACAGAGGAGTGTACCTATTGTATGTTTCCTCTTTAACAATTTCAAAACCAGTTAATACAGCTTAGAATAGTGGGTATCTTTGGGGTTGGGGAAGTACAGAGGAACAGGCGAGCAACGAGGGAGCCTGCAGGGCGCTGGGAAGGTTCTGCACACTGGTCAGGTTGCAGGCGTGGGGAGACTCACCCAGCTGTGCTGAGAATTCTGCTCAGGGTTGCACCGCCCTGTGGGGGCAGGAGGTCGCAGAAGGTGGCCACACCCCAGTCCCCAGAACCCGTGGAGATGTTCCATGAGGCAGCAACAGGGACTTTGCAGATGTGGTTTAGCCTACAGACCTTAAAATGGGGGTTCTCCTGGATTACTGGGGGAGAGCCTGATGGAATTCCACGAGCCCTAACAAGCAGCGATGGGGAGTGAGATGTGGCAGAAGCCAGAAGTTCAAAACACGTATTCATGTTCCAGCACTGCCGTAACAGACCCCAAACTCAGCAGCTTCCGACCACCTCACCCATACAGGAGTGTCACTCGGTGAAGTCCGCGGGTTCTGGGAGTTTAAGCGAAACAACGGAGAGTGAAACCAGTCTGACCACAGCTGAGAGAATAAACAAGAGTCCAGCTCCTGCCACATCTCATCAACCTGAGGAGGCAGGGCGCCAACCAAAATGACGTTATTCGGGGACCTGCTGTGTGTCAGCTTCCGTAGGTAGGAAGTCTGGTGGGCTCTGAGTCCTCTGCCTGGGGTCTTATGAGGCCAAAACCAAGGTGTCGGCCAGGTGTGCCCAGCTGGCAGCTGGGAGGGGGCTCTCCACTCTCCCCAGCACCCAGAATTCTCTCCCTCCCCCAAGCACTCTTTCCCCAAATAAACCCAAGTCTGCAGACCTCACAGTTAGCTGGCAAGTAAGGCATCAGCTCAGCGGGCCTGGGACCAGGGACCGGGGACCAGGGACCAGGGACCAGGGGGAGGTAAGTGCCTCGGGCTGAGCATTGAGGAAGGCCCTGCACCCCTGGGCTGGCCGCACCCCGCCAGAGCCACTCGCAAGTACTCACAGGGCTCGACCCAACGCCTCTCACTCACTCCTGAGCTCCTTTCCGGGTGGGAAAGAAATGCCACTTAGGGTTAGGGGCTGGGGGCTGGGACCCCTCCCTGCAGAGTTACCCACTGCGACTGGGGTCCCTCTTCTGCGGGGAGGGGGGCGGTCCTCTGTGGATTCACCACGTTTTGCAAATAAAAATACAGAACACTCAACTCAATTAGAATTTCAGATAAGCAACAAATAATTATTTGAGTAGAAATATGTTCCATGTCACATTTGGGACATACTTGTAGGAAAAAAAAGTGTGCTATCCATTTGAAATTCAAAGCTTCCTGGGCACTCTGCGTTTTGTCTGACAACCCTTGCTGAGGCCCCTCCCCCACTGCCACCAGCTGGAACAGTCACCTCCCACTCCCAGGAATCCCTCCAAGACATAGCCCACCACACAGGGACTGCCACCTGCCGGTCCCTCCCCCACTGTCCTGTTCCAACTGCCCCCGAAGGTCTCCAATATGGCTGCCCGTGGAGTCACCCGGGGGGACTTAGGGACCTTCTGCCACCCCGGGGGTTCAGATTTAATTAATCCAGAGGCAGCCAGAAAAATGTAAAAGCTCCCGCAGGGAGTCAAGGTAGAGTCAAGTCTGAGACCACCCGGCCAAGAGGCTGCTCGGACTCGGGACCCCTGTATGCGGACCGCTGTGGCAGGAGAGGCGCACCCCTGTCTGTGGTCGGTGGCCCCGGGATCGGCCAGCCTGGGTCCCAATCCTGCCCTGTTGGTTTCGGTGCAGCTTTGGGCCAGTGGCCTCCACTCTCAGAGCTTCCGTTTCTTCCTGGTCCCTCACAAAGCCGCTGTGAATGTCAGTTGAGACAGTGGTTCCCCCAGTGTGGTCCCCGGACCGGCCTCACCGGGGCCATGGGAGATACACACATTCCCCCACCCCCACCCCAGGGCTCCTCCATCAGAACTGGGCTGGGGATGCAATCCGCAGGCCCTGCAGACGCCTACGCAGCCGCTGGGCACCTTAGGCCAGTGATGGTGTCAAAGGGAGATTGGGGATGAATGAGAAGTGAGTCCCGGGCTGTCTCCTCTCACCCCCAGGTGCCCTGACGCAGCCCTCCCTCCTCCTGCCTGCTGCCAGCAAAGCCAGAGCTGCTTGATGGGCAAGAATTTGTGGGGGGCCTCAGGGCCCAGGTGTCTTTCCTCCCTGGCCTGGGAGCACTCACCTGGGACCTCTGAGAGATAAAGGCTCCATCAGGCTCCTGCCCTCCCTTCTCTCCAGGCCGATAATTCTGCCGTTGTGCCCAGGGCAGCGTCCCCTCACCTTCCCCGAAGCCCCAGGGCAAGACCTTCTGGCTCCCACGGAGTTCCACTGAATGTCCAGTTTGGGCACATTTCAGGGAGAGAGCTTTTAATCCCCGCCGCCCCCCCCCCCTGCTTTAAATCAAGCAAACTGCCTGCTGCTTGAAATGTAAAGTGGTTGCTGGTTGTGGGTTAGAATGAATGATACAGTTTCTTCCTTGGGCTGTTAAAACAGCCTCCATCTCAGCCAGGAGTTGGAATTGCAGAGAGCTGGGGGCTCAGCTCAGAAGGGTGGTACCAGCTGACTTCTCTGGGCCCCCATGTTCTCCCCTCAAATGAGAGTAATAATTGCTATTAGAATGATCAGGATAATAAAAGAATTTGTAAGTGCTTTATCCTCCCAGGCAGTCTGAGTATGGCGCTTCTTAGGATCACCTGTGGAGATTTTAACATCTGAACATCCGGCCACCTGGGGTAGGGGCTGCTTCTCAGCTTTTCCCAACAGCCTGAGATTGCCAAGTGCGGCCCGGGTGGGGAGCCATGGCCTGGTGGACCTTGGGGTGACTGCCCACTGGCTCTACCTTCCCGTCTTTGGGGAATGGTACCTCTGTCTCCCTGGGGGCCCCCACTGCAGGCACACGCACCTCGGCCACCTGGGCTGACGCACCACTTTGGGAGCGTGGGTCTCTGGCCTGGGCTCCATGAGCAGCTGAAGCCAATATACAGCAACTTGCTGGATTTCAGGAGTTAAAACACCAGCAGAACAGGCGGGGCTGTTAATTGGAAGCAGACCAGTGGCTCTGGCTCTTCCTCGATGGTCCTCTTGTTAGGTCTGTCCGTCACCCCCGCCTGCCCAACCCCTGCTGCCTGAATGAGGCTGTCCCCCCTCCCCCCACCAGCCAGAGGTGCTGCCCTGGCTCCTGAGCCCCTGGTGGCCTCGGTATCCCTGTCCTCATGGAACGTCTGCTGTACGGAGCACTCCCGTGTCTTTGGGGCCTGGCAAGGCCACGAGTCACCCCTACATCTGGCGATGTCACAAATGCTCCTTGCAGCCCCACTCCAGCTGGCCCGTGAGGGGTGGGCTGGCTCCAAGGCCCCCTCCTGCCCCTGTGTCCCCCCCGTAAGATGGCCTGGCAGCTGCCCCTTAGCCCAGATGACCCTGGGGTTGGTGGGACCCAGCAGGGCCTAGGAACAGGCTCTTCCTGGCCCTTCCAATGGCGGTCACCAGCCCCACCACCTGAGGGAAATGGGCTGAAACAGCGCGGCTCCTCGGGCATGTGGCCTGGGGGGTCCCTGGAGGCTCCCACCTCTGCTGCTGCCATCTTGATATCTGACTACTTCTGAACAAGGGGCCCCATGTTCTCATGCTGCCCTGGGCCCCCCCAAATTCTGTGGCTGCCCTGACCTAGAGAGGGGAGGTCAGGCACACAGCAGCCTGCCAGAGCCACGTAAGGTCATCTAGAGTGTTGCCTCGGCCCCCTGAGTGGAGGCCTGGGGCCCCCGACATCCACTCACCCACCGCCAAGGACTGGTCACGCAGGGGCTCCAGGCTTTCTCGCTGCAGCTCATCCTCCTCGGTCACCACTGGGGGGCGCCCTCCAGGGAAGGCGTTCTCATTCACCACTTGCCCAAGTGGGAAGCTGGTTCCCTTGCTTCCTGTCCTGGTGACCAATGGTGTCACAAGGAACTCGTGAATCTGAACGTATTTGATGAGTTTCTATCCACTGCATGAGCCGTATAGCTCTTCTTTCAAATATAAAATATGTGTGTGCACAGTGTGTACACATCATATACACATGTGAGCACTGATGGGCTATTTAACGATAGCAGAGCATTACTGGTATGTTTCAGATGTGCTAACAGTCTTGCATGTGAACCGTACATTGCTCAGGTTTCTCCTTGGTTCTTGGTGCTCCATGCCGGAATATTTATGGATTAAAGGGGAACAAAAATAAAAAAACACAGCACACCCCCTGGCACCCTGGCCTAGGCACAGGGTGGCCTCGAGGCCTCCCCTGGGACCTCAGGGGACTTGGGAGCTTGTGACTTCTGAGCACCCAAGGCTCATCTCCTGAAGAGACCACAGGCCGAGCGGGCTGCTTAGTATCTAAGTCACCTCTGGTTACAGAATGTTGGGCTGGGCGGGAGGGCCCTGGGCTGCCATCCACTGGGCAGGGGTTCCAGCAGGAGGAGGGAGACAGATGAGGGGCAGCAGTTCCGTGACCTGGAAGTCCCGTCAGGCAGGTATGAACTGCCTTGTCCCTGCCTTTTGGGGGGTCCCTGACCACAGCTGGGTGGCTCTCAGGTGAGAACCAAGGCCCTGAGCTCAGGGCCTTGAAAGCTGTGACACCCTGAGAAGTTACTTCCTCTCCAAGGGCGGGGAAGGGACCTTATCTTCCTCATTCGCTGTTGCGTCCCCAGGGCCAGGCACATAGTAGGTGCTCAGTTCGTAAGTGAATGAAGGTGTCTCCAAACCTCACTCCTCCATCTGCGGTCTCTATCACACGGCAGAAAATGTGCAGGTGAGAAGGTCATCACCGGACCGGCCCCCAGGGGGCAGCAGGAAGCACGCGGCTGTCCTTAGGGCCAGGCTTCCCTGAGCTGCGGGCAGAGGCGAAGCACTTTCTTGGCTCCATAGGAAGGGTGCTCAGGGCGAGGCTCCTTTTGGCTTCAGTTTCCTGAAAATGTTGCACGTGAAGGTGGTTTATTTGACTACCATCACCATTATCATTACTGATACCATTTCCCACCATTACCAGCTAGGCCCGTGAAACAATGTAACTGGACATGTAACTTTAGCTCTATGTATCTTTACATGTGTATCTGTTCCCCTGTTTCTGCATCCGCACTCACATCCGTCTCCGTATAAGATGAGCAGCATGTACGGAGCAATTAATTACCCAGCATTCTGCACACAGCCGCGGGTTCGGTCTGCAGGAGGACCTCTGAAGGGACTGGCTGTGTGCCAGGTTTCTGATAGAAGACGGGGCACACACACAGGAGACTGTAAGCAGGAGATCCGGATGGGACCTGCCTGGAGAGCTGGCCTGCACCCTCTCCACCAAAGCCAGCAAAGCCAGGATGCGGGCTGGGACGCAGGACCAGGCAGGGTGCCCGGGCGGGGGGCTGGCCTGATGTTTGCTGAGGCAGTGGAGGGAAGATCAGCCTCTGGGGCCAGGATGAGGCAGGAGAAGGAAGGAAGGAGCTGAGCCCCGCCCTGCAGGTGGAGGCAGGCAGACTCAGGCTTCTCTGCACAGGAGCCCAGTGGCCCTTGGGGCAACTCAATGCATTCTGCTGTAGAATGAGCCACCCCACAACATAACGGCTAAACCCCCATTCAGGTGTTTACCTCTTCACCACTTAGGGCTGAGTTCCTGGGTGGCCCTGGCCAGTGTCAGCTGGCCCAGCTCGTCTCTCTGCATCCAGCAGGCCCCCCCCTCCCCGCCCCAGCAAAGGTGAGACACGGTGGAAGGTCACAGTGACCCCTGAGACCGAGGTTCAGAATGACTCCATCTCTCCTGACTCCTTCTGTCTGTCAAAGCAAATTCCAGGCCAGCCCAGGGTCCAAGGTGCGCAGCTCTACCTGTTGACTCTACCTCTTGATGGAAGAGACAGCGAGGTCACTTTGCAAGGAGGGTGGAGGGTCAAGGATGGGGGCAAATTTGCAATCACCGGAGCAGCCTTGAATCTTGACTCCTCCACGTAACCTTGTGTAAGCAAGCAGCTGAGCCCCCACATCCTCCTGGGGATGAGAAGAGATGACCTGCAAACAGCCAGGCCTTCTCTCCCGGTCACTTCTCTGCCCCTTGCCCCTCCGGTCACGTGCCCGCCTCCCATTCCAAAGACCCAGGCCCCATGGGAGGGCCTGGAATCAGGGACAGGCTGTGACAGGGGGCCCTGCCCTGCGGTGACTAAGCATACGCCTGAGCTTTGGAGATCAGCGCCCAGTCTCCCCCTCCGATGGCACCCTAACATGCTGAGAATGAAATCCAAACTCCCCACCGTGGTCCCGGAAGCCTGTCCCTGCCACCCCCTCCCTCCTGTTCCCCATCGATCCCAGCTTGTCCCCCCTCCAGGCCTCAGCAGGACCGCTCGCTCGCCACGGGGGTCTCCTGCCTCCTCTGTCACACATGCCAGCTGCCCCTCCTCTGCTTGGGGATTCTGAATATCATGGGACAAGAAACAGGCTCCATGACTAAGATGTTGATTTGCGGCCCCTGGTGACAGCACTATTTTAGGCACAGGGGAGGCATGGTGACTTAGCTGGGACCTGGAAGGCTCCTTCAGGGGCTTGTGGGGGACGTGTACTGACTCATTTGGGAGCCGATGCCAAGCCGGGTTCAGATCCGAGTGGGCGTGGAGGGCAGGCTGGTGCCAGGCTTCCGAGATGAGCCAAAGCCCAGGTGGAAGGGGGCTCAGGATGCTGCGGCTCTGGGGCAGGGTTGGCGGTGGGGTCCGGGAGGATGCCCACCATCCCAGGCTCTGCACCGTTCCCTGAGGCAGTGCCCCCCATAGCTTACTGAGCTAGAAAGTGTCAGTGGAGCCTCGCTTTGGAAACCACCTCTGCCATTTCTAGCTGGGTAGAGCTCTCTGTGCCTCAGTTTCTGTATCTATAAAGTGGGCACGAAGCAACCTCCCTGTGGGGGTGATTGGAAAGATAATACTTGGAAACCACCCTGCAACATCATTAAAAACCACAGGAGCCATGTAATGAACAGAGCAATGAGATCACAAAGTATAGAGGTGAAGAGCTGGGACTCGAGCTGCCCGAGTGGCAATCCCCGTGGCTGTGTGACCTTAGCAAACCGCCCACCCTCTCTGAACCTCCATTTTCCAAACTGTGAGCCAGGCTGGTGGGAGCCTCTGGTGTGTTTCTGGACGGATGGGTCGTGAGTGCAGTTGCAGAGCCTGCATCACCATCATTAGGGTTCACAAAATTTAGGTAACTGCCTGTAGAAGACCCCACGGGGACCCACAGCGAAGGTACTTCTGACCACGGTCTGTGAAGAACTGAGGCACGTGGTTCTCTGCCAGCTGGCGCAGGAGGGGGCAGGGGCGAGGCTGGCACCGGATTGCGTGAGGTGTTCTGTGTGTGGCCCAGGGGCCAGGCCTGGCAGCGCACCTTCTCCCTGCCCCACAAAGGCAGAAAAGGGTCCCGGTGAGGTGATGCGGCCTCCTCTAGATCACAGAGCTGGATTCGAATGGAGCTAGGTCACCCTACTCTTTAGGGACTGTCCAGGGACCCCGAGCATGCTCTGCAGGCCCCAGGAGGCTGGGGGGGAACCCTGAGAGGGAAGACTCATGCTTCTCTTTCTTCAGACATTGTCTGGGAGTCTGACAAATAAACAGACCCCCCCCCACCGTCCCCCACCCCGGAGAGCCTGGCTCTCAGAGGTTTCGGGGACTCAGGGCTGGCGCTGGGTGCAGTCAGCACCTAGGACTGAAGAAGTCAGAACAAGCGAAAACACCAGACTGTTACGTGTGTGCTGGGCCAGAAGGAACGGGATGGGCGGGCGCTTTGCCCACAGAAGTTCAGAAGGAATAATTAGCAGGTGTCAGAGGTGGAATGAGCGAAGGCGGTACTCGCCAGTATGACAGCGGGGAAGCTGAGGCTGCCCTTACACCCCTGGGTGAACGCTGCCCTTGGTCCGCCACACACTGACTGGGCACATTGTCCCACTCTCTGGGTACAGACCCTCAGAAACCCCAGAGAAAGTTCTAGAGGAAATACTGCTTTCTGACCAGAGGCGGTGCTGTTGCCTCACAAATGTGCTGCTCATGGCGCCCGTGGGGGGAAAAAGTGGGGAAAAAGTCTGCAGAGCGTACAGCTGCGGCCCGCTAGGCGCCCGGCCAAGGGCCTCCCTGTCCTTGGCCTTTCTCCTCCCTGCGGGTGCCCACGAGGCCCCTCTGCACTCCCACAGGCAGGGGGTGGGGGCCGGAGCTGTCAGAGGGAGGGAACGCTGATCCTCCAAGGGGCTACAACCTATTGCAACATGCCAGCCTGGACCTTGAGAGCAGCCCTGAGTCCCAAAAGGCTACAATGTGTCACAATGTAGCAAAGCCCGACCCTGTGCTAAATGCTGTGCAAACATTCCCTCTAACCCTCACAATGTTTCCGTGTAGCAGGTCACCAGCCCAAGGTCGCAGGCATCTCCTTAGTGAGAGCAGGCATTTGGACTTGGGCCTACGTGGCTCCAGAACCAGGGGCACACCTTGTTCTGCTGAGGGGAGTTTGTGTGTGACTTGCTGTCCTGGGGACGTGGCACAAGCTGGGTCTGAGATTTGGGTCCTGGCGTGCCCTGCCTTGCAGGCTGGGCTGCAAGCTCCTCTTAGCCTTCAAGCGGCCCTGGGGTAGGGTGGGGTGGGTTGGGGGGGCGGATCTGGCAGGCAGAGAACACTTGGAGAAGTTTCCATGAAACAATCAGCTCCGGCCAGATGTTCTGGTTTTCAGCCACATTTTTTTATGACCTAAGTGGGACCCCTTCCTCATTTGGGGGGAAGGGGAGGACATAAGTGAGGAACTCGGCTCGGGTCACTGGCTCCTATTGCAGAGCAAGACAGCCGGCCAAGGCCTGGGCCCCAGCTTTAGCTGAGCCAGCAAGAAGCACTGTTTGAGTCCATGAGTCAGGCGGGGAAGATAGCAGAGGAAATATGTGTTTTCTTTTCGCGTTTACGCATTTAAGT
Organism: Desmodus rotundus; assembly: GCF_022682495.2. Classification (NCBI taxonomy): domain Eukaryota; kingdom Metazoa; phylum Chordata; class Mammalia; order Chiroptera; family Phyllostomidae; genus Desmodus; species Desmodus rotundus. Next base: position 95,828,971 of record NC_071392.1, read on the forward strand.
GGGGGGGGGGGGGACGGAAAACGGACGAGGCAGCCATTAGGCCGACTGCTCCCACGCCTGGGCTTATGGACAAGCAGACGTCAGCTCAGCATTCGCGAAAGCTGACTTTTTTCCAAGGTGGACCGCTCTGTCAGCTAATCTAGTCCGTTTCTTGGGGCCACTCTGAGTTTTTATAAAGAAAACCGATGAGGATTGTTTGCAAAACAATGAAGGGTATTAGGCAAAAATTGCCGATTTGATGCCAACTAGAATTAATTGGGCATACCGAAGTCCCAGGAGGCTGCAGGTGACTCTCCAGATGGGTTTTGCCAAGTGACTCGATGCCTGTCTAGGGCTGCTCACTCTGTCCCAAAAGGGACTGGTCACCAGCGGGCCTTGGCCCACGTTTCGGGTCAAGAGAAGGTGGACGAGATGGCAGCTGAGAGGTTCGCAGGTCCTGGAGGGCCTCGGCAGGCCCTTCACGGCCACATGAAGTGTCTACAGGCCACATATGCTCCGGCCCCTTTCCTCACTTCGCCAGCTCTTCTTGACACCATTCCTATTGCACCTGGAGAGCCACCCGGCACAGGGACGGGGACACTGTGCAGATGGCCTCCTTCTCTGCTATCTGCCGGCAATTCGAAGGTCCTTGCCTCACTGGAGGGGCTCCTGCTGGGCCTGCTTGGTTTCTAAATCAGTGAACGACCCCCCCCCCGCCCCGGGCTGTAGAATATGGTCTCCAATGGAGGGGGGTGGTTCTGCCCTCCAGGAGACGTCTGGCAACATCTGGAGCCATTTTTGGTCAGCACAGCTGGGGCGGTGGGGGACTGGCACTGAGTGGGTACAGGCCAGGGGCGCTACTGAGCCTCCTGCAATGCGCAGGACAGTCCCCCATGGCCAAGGATTGTTCAGCCCCAAATGTCAGCAGGGCCAGGGCTGAAAGTCCCGCCCTACTGTACTCAACCCATGCCCTTCCGATGGGCAGGCATGCTGTTCCAAGTATCCTGCCGCTATAAACATGGCTGCAGAGACGGCTTTTGTACCTTGGGCCCTCTGCTGCCTGTGAATGCAGCCGATGGTGTTTGTCCTGTGGTACCACTTGGGCAAAAGAGACAATAGAACCACGTGTCTGTTCATAAGACACCTCTGAGGGGAGCATGAGAAAGGAGCACTTTCAGGGCAGAGAACAAAGGCAAGCAGCCACCTCAACAGTAGCGCTCACCCTACCCATGGGCCCCCCTTTGGTCCTTCCTGACCCAGGGAGGACGAGAAGGGTCAGGAGGACTGGACCCAGAGGGCCCAGCTCTCAGCCCTGCCCCTCCTGTCCAAAGGCAGAGGCTGCTGTCTTCAGACCAGCGCTCCTAACAGCCTCACTCTACTGTCTTCTCCTCCCAGCCCCAGGGGGTCTGCACATCGTCTCTGTCCTCTTTACACAGTGAGCTCCGGGAGGGCAGAACTTCACCCCCTACTCACAGCTCTGTGCCCAGAGCCAGTATCATGCCTGGTCTGTGACAGGAGTTCATGATGGGTGGGTGGGTGGGTGGATGAATAGATGATGGATGGATGGGTGGATGGATGGATGGATGGATGATGGATGGATGGACGATGGATAGATGGATGATGGATAAATGGATGAATGGATGGATGGATGATGGATAAATGGATGAATGGATGGATGGATGATGGGTGGATGGATGATGGGTGGGTGGATGGATGATGGGTGGATCGATAATGGGTGGATGGATGATGGATGGATGGATGATGGGTAGATGGATGGATAGATGATGGGTGGATGGATGATGGATGGATGGATGATGGGTAGATGGATGGATAGATGATGGGTGGATGGATGATGGATGGATAGATGATGGATGGATGAATGATGGATGAATGGATGGATGATGGGTGGATGGATGATGGATGGATAGATGATGGATGGATGGATGATGGATGAATGGATGGATGATGGATGGATAGATGATGGATGGATGGATGATGGATGAATGGATGGATGATAGATGGATAGATGATGGATGGATGGATGATGGATGAATGGATGGATGATGGATGGATAGATGATGGGTGGATGGATGATGGATGAATGGATGGATGGTGGATGGATAGATGATGGGTGGATGGATGATGGATGGATAGATGATGGATGGATGGATGATGGATGAATGGATGGATGATGGATGGATAGACGATGGGTGGATGGATGATGGATGGATAGATGATGGATGGATGGATGATGGATGAATGGATGATGGATGGATGGATGGATGGTAGATGGATGGATGATGGGTGGATGGATGATGGATGAATGGATGGATGATGGATGGATAGATGATGGGTGGATGGATGATGGATGGATAGATGATGGATGGATGGATGATGGATGAATGGATGGATGATGGATGGATAGACGATGGGTGGATGGATGATGGATGGATAGATGATGGATGGATGGATGATGGATGAATGGATGATGGATGGATGGATGGATGGTAGATGGATGGATGATGGGTGGATGGATGATGGGTGGATGGATGGATGAGTTAGTGAATGAATAAAGAGAGAGCAGGAGACGCACAGGCAGACTTCAAGCTGGAACTTTGCACCTACACACCCCTTGGATTCTTGCCACCACGTTAGTAGTTTTAATCCATTTCATAAATTATGAAACTGAGGCCTAAAGGTGGTTTGGCTTGCCCCTGAAATAATCCAACTGGTGAATAATGGAGGCTTTCCCCTTCTCAAAGCCTCTGGCTCCTCATCCTGCTGCCTTTGGAATTTGGTGGTGATCAGCCAGTGAATCTCCCTGCCCCTTTGAGGATACCAGTGCTAACTACTGAGGTGCATCACCTCTCGTGTGAGGTGAAGCCATAACTCCCTCCCTGCCCTCCCCAGCTGCATGCTCATTCCCGCTTGGTGTCCTCAGAGAGGAAGGAGACCCAGGTGTCTCCACGCCAGGGGTCATCACCTTTGCCTCTGGAGCCAGACAAAGGCTACTACGCTCCTGAGTCATTCCATCCTGTGCAGCAGGCGTCAGCAGCACCTGTGGACAGTGGCCCATGGGGCACATGGAAAGGTGAGTGGCTGTGGGGTGGAGGTGGCTTTGGACACTGTGGATTTTAAAAACTATCTCAGATGTCGTCGAAACTTTACATCTCAGCTATTTCAGAAGTGACATGACAAGCATGTGTTTGGACTTCGCTTGTTCAAAAGAGGAAGAAGGAGGAGAGAGACAGACAGAGAGGGAGAAGAGAGAGAGAGAGCATGGGAGGGGGGAAACACAGAGAACAATCTGAGACGCTGAGCGGAGCACGTCCTGGAGGCCATCTGGGGAGCGCAGAAAGCCGGAACAGGCCAGCAGCCCCCACTCCCCGCCCCGACACCTGGCACAGGAGACCTTCAGTTTCGTGCTTGGTTTCCCAAATCCCGGTCAGCAAACTCTAGTGCCTGATGACGGTGTTCTCTGCAGCCGGCTCTCTCCTTTCACTCTGCCCAGTCACTCATCCTGCTCTTCACACCCCAGGGAAGACTTTTCCATTTCCCAAACCCCAAGAAAGCTGTCTGAACAGAAACACAGTGATCTTCGAGCCAGGCCAGCTGCAGCTTTTAAATTAAAGTAGAAAAAGCAGCAGCCCAAGAAACAGGGCCCAGGCTAACTGCAGATCCGTTTGAGGGCAGGGGCCACACTGGGGTTGCTGAGGGCGCTCACACCTCCCTTTCCCGTGTGAGTTTCTTGTTCTCAGTCCTGTGTACCAACCAGGAACGTATGTGGCCCTCCACGTGCCCCTGTCCGGTCACTCCTTCAGCGTGAATTGAACAGCACAGCGTGCCCAACGGGGCAGCTGCGCTTTCTAGGGCCATGGAGGGGTTTCCCAGGACCACCACGGCTGGTCCTACAAGGGGTGAAAACCCGGGGGAAATCCCACCAGCCCTGCTTCCCCCTTCTCTTCATTCCAGAAGGTCAAGCCCAGAGGAGGGAAGGAAGGGCCTGCAGACCCCGTCTGGGTCCTCAGGCTCCTCCCACACAAACAAGCCTCAACCTCCCTGGCTCCACCTTCTGCCTTTTCCTCCCCATGCAGCACAGTCTGGGGAACACTGATGGTGGGCAGAAGTCCTCTGCCAATTGCCCTCAGCAATCCCACATCCCACAATGAGGGGCACCTGCTGGGGTGCGCTGAAGTGAGGGGGGTGGAACAGGGGTGGTTCCATCTGGGTCAAGGGCAGCCAGTCAGGAGTCTCAGCCCAGTTCAGGGGTCTCAGCCCTGTTCAGCGCTTCCTGCCTCAGTCTCTCGCTCGCTCCCCTGTCTGGTCCAGCCTTCGTGTCACCCAAGCGAGCTCGCAACAGTGGAGAGAAGATGGCCTCCCACCCCGGCCTTGGCAGGAGACCCAATGTCCTTAGCCTGGTCTCCCAGGGTCCTCGTGAGTTTGCCTCGACCCGCCCTCTCCCACCTCCCTGCTCATAGGGGTCAGCGCCTCCACCCCAGGGCTCTGCCTCGGATGGAGAGACCCCTTCTCCACTTGCCCAAGCCTCCTCGTCCTGCTCTGAGTCTGTCCCTGACCCCTCCCCTGTGCCCAAGGAGCCTGCAACCCCTCCTCTGGGCTCCCTGCTCTCCCTAGACCCCTCTCAACATAGGCAGTGCCACCTGCCCCCTCAGCGGTGAGCTCCCCGAAGATCAAGGGCGTCTCTCCACGGCACCCCCTCACTATCCCGGGAGGAGCGAGAGTTGACTTCTAAGTGAACGAACAAGAGTTTTCTGCTTGTGTCTTCATTGTGTGACCCACGCAGGCAGACAAGGACAAAGGCCACCCATTGCTTGGGAAGGACAGTGCGCTTGCAGCCATCTTGATGGGAATTACATGCTGCTTGAAGTGGCACCATTGACACAATCTCTAATGGCCTTGTTGATCTTCCCCACTTGAATCAGGGGCACCCAGGAAGCTCCAGGATGGCCCCATGACATTGGGGACAGAAGTTGAGCCCCGCTCAGCAAGGAAAAACAACCTGGTTTTCACTTTCCTTTTCAACAAAACACTAATAGTAATAATAAAGACCACTTCATCTTAACTCACTTAATACAACCCTATGAGACTGATACTACTATTACCTCCATTTCATAAATATGGAATTTGAGGCACAGAGAGGTTAAGTGCCTTGTTAAAGGTCACACAGCTGGTCCCAGGAGAAGATGGGACTCTGTTCGCAGTTTGCTTTACATTTGCCCTTTGCTTTCCCACCTCCCATGCCTTCAGTCAGTCCCTCCCCCACCTCGAACGTAGGTAGATCAGGTGCATCACCCCATTTTACAGCTGAAGAAGTGGAGGTTCAGAGAGGGGCAGTTACTCTGGCCAAGGCCGCACAGCTGGTTGGTGGCAGAGCTGGACTTGAGCCAGGTCCCTGCTATGGAGACACGTCGCCGAGCGTGCTCAGCACCGAGTCCCACTGTGCGTCCCAGTCGTGCACTGGTGTGATGGTTTGTGCCCGTCAGCCGAACCTACCTTCCAAGCGTGACACCCTGTCTATTGTCTGTCTGTCTGTCTGTCTGTCAGATGCTTCAGCAACTTCATCTGGAAAATGGTGCTGGCCTTGGACCATTTTAAGCCATTTTCAAAAGCCTCTAGTCCACGATTCAACATGCATCAGGCCCCGTTCAGTAAAATGTTGCGGCCCCGCTAGCTAGAAGCTGTGAAAGGAAAAAGCACAGAAAACCACAAACAGAACATCCTCCAGGCTTAATGAAAAGGCCTGATTTTGGTTGAAGCATTTCAAGGTGCACGGGCCTTGCCTGGGCTCATCTCTCCGGCCGCCTTACAGGCAGCCTCTTAATTGGACTTTTAAACCCGAGGCTTTTCCACTGCCCGCCTCCTGTCCACACCTCTGAAGAGAGACTTTAATTGAGTCTCTTACTTTCTTATAAGTAGTACTGTTTTCATTGCCACGTGTCCCGAAAATAATAGCTCTGCCCGGCAATTTGGGCATTCGCTCCAGCTTCATTTCCTCTGGGGTCAGAGTTCAGGGTTCAGGTGATGGGTCTTCAGGGAGCGTTTCAGCTGGAGCAGAGCAGCATTTTTATGAAGAGCAGGCAAAAGGGGTGATCACAGCCGGAGGGCAATTGCGGGGGGAGGGGTTCAAGTCTGTGTTAATAGTGCACATTCTCAAGGCTACAGTGTCTTCAGTTACAGGGCCCCGGGAGAAGGCCATGAGGTGCCCACAGGGCATGTTCGGAATCTGTCCTCATTCATCTCTTTTGCTCTGTCGGTGAGGACTTGGAGGGTCTTTCCAGTAGAGTATGGGCTGGTGACGGGGCGAGAGGGGCCAGTGTCATCTTCAGATGTCAGGGGCCTTGACGGTCATATCACAGACACACATCTTAATGGGCTTCTGGTTTCCCAGGACAGGTCCCAGCTTGCCTGCTTCACGAGGGCGAGGCCGTAAGCCCCACAGGCTGCATTATCTCATCTTTCCTGGAAGTTCAGAGAGGAAGGACTTTGGGTAAAGCTCTTTGCTATGTTTTTGCTTTTGTGATCTTTGTTGATGGCATTCGCCTCCTGTGACTCAGAATTCTGTCATTTTCCACATTTGGCAGAGACACAGAAAGCAAATAAATCAATATCGCCATGGAGACTATCACTTCTGGACCAGACTTAATTATGAATTATTGAGAACGGTTGGGTTGGATTAAAAGAATTAGGAGGGCCCTCTGTTTAATGCGGCCTCCGGCAAAGTGTGTGAAGCTAGGTTCACGACCAAAAGCTGGATTCATTAGGTTATATAATTTGCAAGTTTCTATTCTTAATTTCTTCTAGACAATTCCAATTATTTTCTTGAAATAGCATAATTAGTGGCAGGGGAAAAACCCACATTAACATGCCATGAAAATACCACATTTATCTTTCCACTTGGTTACAAAAACCTTTTGAACGTATGTTTGGCCCGTATAGAATATTAGCGCCCTGACGTCCACGGACCTACGTTAGAGGTGTCTCTTCACGGTCCTGTACACAGCCCGCCCACTCACCTCCGTCCTTTTTATTAGTGACCTGTATCCCGAGTCAGCACTTTCATCCTAGCTTTTGGAAGAATCTGGGATTTGCGTTGGCCTTTTGGTGCCTAATTAAAACCTCCACAGAATGTCTTGGTGGCTTTTTTCCGCCCTCTTCTCCTTTGACAAGAAAGTAATTGGGCCGCCAAGTGCACCTCACAACTCGGCCTTGGCAAACCTCCATGTGCGGCACGGAGCCCTAGAAACTTGAAGGAGGGTGGCAGCTGGCGGGAAGAAAAAGGAGGCAGGAACTCCCAGAAGTGACTTTATTTTACTGTATTTATTTTACTTTAAAAAAAATTTTTTTAAATATGTTTTATTGATTTTGCTATTGCAATTGTCTCAACTTTTCCTCCTTTGTCGCCTTCCACCCAGGACCCCCCTCCCTCCAGCAATCCCCTCTTAGTTCATGTCCAGGGGTCGTGCATATAAGTTCTTTGGCTTCCCCATTTCCTATACTGTTCTTAACCTTCCCCTGTCTATTTTGTACCTACCAATTATGCTTCTTAATCCCTGTACCTTTTCCCCCATTCTCTCCCTCCCACTCCCCACTGATAACCCTCCATGTGATCTCCATTTCTGTGATTCTGTTCCTGTTCTAGTTGTTCGCTTAGTTTGTTTTTTTAGATTCAGAGTTGTCCATTTGTTGCCATTTTAATGTTCATAGTTTTGATCTTCTTTTTCTTATATAGCTCCCTTTAACGTTTCATATAAGAAGGGCTTGGTGATGATGAACTCCTTTAACTTGACCTCCTTTGGGAAGCACTTTATCTGCCTTTCCATTCTAAATGATAGCTTTGCTGGATAGCGTCATCTTGGATGTAGGTCCTTGCCTTTCATGACTTGGAATACTACTTTCCAGCCCCTTCTTGCCTGCAAGGTTTCTTTTGAGAAATCAGCTGATAGCCTTATGGGAACTCCTTTGTAGGTAACTGTCTCCTTTTCTCTTGCTGCTTGTAAGATTCTCTCCTTATCTTTAATCTTTGGCATTTTAATTATGATGTATTTTGGTGTGGTCCTTTTTGGGTCCAACTTGTTTGGGACTCTGTGCTTCCTGGACTTGTATGTCTATTTCCTTCACCAGATTAGGGAAGTTTTCTTTAATTATTTTTTCAAATAAGTTTTCAACTTCTTGTTCTTCCTCTTCTCCTTCTGGCACTCCTGTGATTCAGATGATGGTATGTTTACAGATGTCCCAGTGGCTCCTTATTCTATTCTCATTTTTTAAAATTCTTTTTTCTTTTTGCTGTCCTGATTGAATACTTTTTTCTTCCTTATGTTCCAAATCATTGATTCAGATCCCAGCTTCATCCCCTCCACTGTTGGTTCCCTGTAGATTTTTCTTTATTCCACTTAATGCAACCTTCGCTTCTGCCTGGGTCTTTTTTATGCCATTGCCGTACCCAGTGAGTTCTCTGAGCATGCTGATCAGCAGTGTTTGGAACTCTGCAGCTGGTAGGTTGCTTATCCCCATTTCATTCTTCTCCTGGAGTTTTGTTCTGTTCTTTCATTTGGGCCATATTTCTTTGTTTCCTCATTTTGGTGGCCTCCCTGTGCTTGTTTCTGCGTATTAGGTAGAGCTGCTTCGACTCCCTGTCTCAGTAATGTGGTCTATTGTAGAAAAGGCACCCATGTGGATGAATGTGGCTTCTTTAAATCCTTGGTTGTCAGACTCCATACAGCTCAATTGTCTGATGGATTTGGGTGATGTTTGTTTTGTAGTTCAATTGTAATTTTTGCTGTACTAGTGTGTGGAGGCGAAGCGTGTTTACCTACACCTCCATCTTGGCCAGAAGTCTCTTAACCTGGCATCGGTGGGTCCAGAGAAACACAGATGGCTGTCTCAGAAAGCAGGAAGGGCGCAGTAATGGACAATCCAAGCAGACATTTCTAGAAACCCAAAGGCTGCCTCTAGGAAGCCTGTATGGGGCCTAGCGAGGGGTTCTTTGCCCAATGTCCATGGGCTCTCAAGCTATCTTCTAAGTGAAGATTTTCACTAGTTTCTAAATGAAATTCAGCATTTTCCTGCCTGCGGCCAGCTGGGTGTTCAGGGCAGTGGCCGCTTGCCCACACTGTGCTCCAGTGCCCCAGAAGTGACTTTAAATTTGAGTTCCTAATAGGCAATTTTATAACTTGTGTGTCTCCTCAATGCTTCTGTGGCCTTCTGAGCACTTTATAATCCTGCGTGAACAAGCATTTGGCTCAGGTGAGACACTGTGGATTATGAAGCAGAGTGAAAAACTAATAATTAGACAGTGGATTTTGGCTATGTAAACAACTGAGCCGAAATGTTCCAGCCAAGAAATTAGAGAGGAAAATAAAAAGTGAAGGGAGGGAGAGGAAGGAGAAGAAACCCACTCTATGGATCTAGCAATCCGCCTGTCTGCTGTCAAAGGGACGATGTAATCTCATCTCTGTCACACCGTCTCTTCTTTTGGGTCAGACAGAATTAAAATGGCACCTCATCTTGACAGCTGTGCCCGTTCCCCGATGTTGTGGGCTCTGGATCGCGGTGGGCAAGGGGGATCTTGGGGCCTGGGCGGTGTCTGTCTGGGAACTTTCTCATGTTGGAGGAATCATGCTTCTACACAGCTCTGACTTGGCATCTAAGGATGGTTTTGCTATGAGCCTTTTTCCCTGGGATGGAGAGGCCCCCACAAACATACCCCTGGAATTCCAAGACCAGATCCAACCCCAGCTCCACCCAGATGCATGGAGTCATTTATGCACAGAGCCAGGGAAACTGGGAGGTCCAGTCCGAAGAAGTCAGAAATGGGAATTATGCACCAGGGCGATCTGTCCCCTAAACGCAAAGAGAAGAGTAGCTGCCATTTACCTATAAACCGCACCCTCCTCATAGGATGCCTCTAGTAATTTCAGAATCCTCTAGAGACTTTCTAACTCCAAGGGGAGAAAAAGTCCTGGTGGGGAAAGTGGTGAGCCAAAAACTCTACCTCCCCAGGGTTGTCCTACAGTGAGATATTCTCATGACACCTCCTCACTCTCTGACCAGACTCTGGGCCCTCTGTCTGTGGCTCTGCGACCTGCTGGAACCTCTGCTCAGCCACAGACGGACACATGGCCTCCCATGCCTGGCCAGGTAGCAAAATGGGTCATCCATTGTGTTTTCCAAATCGGAGCAGCCTTGGAAATCTTTCTTTTACAGTAAGAGACAAATGCTCCTCACACCCCGTTTCGACACCATATCTGAGCTAAAGAGACACATGGTCGAATTTAATCGTTTGGTCCATTAGCTGGGTGTCTGAAAGTGTTTTTAATGGTCTTTTCCTGCTTGCAAAAGAATTAGATGGGTCAGCAGGACAGATGTGTGGGGCGTGACTTCTGTCGTGAAAGCAGAAGGTCTTATTTTCTTTTCCAGCTCTATGGAGGCACCATTGATAAGCAAACTCGGGCCACATTTAAGGGGCTCGCGTCATGTTTTGATAGACCCATCCACTGTGAAGTGATTTTGCAGTTGAGCTAACAAACCTCTCCATTACCTCCACCATTGCCCTTTTGCGTGTTTTTGTGGTGAGAACACCGAAGATCTTCCCCCTCTCAGGAAGTCTCACATGTGCAATAAACTATGGTTAACCAGAGTCAGCACGCAGCCACTCCTGTGCCAGGGGACCCACGTCTGGGGTGAGTGCCCACTTTCTGGAGGCTGTCTCCCCCACCATGCTTTTGCAGGCCAGCTCCCACGCAGCCTTGGAGCCGGGGAGCCTCAGGGGAAACCCATCTGCCAGGCACCCAGGTGCTGCTGGCCTGCCTGCGAGCATGGCTTCCCACCTCCCCTGATTGCTGCACGCAGCTCCTTGGCTTGCCAAAGAGCGCAGTGAATCATGGGTGCTCTGTCCTAATTAAATCCAGGCGAACATATGTGAGCTGAGAAGCAAGGTAGAAACGGGTCCAAAGATGGAAGAAACTCAACCCAGGGAAGAGAAGAGTCAAGGTTATTTTCTCTTTGGAGACTTACAGGCTCCAGCATTTGGGAGGGACCGTGCTTGGCGTGGGAACGCTGTAATTCCAATCTCTAGGAACTTTTTTATGTCACTTACATCTTATCAGCAGGCTTAGCGGCCAAGAGCTCTGAGCTGTGGAGTCACCAACTGACCTCCCAGTCTCTTTGCCTCGAGAAAGGGCCACGTAAACTGTGTTGGAGTCTGTGCTGTCTCAGCTGCCCAGCTCCAGTTGCGGGGAGCCTTGCATGTCCATGGAGAAAGCTGGTTGGCCCTACATCACCGTCAACATCCCCACATAGGAGACACGACTGGCCCGATTCCCAGGTGGGCTCACCCCCAACCCAGCTTTGCAGAGGGCTCTGCTCTAAGCTTAACCAGACACTGAAACATCAACACCCTCAGATGAGAAAGTTGCAGAAAATACCTGTAAAATAAACTGCTCTCCAGGAGGAAGGACCCTCTTTTTTAGGCTTCTGTCTTTGAGCCCTGTAGGGACCAAAATGACCACCGTGACTGCCAGCCTTTATTACACACTCGGGCTGCACACTGAACGAGCCTCACGACCCTGCAGGAAGGTCGATATTGGTATTCCCGCGGACCGATGCGGAAATGCAGACACGGAGGTTGTTAGATCGGTCACCCAGAGCCCCGCAGCCCATAACCCGTGAGCTGGGGTTTTGAATCCAGATCCACCAGAACTCCCCGCGTGGGGTCCAGCTCCACTTCCGAAGCCCCGGTGCCAGAGACCGCAGCCCAGCTCTCCTGGCCGGCCCTCCCTCCAGACTGCCGCACAGAAGAGGCTCATGCCTCACGTCTCCTTTCCCTAGTCATTGTCACATTTAATTTGGCTGCTGCAAAGACACTGGCACCCTCGGAGGACTCAAGGACAGAATGCAGAGGCCAGAGGCCCCCCCACAGGGGGCGGGACACAGACACAAGTCCCCTCAGATCATGGAAAGCAAGCGTAGGTCTTTCAAAACCTCTCCTTCCTTCCTTCCTAGTCTGGCAGGCAAAGAATTCTTTCCAACCTCCCCGATGGCCTTGCCCGTGAGGAGGGAATACTCGGACTCGTGAGAAAAGTTTTGCAAGCCTGGGGCGTGAGTCTCACACTGGAAACGCAGTGGGGGACCTGCATCTGGCCCAGCGTGCAGCATTCACGGGCCCCAGGCTGATGCACTGCGCTGGATGGGGTGGCGGAGCATCCCTCCCAGGCTTGCAGGGCCAGCGGCTCTGCCGCAGCCTCACACGGCGTGGAAAGACGTCTATTGAACACAGCCCCCTCTGGGACGGGCTGTTCAGGCGAAGATACAGCTGGCGAACGAGGCGATTTTCCACTGTGCATTTGTCACAGGTCAGCCAAGTAGAGGCAGGACCGGGCGGCCTCACTTCTTCCCGGGAAGGATGCAGCTGCTCTTTAAGGGACCCCGGGAAACACGAGGGGGTGAGCAGACACTTGTGCTCAAGAAGAGTTCCACAAGTGTACGTGAGCTACCCTTCCTTCCGTCTCGGTGACTGGAGAATCCCAGAAATGACGAGGCCAGCGCCACCCCACCAGGTCCACCAGCCGTGAGCACTCACCCCACACCGTCCTTTGGAAGGTCCCCTCGCCCGGAGGTACTGGGGGCTGCCTCCTCCTCACCAGGGGAATCCCGTGTTGAACTACTGCGTGAGCAAGCTTGGCCAAGGTCAATGCTGTCTGCCATGGGGTCCGACAGTGTGGGTCTCTTGCCTCTGGGATCAGGGGTGGACAGCAAACTGGTGAGGACCTCATCTTTGAAATTCCCCTGAGGATCAGGTGGACTCATTCACCTGCACTCACCTCTCGGATCAACTCCTACCCCTGCCCGTCCCCAATCCGCCCCTACCCCGCCCCTGTTGTTCCCTCCAAAGCATGTCCTCGCTACAGGGATCCCCACCTCCAGAGCTGCTTCTAGGGATGGACTCGATGGCTCGGTCGCCCACTTGTCCAATGTGGAGTTGCCTGCAGACCTGGTGTGTGGCAGGGGCTTCTACAGACGTGCAGGAAACCGGCTGTCTCGTGTCTGCCTGAGACCCGGCCCGTACTTCCCATGACGACCGAGCGTGGCTTCGCAGGTGCAACCTGGTCGCCAGCTTTCTCACTTCCACATGGGCAAGTACAGGCACTCAAGGTCAAAGGCCCTGCTCAAGGTCACACGGCAAGCTGGGGGCTGAGCCAGGTGGGGAGAGGGATGGGTGTCTTCCAAGTGCACCTCGCCGGCTCACTGTCCACTGGCCTGTGACCCGGGGCACCCTGCTTCTAAAGCCAAAATCCAGCTGGAGGAAGAGACTGAGCCTGTGGCTGGAGCTTGCTGACCAGTGGCCTCCACTTCCAATGAGGCCGGTGCCCCAATTCACTCCTCGTGGCTCCTCAGGAGAAAGCCCCTGGAGGCTGTTGGAGCTGGAGACTGTTCCCCAGGTCCTCCACGCTTCCCCCGCCCTCCCCTCCCCCACACAGCCTCCTCTGTCCCCAGTCAATGACCTGTGAGCAGACACCTCAACCCCCTACCTACTGAAAGCTGCTCAGTGGCTCGTCGGGGGAGTGCACAGTTCCCTGTTCACGGGTGAACAATCGCCGCCAACCCTACCTTGTTCTGTGCATGGAAGCACTCACGCTGCCCCGTGGAACTTCCTGCATTTCTACCACTTCGCCGCCACTGGCCACGTGTGGCTACGGAGCACTTGAGTTGTGGTGGGTGTGACTGAGGAATGGGATTTTAAATTTAACTTCAGTTTGTGTAAATTTTAGGGGTCGCCTGGGGCTGCAGGCACTCCAAGGGGTGTGGTTTTAGACAGCAGGCTCAGTGGCTGTAGGGCCTTAGGAGCCAGACTGCCTGGGTTGGGATCCCCTTTTTCCCACCGCCTTTGTGACTCAGTTTCCCCACCCTCAAAGATGGCCCCACCACAGGAGGATTTAAGGAGATGACCCCTGTGAAGTGCTCAGCGGTGGTGGGGTTGGGTCACAGATGCCCTGGCTTATAGGATGGGCCTGGGCAGGACACGCAGGGGACAAGCAGCTCCCAGGGTGCGGGAGTGAACAGCTGCTCAGACCAGCACGGCGATCGCTAAGGAAACCAGTTTCTTAACTTGCTCTACCCCTTTCTTGGGACCCTCGGCACAAGCTGGCAAGTAGGCATATTCCTCTCATGTTAGTGAGGGCAACAAAACCAAGACACAAATAAAGGCACTTGAGTGAGAAAAGGAGAGTGGTCCTCTGCAGCCAGACCCCTGACTGCCAGGCCTTTCCCATCCCTGCACCGCTCACTCCAGCACAGGTAGGTCATGCCAGGCTGGATGCCCCGGGCTGGGGGGTCTGTCTCCCCACTGATCTGTGCCCAGCCAGACTCTGGAAGCCCTCTCTCCCCTGCTGTGGCCACAGGTGCTTCTGGGATCTGGTCTTTGTGCAGTGACACATCCCAGCGCACATCAGAGAAGACCGTCCTGATACGGAATTACCGAGGTTAGATAAACAGAAGAATCTACAAAGCAATATTGCAACACCCCAGATTAAGGAAAAAACCCTGCCCTCTCCCACCCTGTTGACTCAAATACTCTGGATTCTTGAGACTTAGGCCTCACTGGTCCCCACCCTGCCCACCCCGAAGCATGAGCCCCCTTCCCCAACAGGCCCCCCGCCTAAAGCGGCTCTAGGTCTCCTGGGCCTGGCTTTTTCCAAACGGCATCTCACTGTCTCCATCGTGTATTGGATTTCCACGTCAGAAGTTCTGAAGCAAACGTGTTTCTGCATATGGTCTTGGCGATGACATTTTTGTGGTTTACAAAATCTGGATTCAATATGTTAGATAAACTGTGGCTCCAGATTTTTTTTTTTTTTTTTGGTATGGCTTGGAAGTTTCATTCGAAGGGCTGAAGCCTGCAGGATTGTGCTAACATTGCCCTTGGACCTGAACTTGCTTTCCTAGCATGTATCTGTCCGTTGAAAACACAGTTTGACATGAAAAAGATCTGGGACCAACTCCTCTGTGTGGGTGTGTTTTCAGTGATTTTTTTCCTATCATGTACCTGTTGAGCCAGAGGCTTGAACAGAGAGGAGTGAGGGTTTTCTTCCTTTTTTTCTTTTTTTCATCCCCACAGTCCTGCCCTGAAATCAAGGTGCCCTGAGCCAGGCCGGCTCCCAAGGAGACCGAGCTTGAAAAGCCAGTTTGTTATTCTTTTAAACTTCCCTGAGAAGTTTGCCGAGGTGGTTCTGATGGGCCGGCCGGTGAAGGCCCAGGGGCTCATACACATTCGCTTTCTCAGACACTGGAACGAAGAGCCAAAAAGTCACGTATGCACCCGGAAGGCATGAAGAGCCTGCTACAGAGACAGGGCCCTTCCTGGCTGTCCCCCACAGGTGACGGGCTGTCTCAGCAGGGACATGCGTGCAGTCTCAGGAGACAGAGAGGCTGGCCAGCAGAGGGAGTCTTAGAAGACACACGGCAGAGTTGGTGCAGGAGGCTTTCAGAGAGAAGGGGAAGCAATTTGGGGGCATTTCCCCATCACCTTTTCTGTCTGGGGGGTGGGGGAATAAGAATGCCTCCCCGCCCTTTCCCGGGCTCTTGAGTCTGGCTTGAACTTAGTGAGGTGGTCCCTTCATTCCAGCGTTCTCTGACTTGTAAGTCCGGTTGGAAGTTTCGGTGCAGGAGGAAGCCTCCGGGGCTTTCACCTGCCTGTTATTACAGTTTCATGAAAGACGGATCGGCCAGGTGTGCCTTCAACAGGCAGAAAGGCCCTGGAAAAGCAAAGAAGACCCCTCCTCCAGTCACCCCATGATATACAGGGGTCCCGGGACTAAAGAGTGTCAGCAGGGACACAGGACCACGGGATAGACACACACGCACGGGCAAGTGACTTCCACATGTGCATTTTCATGGATAAAAAAACCCCACCATCCTTGGTGGTATTTTGTTTAAAAATAAAATGCGTATTTGAAAAATTCAGAGGAAGGTCATCTCATCCTTTCAGGTCTATGACAGTCACTGTTAGTGCCAGTCTGACCGCCGTGCTGTTTGGCACCAAAGGGAGAACTTGGTGAAGGCCAGTTGGAGCCCGTCCCGCTGTTCACACAGGCGACTGGTGCAGGACCGGGGCCACAGAGGATCACAGGCAGGGAAGGAAGGAGGGAGAGGACGGGGCACTGATTTCTCTCAAACGTCAATCTGTCCCCTCATTTTAAGTGAGCAGCATCGAAGAACACTCCTGAGGAAATGCTATTCAGTGGCCCTCCAACCCCAAGAGGGTTGCCGTGGAGCTGCCTGGTGCCCCCCACCCTCACCCCTGTGTTCGCCTCTGCACGCCAGGGCTGCTACCCAAACATCCTCAGCTCTGTCTCCACAGCTCAGAGCCCTGGGGGTGGCATTCAAGCCACTGCAGGCCGCAGTGTGGAGGGTAGAGGGCCTGCGTTGTCCCACTCAGGAGCAATGAGCTGGCTTACTGTGTCTCTCAGTCCCTCAGGGACAGCTCCACTCTCACCCTGGGGGGCCCTGCCTGCCCTTCCCAGTCTCGCCCCCCACCTGCCCTCTGTGTGTCCTGGGATCACCTTCCAAACCGGCTGCTCACAGTTGATTCCCAGGGTCGAGCTTGGCTTCCAGTGGGACAGGATATGAGGCCTGACGTGAGGGGATGTGGCCTGAGTGGCACCCAACCTGCTCACACAGCCTATGTGCGCCCCCTGGTCACCTCATCTCTGTCCTGTGAGGGCGGCTGTCGGGCCAGCTCCACCCCGTGACTTGGCAGGGACAGCACACAGCTCATGACGGGCAGTCCTGACTCCTGACCACATGAGGTCCCACGGTCAGGCATGCCACCTCCACCAGAGCAAGCCAGGGGTTGTTTCACGCCAGGTGTGGACTTCTCCAGTGGGGGGCTTGCGCTGAGTGTCCTGTTGGGCCGGTCTTGAGCCCCACATGGCCCCCTCCCCTCCTTGGACACCCCCGACCCCATCATGTCCGAGGGTCCCAGGGTCCGTGCAGCAGGGTGGCTTCCATCACAGCGGGGACCTGCCGTAGAGCCCGCTCCAGCTCCACATGCCTGACTGCTGCCACACGCAGGGGAAACGGCACAGATCAGGATCTTGTTGGGAAGCCCGTGCCAAGGCCAGGAGACAAAACGGGCGCTGTGTTCTTGGCAGCCCTGCCGCGCCAGGAACCGACCCCAGAGCCCCTCTCTGAGCCCTACCTCCTGCCCCCGGGCAGCATGCCGTGTGGGTGGGCTAGAATTCATCCATTACTGTGCTCAGGGCTTGGAAAATTGGAGACAATACTATTTTTCAGCATGGTAAAGAAAAAGTCCTAGCTAGCCAGTTGGGATCAAGACAGAGGCACGGGACCGAGTGCCCACGGACCGGGTGGGTGGGCGGGCATGGAGTGCATGTCGCAGAGAACAGGGTCACTGGGGCGTGGTAGAAGGCAGGGACATCCAAGGCACAGCAGTCCCCTTCCTCAGAGGAAATACACATAGGTGGCCACACCTGCCTGTTCAGGGCCATTAAACCTGACACCTCTCTCCCAGCGTGAAAGACAAATGAAATTATTTCTGTGATTATCTCTGAAAGTGAAGGAAAAATGAGCAAAACTGCACAACCAGAAGGCCCTTCAACCAAGTCTGGCTCCAGCTACAGATGCCCCGACACCTGCTGGGGCTCTCTTCATAGGAGCCCCTCATCTCCAGGCCGGCTGTTCGATTCCGGGGTGCTCCTGACAGTTACAACCACTGGAAAACCTGCTCTTCAGGGTCGGCTCATGCCCTCCCAGCATCTGTGACAAAGCCCGTTATTTAGAGAAACCTTGCATCCTTCCAGGTCTGGCTGTTAATCTGAGCCCTCCACTCCCCGGGGGCAAAGATGGAGCAATTGGCAGGAGACAGCCCCGGTGGTGGAGGTCTCTTTTCTCTCTGCTCCCCTGTGGAATTCCATCTTCCCCCATGTTTTCATCCTCCCCGGGGTCCAGTGCCAACCATGGACAAGGAATTTTCCTAGAGCTTCCCCACGCCCTCCTCCTGGGAAGCTGAGACCAATTTCTTTTTCCAGGCAAGCTTCTCAGGAAACTTCACATTTGCCATTATTAAAAGAAATGGAAACACACAGCCATTTCATTTTCATCGAATTGTCTTACAATCTGGTTAAATGAAATTGCCTGGGCCGCCTGTCCACCGCTCCAGCAGCAGCCCCAGCCAATAAAAGCCATCCAACCTGGACCCAGGCCCTTCCTCCTCCACTGGAAAGAGACAAGCTGGGGGCCTCTGGCTAGTGTCTCCTCTACCGGGCCACCCCTCCCATGCCCCTTCCTTCATTCCATGTCATCAGATGTCAGAATATATTACCATGCACACAGTTGGGCTAAGCTGTTCTTTTTTAGTTTAATTACCAAGCTCCCATTACGGACCCCTTGTCTGTTTTATTAAGGTGGTGCTGCAGATTTTGAGTCATCGGAGAGGGGAGAAACTCCAGTTTCCTGTTTAGCTGCCTTGACCTGAGGTCCTTCCCAACCTGGAGACCAAACTGCTGTATACCCTGAACCTATCCGATGGGAGGAACTGGCTGCGCCCCTGAGCTCGCCGCCTGCTTCGTGGGCGAAGGTAAAGCACTGGAAATGCGTTTGTTATTGCTGGAAACACTAAGGAACCAACTGGAATCAAGTCCCTGCTGTAAGGATCAAAAGTTATCACGAGTTCCCTGGAAAATGGGTCGTCCCAGCCACAGGGACTTGGACGTGAGAGCCTTTGGTTCTGCCCTGGCTGGGTGGCTCAGTGGGGTGGAGTGTCGTCCCATATGGGAGGCAACTGACGGATGCTTCCTCATAAGGATGTTTCTCTCTCTCCCTCCCTCTCCATTCCTCTTTCTTTAAATCAATAAACATACTTTTAAAAAATTTAAAGTTAAAAACTGGGTTCTGCCCAGTTTTCAAAAGAAGAGCAATTCTGTCCTAGACTGTCTGCCCCTTGCAGGCCCCGCACTTCCACAGGGAGGGATGTGCCATAACCTCACCCACCTCCCTCCCACGCCCCCCCCCATCAAAGGAAGGCACTCTGGGCCTAGTAAATATTATCAACATTATCATACCCCCTCCCTGGGCACTCGGGCAGCATTCTCACACTGATAAAGTTAGCGCGTGAAAATTCGATTACATGAGGGAGCAAATGAGATGTGTTTCATGAGGTGAGTCTGCGATGGTCCATTTCAGCCGGGAATAGCTGTGTCTTCCGGCGCACCTTCCAACAGTTTACCGGAATGAATTCATTTGTGCGGAAGGCAGGAGGCAGGCATGGTCGCCTTTATTTCTCCAATTAAGAAGCTGGAAAACCTCATGCGGGGCCCTGGGGGCTCGTGCACACTGTGGATGTCGGTTTGCGTTTTGGCGCCGGCATTTCGGGAAGCAGGTGCAGGAGACTGAGTATTCCCACTCTGCTGAGCTCCATGGAGATTCACACTTGTGTATGGGGTACCGCAGTCATTAATTGCACGTTGGGGAGAAACTTAGCACCCTTGGGGGGGTGGGTGGCTAATTCTGCGGAGAATTCCCCAAACCCGCGCTTTCCCCCCTTTCTCCCTCATCGGCTCCATCTCTGAGTACAGCACCCCTTAGCTCCTCACCATCCTTCTGACACCCTCCTTTGAACTTGGCCTGGACTTCTTGTCCACCTACCAGTGGCCCTGGGGCGGTTCCCAGCTAGACGCTCGATGCAAATACCTTCAAAGGAAGGGAACTGTTGCAGCAAGAAAGGTTTGCTCCTTTCGGCTGGCGGCCAGCCTGCTCACCAAATCCATATTTCAATACAGTGTGCCCCGGGTGAGAGTTCCAACTCCCACTCAAGAAATTAATTGGTTGTTTGGCTGCCCCAAATAAAGCCGAAAGACACTAACTAATGAACCCTCAGTAGGAATACGCTCCCTTCCGCCAAAGCTCAGACACCACTGCCATCCTCAACAGATCTGTAATCTCAGTGCTTGGGATTCACACCTCACGCCTCCTTTTTTCTACTGTGTTATTTTATTCTGATCTGCAAGGTATGGCCAAGGTGAACAGCAGTGCCAGCTGCTGGCTTAAAGCCACCGCACAACACTTCCTCAGCCCCGGGCCAGCGGAGTCTCCGTGGTGGGACCTGTCCCGGTCATGGTGTAGCCGGACCGATGGCTTCCACCCACAAGATACCAGTAGCACGTCCTCCCCCTGATTGTGACAACCAAGAGTATCTCCAGACAGGGCCGAATGTCCCTAGGCTGAGGGCGAGGGCAAAGTCACCCCAGTTGAGATCCACGCTAATAGAGAGCTAACACTCTGAGAAGTTAAACCTTCAAATAAATCTGGGCTGTTCACTGAAGACTTGACTCCTGCCCCCCAAGAGCAACACACACGTATTGTGCTCCCGTCTGCATTTCTATTCTCGGGACCAAGGACCTATTTAATTAAATCCTTCTGGCTTCCTCAGACTCACAGGTGACACCAGAGTATTGACAAAACCCTGGCAACCTGGGGGTGATGTCTGAGGCAGGGACACTGAGTCCGCCTCGGGGAGCGGAGCCCACACTGCACTCGAGAGCTGCTGTTTGATGGCTGTGCGACAAAGTGGCTCCAGGGAAGCTTCTTGTGTCTGAGCCAATCTGTCCAGGTTCTGGTTCTGGTTCAAGGGAAGAAGTGTGGTGGGTGGGGAGGGGGGCCCCACCCTCAGCAACCAGCACATAACCCAGCAAAGCCCTTCACTGTCACGGTCCTCTGTCCTCGTCCCCACAGGGAGGCATCTCAACTACCATCTGCTCTTTCCCACACGGTGACCAGCAGGCTCTCTCTGTTGATTGTTCTTAAGGAAGCACCTTGAGCTGTAGGGCCCTTGGAGCCAGTGAAAGGGTTTTGACTCTTCTCGTCTAGGTCCCCATCTCAGACCCTGGAGGATGCCCGGCCCTGCAGACGATGGCATTTCCTACTCAGTCAGCGAGAACTCTCTTTCTGAGGGCATCATGGTGTGTTAGTGAGGAAAGTGTCACGTTGCAGGAGAGAGCTCATCCTTTGCCGCTTCCGACACCCAACAGAGGACCGGCCCAGGAGGTGTCGCCAAGTACAGATCTCCAGCTGGACTTGAACGTGATGGTGGTGCCCTGGATGCATAGGCGTGGTAGATCAGGGGAATATGGACTTTATGATTTGCATTTATTTAAACAATGCAGTTCTTAGGAAAACCAGTTCCTGCAAGTTTCTGTGAGTGCCGTGGAATAAAGGGACCAAACGAAGCTAAGCTGGAATTAGCTGTAGGTGTGAGCGATGATATTTCTCTTTAACTATGTATTGGCCCAATGGCCCTCAAATGCTACCGGGAAGAGGTTCTCGCACTTGACCGTTCATGAGCACCTCCGGAAGGCTTGTCAACATCCACAGTTTCTAATTCAGTAGGTCTGGGATGGAGTGTTTCTAAGCAACTTGCGGGTGATGCCAGGGTTGCCAGTCTGGGTACCAGGCTCTGAGAATTGTGGCAATGGAGCCAAGACAAAGCACAGGGGCTTCCAGGCAGGATGGGCGGGATGTGGTCGAACTGACAGCGGCCGATTTGAGAAGTCTGTGGGGCGGAGAATGAGAGCTCCTCATCTCGGGGGACAAGTCACTTCTGCTTTGGTGAGACAGGGCTCTTTGTTTGAAGTCCCCAGTGTGTGGCCCTGGACCAGATGCAGGGTCCCCCCCAGGGTCGTACAGGGATAGGAAAAATGATCTTCACCGGCTATTGAACAAAGCGTGTGATTCTGCATGCACGTTTTTCTGTGAATTTCCCTATGTTGGTTATTACAGTTAATTACAGATATAAAAAAATTAAAAGTGCCCTTTCAGACCTCCACTGCCCCCTTCCTTCACAGTCGCCTTAGGGGCTGGCCACCCTGTCGTGACCTCTGACCTATGTGCTGTGGGAGCTTCGGCTGTGATTGCTCCTCTTCTTCGTCCTCTGCGTTTTCATTGGTCACGATGACGTAGTTTTAAGCCAAATCAAGGGGAGAAGGCCTCCCCTCAGCATCCCACACATTTGACACAGTAGCCTTTCCCCCTTTTTCCAATGGTCCAGGTGCCTACAATTTGAGGGGCTTGGGTTTCTCCCCACGTCATCCCCTGAATGTTTCCGTATGTCTGGACAGTCTCTTTGACGGCCGCCGAGGAGTCTGGGTCACAGGTGCTCTTGCAGCCTGGCGGGGGCATCCAGCAGTCAGCTCATTTATCTACTGTGCTCAACCCCCTTAACCATCTTCACACATGCAACCTCTGTTCCTTCCTCAGCACTCTTCCTACAGGTAAACACCCAGGAGACAGAAGACACCCTGGGATCCCAGGACATGAGCTTCTGAAGGCGCACGATGAAGTCAGCCTCAGCCTAGAGACTTTGGGGGCTCACTTCACTGTCCGGAATTTTCTCTCGGAGCATTATTTGCCCAGCTCATCCCTCATTGGTGTTAGCTCCAATGGCTTGTTTTGAAACACTTGACCTGCCCACAAAACATGTAACGATGACACTACAAGAAAGATTTTTAAAATTGGGCTGAGGCTCTTGGTTCTCAGAAAACAATGTTGAAGAAGGAGGCTCCGGCTGCCCAGACCCGGAGTTGGCGTGCATGCCTCCAGCAGCCCCACCAGCCCCTCCATACCTCACACCCGAACCCCATGGACCTGCACGACCACGGTGACCTTTCCTGTAGCAAGGACGTGCCGCCATAAAAACATCGTGAACCAAAAGGTCTTTCATTTTTAAGTTCTCCATCCAATAACACCAAAATCAATATGAAACCGACAGAAGCCTCCAGAAACCCAACTCTTTCTGCCATAAAAAGTCTGGATTACATTTTACACAATTAAGAAGCCCACATTTTAAATATAATTCTATCGCTTCAGCCAAATGCTCTCAAACTGTAAGATCCGTCCTCTGAAACAAAGGAATACATCTTTCTAATCAATATAATTACATTTTTAAATGAAAATTTTTAGAGTGCCCTTTGCAAATGCTTGATTAAGTTATTACTCTCCTTACCTTCCTTAGCACTGCACTTGAAGAGGCTACTTTATATCAAGTTCACATTAATGAAACAATTAAGATGATTAAAGATAATATATCATTTCAAAAATACACGATTCCGGATCCCCAGCAGCCTCTCGTCAAAGATCCAAGGACCTCACTGCAGAAATCACCAGTGGAACATGTCTCATGCTGTCGGAAGGACTCAGATATCCTTCCAGCCCTGGGTGTTTTCTGCCACAGCCACAGTTATTGAAAATAGTTCTCCCTTTTATTGCTCCTCTGAACCATGTTCTGGAATCCCAAAGACCAGAGTAATCTCCAAGAGAAGTTGGAAAATTAAATATAAAATCCTTCTGAGATAAAATACTGCTACAAATGTGCCTGAAGCGCTGGGTTGTAGCTGACTGAGCACCAGAGAACCTTCCGAGGGACAGAAATGTTTACCGTCTTACTCGTCAACACATAAAAAAATCATCGACGGAGATTTTGGGGTTTTGCTGTTAATATGTTATACCTTCCTTTAAAAGCCCAGACAAATAAGAATTAAGAGAAAAAGAGACCAGAATGGCTATCATCAATAAATCAGCAAACAAGTGCTGGTGAAGATGTGGAGAAGGGGGAAACCTAGTGCATTCTTGGTGGGGATGCAGACAGGTGCAGAAAACAGAATGGAGTTTCCTCAAAAAATTAAAAATGGAACTGCCTTATGGCCCAGCGATTCCACTGCTGGGAATATATCCTAAGAATCCCGAAACACCAGTCAGAAAGAACATATGCATCCCTACGTTCATAGCAGCGTTATTTACAGTCACCAGGACCTGAAAACAGCCCAAGCACCCATCAGTAGATGAGAGGGTAAAACAGCTGTGGTATATCCACACAATGGAATACTACGTGGCCACAAAAAAGAAGGAAATCTTACCTTTTGCAACATCATGGATGGACCTGGAGATTGTTTACTAAGTGAAATAAGTGAGTCAGAGAAAGAAAAATATTACATGATCTCACTTCTAAGTGGACTCTAATGAACAATATAAACTGAGGAACAAAATAGAAACAGAGGCATGGATATAAGAACAGACAGACAGCCGTCAGAGTGGAGGGGAGGAGGGCTGGACGAAAGAAGGTGAAGGATCAGCCAGAGAACATACATGCCTGACCCATGGACAGGGACGACAGTGTGGGGACAGCCAGAGGGAAGGGGAGGCGGGAGCTGGGTGGAGGTGGGCAAAGGGCGGGAAATGGGGACATCTGTAAGAGTATCAACAACACAAAATAAAGAAAAAGAGAAAGAGAAAATGCCACCACCAAATCACCTGTCTGAACATTAGGGACAGAAGCCTGTGTATGGGGAAGAGAAGCTCATTTACAAGGAGACATGGAGGGACAGGCCAGCTATGGCGGCCAAATTCTGTCACCAGGCCCTGTGCAACGACCACGCGGCCCCTAGTTCTGAACAGCAATAGGGGTCCGCTGCCCGCCACCACCCTCGAGGCAAAATCCAGAGGCAAAGGCTTGGTGATCAAGGAAAGGAGTCTTTTCAAAAGCTTCACCGTTTTGGAATAACAGCTTTCCACAGGCATTAGTCACTTAAGCCTGTCAATTAATGCTAAACTCTTTAACACCTGAGTTCTCCTAGCCTTCCCCGTTAGTGGTTATCTTATTTCTATAGCGTTAGTTTACAAACTAAAACAGCATAAGATACAAAAGCTGCACAATTCTGGAGGAGCGGCAGGTTTCTGCCTCACAGCTCGTCCCTCTAGGGCACCTAGAGAACAGACCTGCCACCCTCTGCCAGGCCAGCCAGGCCCTCGGATGCGCCCAGAGTTCCTTCCCATCCAAAATACCGTCTGTTGGGAGGCGTGGGCAGCTGCAGCTCCATCCTGCAGGCATCCTCGAGGGAGAAGAGAGAGCCAGAGCGCCGGAGCCCACCAGCACGGGAGCCCTGGAGAGCTCTCCTTTTATTTCAGATCTTCTCTCCCAGAATGCCATGCGCTCTGGAGGCCTTCAGCTTCTCAGCCAGCCCGGTCCTAGACTTTTACCGTTGCCTCGGGCAAACTCCTCCTGTGGCCCCTTTCTACTTCTCCCACGGGATCCGACCTGATCTCTGGATCTGTTCCACAGTTGTCACAAATTCAAGGAGGTGACAGCCCAGAATGAAGGCCAGCGCAGGCACTCTGAGCGTGGGTGCACGTGTGCCCACCCTGCTGCCGTCTGCCCCAGTGGCCCACAAGGCTTCTGAGGTGTGGCTTTCTTCCTTCTGTTTTTAAATTTTAGCCTAATACACTCACTCGTTGCCATGGTTAATCATCGCTGCAACCTGTGTCCCTATTCAACGTAAACTGACCAACTCCTGGAGCCGTTCCTTGGTTTTCAAGGACCTGCGGAGGTCTGTCTCTGCTGAGGCAGGGGATGGCAGGGCAGGAGGGGACAGAGTTGACAGGAGGGGACAGGAGGGGACAGGAGGGTCTCCTCCGGTGCTGAGTGTCCAAAGTGCTGCCGCCCCTGCTCAGACCTACTCTGGCTTCCAGTGCCTCAGCCGGAACACGCAGGCGCCTTCGAGAAACAGGTCCCCAGCGGCCATCGTTCCCTTAAGCATCTCCAGAATCTTCCCGGGACCTGTTGTTGACGTTCTTCTTGGCCAAAAAATTGCTTTCACAGAGGGACAGGTCCGCAGGGCCCCTCTCTCGGGCAGGACATGATGGTGGTGCTCCTGGGGGCTCCGGAAGTCTCCCTTCTCCATCGCTTACTTCTTGTGCTCAGGTCTGGTCTCCACAGTGTGGGGGAGTGCAATCCTCAGAGAGCCACCCCCAGACTTGGAAGTCTCTGGAATTCAGGGATGGTTTGACCAACACCTGCCTGTCCAAGCAGGAAGATGGCCCTCGCTGCCCCACCTTAAATGCACGGCCAGGTGCCCATGCTCCTGCCCTCTCCCACCCCCACTTGACAGCTTCCCCAGGTCTCAAACACACCTCTAGCCTCCTGGCTGCTGCCCACGCTGTTCCCTTTGCCCGATCACTTCTTGCTGGGCCTCCAACCTCGCTCCTCTCACCTGATTCACTCCCTCCTTCTGCGGGGAGAGCCATCCTGGGAAGCCTGGAGAGGCCGGTCCCACCAGCCCACCAGCAGGGTACGCCCCTTCTGCACATGCCCACAGAGCTGGCTTGTCTTCATGTCTACCCCACCGTGGCCAGTGGGGCCGTGACAGCTGGACCACGCAGTTCAAAGGGCTGAATGAATGAGTGAGTGAGTGAGCTCAGGGTCTCTGGCATTTGCACGTCTTACCCGCCGGAGAAGCTCCCCTTGTTGATAAAGGGTCAGTGTTTCATGACCAGCAGGGGACTGGCCGGGAGTGTAGGACAAAGGCCTCACACCATTTTAAGGATCTTCAGCATGTTTTTATGGTTGGACCCCTCGCAATTCCAAAGGATTCCCCCCAAACACCGGGGTCACCTCATAATTACAAAGTCAGGGACAAGCTGAGGTTCCCAAGTCCTGGGGTGACAGCTAGGCTTCGGGCCCTGGAGGAGCCCGAACACTGCCCTGCTCCGGAGACAGGACGTGCGGGGGAGAGCCTGCAGGTCTCACTTTGCTCTGGGCACTTAGGGAAGCCCCAGGCAGCTGACCCTGCTGACGTGACACAACCTTTTAGGTACTGACCCCTCCTTCCTCCTAGTCTGCTGCTCTACTGTTACCTCTCAGGGGACTCTGAGTGCCTGGGCACAGGGCCTGTGGGGTCTATTCAAGGTCAGACAACAGGAAGGACCAGTCAGAAGAGAGTACCCCCAGACTTGGCCCCTGCATCCCTCTGGCCTCCTTCAGGCACCAGTTCAAACGCTGGGGACCCTTGGCCTGGTCCCCATTTGTCAGGAACCCTGTCTATGTCCTTCTGGGACCCCAACAGTCTTGAAGACCAACCCCAAGTCCCCAAGCTTGCCGGCTCGGTCCCCACTCTGCCCTTCCTGGGGCTGGAGCGAATTGTGTGGGTAGCAAACTAAAATGTCAATACGAAAAAGAAAAAGAGCCTCTGCCGTTTTAATTCTGACCCTGTAGCCAAAGCAGCTAATGGGAATTATAAAACAATGTAATGATTTAATAATTAGATCCAGAGCCTAATGCAGACCTCATTGTTACCACGATTACTTTTCAGTAATATGAGGAAAAACATAACTCTTAAAGTAATTCTCAATAATTAAATTAAGGTCGACCTTCCCCTAAAGAGCTGTGGCTTTGCTTTGGGGGGGATTTATGAGAAATCCCGGTAATACAGAATTAGGTATTCAGAGCAGCTCTGGGAGACCATGCGCTTTTCAATAGAAGCCAGGGTGGTACATTTAATTTTTTCTTTTCTTTTTTTTTTTTTGGTTGTTGTGGCAGTTGTTTCAAGAAAGAGAAATACAACCGCGTTCCCAAGTGTGTTAATTGTATTGAAGCCCAGCTGTGGCTAAGCAGGTCGGAACCCATCAGCAGTAAATGGAACCCACTCTCCGTTTCGTGTGGAACGCTCTGTGATTTCCTCGCACTGCAGTGGCATTGGGGTCAACCGGCCATCCATTGATCCTTAGGTTCCATGAGCTAAATTAGTTTCATTTAGCCGGAGCTTGAGTGGGAAAGTGTGCTCCAGTCTCCCCCACGAAGGGCAGCAGAGGTGAGACAAGGCCCATTCCCGCTCATGCCGCCCCTACGGTCCACTTTCCACCCACCAGCAGCTCACAGGCCTTTCTAAAGTGGAACCCGGATTCAACGAGCGATTCTAGCATGCGTGGGTTTGACCCCAACTGCCCGCTGCTGAGCCCCCCACCGCCACCCGGCGCCTGACCCGCCCACCCACCCGCATCCTTCCTCTCCCTCCCCCCTCCAACCTTGGCCATCGTCTGTCTCAGGGAGCTGCTCCCCTCCGGCTTTGGGGCCCGCAGTTCTCAGCTCCAAAGCCACGGCCTCCTGGGAGGCCTTTCCCAGCAGCCTGCCCAGAGCACCCCCTCACCCCTCCCTCCCATCCTCCAAAGTAGTTGCCTGTATTCTCTTTTAATTTTTTCCATTGTCGTCCCCCACCGACATGTAACCTCCCTAAAAGCCCCGTCTCCTTGGTCAAGGCCATTTCCCCAGCATGCAGACAGGCGGGGGCAGGGCATAGAAGCCACTGCGCAGAGAGGACACACTTTGTGCACGAAGGAGACTGTCTTCAAGGCCAGGGTCAGGACCCTGGGGACAAGCCGGAGTGTGCAGGGCCTTGAGCCCAAGAGAAAACTGCAGGAGAGGGTCTCCTGGTGGGAGCTTTAGGAGGAGAAAGGCAGGGCTGCAGCCACGGGGGTGATCACCCCCATTTTCCATACGAGGAACCTGTGCCTTAGAGCAGCGGTTTTCACCCAGTGCACCACAAAAGTTTTACAACATGCGACACCCTCACTATTGAGTCAGGGGCACCGACCTCTTCCCTTAGGTGGTCAAACACCAAAAATGACAACAGCCAACACAACAGTAGCCAGCCGGTGAGAATGAATCAAAATTATACCTGTTCCTTCTGTCAGGTCGGCAGAAAGTCGACCTTTTGCGTGCCGAAGAATTGCAGCACTCAGGTTCTGTGCTTCGTGAGACAGGAAAGGTCAAAAGTCGCTGCCTGGGGGAAGTGAAGCACCTTCTAACCGAGTGTGGGAAGCCGGGTCTGGGAGCTGTCGGACAGGTTAGAACTGGCGGCGGATGCTTCGGACCACGAGAAACGCAGGTCCAACAGGGCTCAGCACCCCTTTTGCAGGCAGGCCAGACACTCTTGGGACCTTGGGAGACACTGTCATCGAGGCCTGCCAACGAGAGGCCACAGTCACAGGGGAACGGGGCCCTTCCTGCCCCATCTCAAGGCCGTTCGCTCAGCCTCTCCAGCTCCCCCTTTGCTCTCTCTCCAGTCCTCGCAGCAGCTGGCAGCCCACCCAGCCCACCTGCCTCAGCTTCAGCCTTTACGAGCACACGCCACGTCCAAGCTCATCTGACTTTCGGGAAATCGAAGGACAAAAGCTGGGGCCCCAGGCCCTCTGCCAGTCCCCCCCCAGGATGCCCTTTTTCCCCCACCCCAGCCCCCCATGCCTGATATCCTCAAGGTCATGCGGGGCATTTCTGCACGGGCAGGCCCGGAGGAGAGGGTGCGCCCTGCCCTGTCACAAATCACAAAGACTTCACTGTATACATTCCAGACGGGTAGGAAGAGATTCAGGTTTTTCCACCCCGACAAAGTACTGTGGAGTATTTGAGAGAAGTCTGGGGAATTCCAGACGTCTGTTTTCAAAAGACTCCCACTTGGCCACCCGTCACATCGTGAATAATCCCTCAGTCAGGTATAGCAGAGGGTGTGTTTTGCTGAAGTTAACAGACCCCGAGCTCAGCTCCTTGGGTGGAAAGACCTGTCCGCCCTGGCGTTGCCCCCAGGCTCCCAGGAGCCGGACCCACGCCTCCCCGGTCACCTGCCCAGACCCACACCTGGCTTTGGCGGGCATCCATCCGCCAGAGTCCCAGCGTCTGTTTCTCATTACTTTAATTCCAATTCTTCTCAGTTTCGTCGGGCCCCCTTCCTCTCCCCCCTATAATGTGCCTTGGCCTCTGCATGTAAACTCTGAGATCAAATTGAAATTCCAATTCGCGGACGTAAATTGTCCGTGTGATTTGAACAAGTGGGACAAGGGCCCTGGCCGGCGCTTTTGCCTGGATTCCTAGACGGGTCATTTACAAGTTGGAAGGCACCCACTGCATAATTGGGCGGTTTCCCTTGGGTGGGTCTATACGTCGTTTCTATGATGAGGGAAAGTAAAGTAGGTCTCCGAATGGACCTCGGGGCCTGGATTAAGTGAATTTGTCGCTTGTACCTGGAAACTATTTATAAAGATATAGAAGGGATTTCACAAAACACACAAGCGTAAGAAAACCTGAAACTGAAATCTTTTCTTCCCAAATAATGTAGGCTGGAACTGAGGCGAACGCTCCGAAGATTTCAGAAGATGGCCGTGGCAGCTCATTTTAAACACATAATTATAGCGTCACTCTCAGGGTTTATAATGTGGGTGCAATTATTCCATCCCTAAAGCTTTTTTTGTTCTTTTATAAGGTAATTTTTATTTAAAACATGTTCAATGCAGAAAAGTTCAAACTCTAATAAAACCAACACCTGGGAACCCTCGACTGAAATTTGATGGCTGTCAACATTTCTTCACTTCGCTCCAAATATTTGTTGTTGTTGTGTGTTTTTTTCCCGACGAGATGGAATTTGGGGATCGAGAAAATTTCACACCACTTATTCCCTGTCTTTGGACTCCCACTCAGAGACAGGCTCTGCCTTCGACTTACATATCTTTCCAACCAAATGCCTGCGTATGAAATCCTGTTGGGAATATATATTTACGTTTATGTATAGCTCAAAATAGCAGGGAGCAAGGGAGAACAAGCTTCTCCTGGAAATGGCCTGCAAATAAACACTCCGGCTTGGTGGACCAGATGGCCCACTCTGCTGCTGAGCAGCTCAGCCGCTCAGGTGTGAAAGCAGCCACAGGCAACGAGTAAACAAATGGGCATGGGTGTGTGCCAATAAAACTTTATTGACAACAACAGGCAATGGGTGGGGCTTTGTCAAGACGTGGTGTACTATGTTATGCTCTGTGGGCATTTAAATGTATGTCAATGGAGCTGCAGTTCATTGATTTGAGCTGCTAATGAGAATTCCGTCCTAGGCAATACTTTATTTTGTTTAGCCAGGCTTCTATGGACAGGCATTTAGGGTTCCATGAATCTTTTTTTTTTTTTTGAAGACTCTTCCCATACAGCCTGGGTGCGCCAGGGTCGAGCTGGGTCCAAGCCAGTTCCTGAACTGCTCCGTGTAGACTCACGCCTCAGAGGGTCAGCTTGGGCTCTGCAGTGAGTGTGGTGGGGTGGTGGCCACCTCATCTGCCAGAACTCAACTCCCCCCTTTTAATCTTCCAGGCGGTTCCCTCCGTCTCTTATTTTCTTTTGCCTTGAAGATATGGAAGAGCACTTGCCCCAAATAGGGGGATCCTGGCAGAGAACAGGGGTCCCCCACCTAGGGAGGGCAGGCCAGAGACGAGGCCAGAGCCAGATCCAGAATGAGGGAGGTGAGCTGGGGGTGGATGTGCCACCAGGGAGCACATGCCCCCTCCGGCCCCATGAATGCCAGCACCACGTTGGAGGATGTGGCCGTGGTTGCAGACCTGTGGGCCCTTGGAGGGTCGCTGTATGTCTGCACAACAAGAGGAATCCTCCCGATTTTCGATGCAACTAAGTCAGTGAAAGGGAGGGAGGCGGAGAGAGAGGAAAGAAAGAAGGAGGGAAGGAAAGAAGGGGCCACTTTGACATGCCATGGAACAGTTCTGGTCCCCAACCTCCAGAGGAGAATAACCACACAGAATTGCTGCCTGGAAGGCAGAGGGAAGCTTCTAGGAACTCAGAAGCCCTTGGCTCTGCCCCTGCCTCCACCTCTGCCCATCTGGGCAAAGGTTCCGGCCTCAAGGGCCAAGGCTGGGGTTGACTATCTGTGAAGTGGGGGCTGAGGACCTGTGTGGCGCTGACCTATTTACAAAGCTGGGGCGCTTTGGGAAAAGCAGAAAGGAAGATGTTATCATTACCCTACAAAACCTCTGAAACGTCACGTAAGAAGCAGCCTTCTCGTCTGACAAAGCCCCATCTGCTGGGTGTCAGGCCTCAGGGTGTGAGCTCTGAGCTCTTGCCACGCCACATGCTGATAGGGCTGGATTCCTGTACTAATTCCACAGGGCGTTTCTCCGGAGCCTGCTGAGCCCCGGCTCTGTGATGGATCCAAGACACCCTTCATGAGCTTTCCTGGAAGACGTTTATTAGAGCCTGGCCTGCCCTTTTCCTGATCTCCAGGAAAACATGTTTTCTCTACTCCCCACCCCATCCTCAGTTTGAAGAAAACATCTTTGCCATCATTTCCCACCACTTCTCCTTCTTTATTGTTAATTTCATTAGGGTCCCAGCTTGCTGTGCAGCCCGGGCATCTCCCCAGCCTTTTGTGAGCATCCTTGTCCATATTTCCCCTAAGACCCTAAAACACAAAACAAAATAAAACAAAAATCCTCTAATAGAATGCCAGGTTTCCAACAGACTGGAGGGGCTGTTTTCCCCAGGGACTTTCTGGAGCCTTCTTGAAGAAGCTGGGGCTGTCCAGGGTGGTCCTGTGTCAAGAAAACCCATGACATGTTCTCTTCTTCAAAGCCAAGGAGAACAGCTTCTTCTAGAAATTGAGCGTGGATGCTGGGCCCAAGCCACAGGGTCAGCTGCACTTCAGAAAGAGCCAGGTGGGGTCCCCAAAAGGGTCATTACAACCGAACATGTCATAGCCTCAATGACAGACTAAACACTTCCCTTCCCATCACGTTAAGCCCCCTTTCCAGAACCCGGCCCTGCCTGCCTCCCCATTATCTGCCTCTCTGCAGCTGCCCCTCTGGGGGCCCTCTGGACCAAGCAGACCAAGATGAAAAGCAAATGCATGGCAGAAATACACTTGATTTCCATCCCAGCATTAAAGCTAACCTGGGAGACAAAACTTAGGCAGATGTGGGCCCCGCACTGGCCCAGGGAGGAGAGGAGAAGACTGCACAGGGCGGGAAGACAGGTCCCTGTGTGAGCTGGCCTCTGCTTCTCCGCATTCTCCCATTTCATTCCCAGGCCAGGGGGACTCAGGGGTTTGGGGCTGTGGGGCAATCCTGGGATAGACTCCTGTCCCTTGACATCGGCAGTCTGGCCTTGGGTAGGTTACTAATGGCACCTCTTGAATCTGCAATAACCCCATCTGTGAAAGCCACCTCCCTGGGTGGTTGTGGCAGCCGGCTGGCCTGGGGGCAAAAGCATGAACGCAAGGCCGAGACCGCACAGCAGGGCCCGGAAGGAGCTGCTGCTCTCCCTCTCTGCGTCCAGAGACAGCAGACTTGGGGCTCTGTCTCACTGAGACAACGCCGACGAGGAAGCTCAAGCTGGGGGCGGGCAGAGGGAGAGAAGCATACCTGAAGCTTCTTTCTAAAACCCCAAGGTCCTCTGGGCACTGCCTTACCCATTGGCTTTCTGTGGCTCCCGAAGGCCTGCGGAATGAAGCCTGACCACCCAGTGTGGGGCACCTAGCTGTGGCTGGAAGGGTTGATGAAATGGAGTTCTCCAGCTGCCCTTCAAGGCCCCCTCACACACCCAGAACTGCAGCCACCAGAAGGCCCTGGGGCTCACCTGGAACACTGCCCTTGCCACCCGAACTCTTCAGCTCTGGACCAGACCAAAGCAGACACCACATGTGTGCTGTCTAGCTCCGTGATCTGGGGTGGGTCACACGTGGTGTGTGCACAAAGTCCCCAAGTCCCCAGACACAGGGAAAGCTCCCCAAGTGGAGACCACCCTTACACGTGGGTCTGCTCCCCACTGGGACTTCCCAGCCTTGGATTTAGGCTCCAGAATCCTCTCTGACTGCTCCCTCTTGGGTGTTTGATCACAGTTTATGTAAATGGGACCTTTATACTGTCATTCTTTTCTCATTTCCTCCCTGTCCTCCCTACATCTATCCATGAGATTTCCCCTTTGCATATTAGTTCCCCAACTCCCCACTGGTCTGGCCGCACCTTGACCCTCATGGAAGCCAGCGATCAAGGTCAAACCATCTTGAGGAGCCCCGATGGATGGCAGGGTCATGTGGTGGGATAAGCACCTTCCAAAAAGCAAGATCAGCAGCAGCAAGAGCCCCAAAGAACAACAGCCTACGAAACAACAAGAAGAGCTGGTTCTGCAGATGACTTCATGATTGACCTTGGACTTGGCTCTGCCATTTCTCAACCCCTGAAACCATCTGTAGAGCATTTGATGGGAAAAAAACAGACAGCCTTTGAAACCTTCAGACAAGAGGCGCCATCTAAATCCTATGTGACTTTTATTCTTAAATGTTTAATTGTACCTCCTTCTGGGATAATACGGTCAATTTCTGAAACACAACCATAGCAATAAATTTCCTGTAAGAATTTACTGCCAGATTAATAGTTTTGTAGTGCAGCTATTATTGTTTAATAAGAAAAAAAACATTTGAGGAGGCTCTGCACACAACATATGTATAGTCCAGGGTGAGCTCATAAAGGCAGGCAGCCAACCAGACCTGTCAGCCAGAGAAACAGCGAGGACTGGGGTGGTCTGGCCCTGTGGGTCTCACAGGGGAGGGGGCCGCATGCTTGCTATCTACCCTCAACCCCAGCAGGACTTCCAAACACAGAGCTCTTCACATGAGAGCCTCTGAATACAAGAAAACAGAGAAACTTCTCCCGAGCATGAGCCCTAGCCCCTGGCCTTCTGGGGAGTGGCCCCTGGGGCTCCCCACCAGACGAAGTTATTCCCACGTGACCTATCTGTGCCGTTGCTCCCTAGAACTGGGAAAGGCTTTCCCGAGGCCGGGCCGGGCCAGGGCGCGGGGTGCAAGCCTCCGGTTGGCAAACACTTGGCTCATCTGATGACTGACTGGTGCCCCCGCCTCTCTCTAACCTTCGCTTATCTTAGACCTAACAACCACCATGCTCACACGCTACCTTAAAAGTCCACAGGCCCAGCAAGCTGCGAAAACACATGGGAGGAACCTTAAAGCCCATTGCTAAGGGAGAGAAATGGTCTGACAAGGCTACAGGTTGTCTGATTCCAAGTACATGACATTCTGAAAAAGACAAAACCACGGAGACGGGAAAAGATCAGTGGTTGCCTAGTGGCGGGGCCGGGGCCTGGCCCCCCTGAACCTACACCCTAGCACTAAACATAATGCATCACAAAGAATTTCAAAGGCCACCTGTCTCCCGTAGATGGTGAGCTGCAATTATAACCAGAACTGGTCACTCTTGAATCCTAGCCTTGACCTTTGCCTCTAGCCCCCGAATGTAGGTGCTTCACTCAGTACTGTTGGATAAAGGGGGGAAAGTGCCTGTTTGTCACCTCCTATCCTTAAAGTCTATACTGTTCTAGACCTATGGGGCAGCAAGCCCTCGTCACCCCCACCTCCCCAACCCCAGGAAGACTGTATATTAGTGCTGGGGGCTTAAAAAACCGTGTTCAGCATCTTAAAAATTCCACCATTCACTCCTCTACGAACATATTTAATTACTGGCATGCGCATCCCCTCTCCCACCCCCCTCTCTCCTGTGTTAATGTGACTCTCTGGCTGTAGAATAACCACTTCTCGCTCTAATTAAGTTCTGGTCCTTTCTAAGCAGGGCTCGAATATTCAGCCCAGGAATTTCCCTGCGGCTTTCTAGGGGTCCAAAAGTGTTGGCGCTTCTTTCTAATTGTATCAGCATTTCATAGGCAGCCTTTAATAAAGAGAGATTGTCTCTAAAAACCGTTTGCCCTAAGAAATGGCACATTTTTTTCTATAGCAGTATAAGTCGGAATAGTGCTGGGAGAGGTATTGGAGCATGGGCACCCCGGAGCCTGCTGGATCTAGATGTGGTTTTATTTTGATTGGAATGTATGTGTGAGGATAAAAGTGGCCCCAAAGAGGTGTCACACCTGGGGACAGGTGTCACAGTCTCCAGAACTTCATGGCACAGGGGACTTTGCAGATGTGAAAAGGGAAGGACCTGGAGGTGGGGAGGTTGTCCTGGGTCACCCGGGTGGGCCCACTGCCATCACGAGGGTCCTTATAGGAGGGAGGCAGGAGGGTCAGAGTCAGGGAGAGACTGGAAGGCGCCGGGCTGCTGCCTTTGACCATGGAGCAAGAAGGGCCAGGAGCCAAGCAAAGCAGGCAGCCCCTTGAGGGTGGAAAAAGCAGCAAACAGATTCTTCCCTAAAACCTCCAGAAGGACCCAGCCCACCGACACCTTGATTCGAGGGCTTCTGAGTGCCAGAACTGCAAAATCACACATTTGTGTCCTTGTCAGCCACTGTGTTTGTGGTGCTTGGTTGCGGTGGCCTTAGGAGATGGAGACAGGGTGCCTACATGTGACTATCCATCAGCAAATACACTGGAGATTTGCACACTTTGCTATGTGTCAGGGCAGACCTCGGCCTCAGCATTATGGACGTTTGGGGCCTGACATCTCTCTGTTGTGAGGGGCTGTCGTGGCTCTTGCAGGGTGTTTAGTGGCATCCTGGGCCGGTAGCATCCCCCACCCCCAGATGTGATGGCCAAAATGTCTCCGGACGTTGCCAAGCGTCCCTAGAAAGGCAAAACCAGCCTCGGAGGAGAGCCACGGCCACGGGAGCATTATACTCGCGCATTGTACACTCCTTCATGAATCCCACGTAAAATGAAATGACAGCAAGCAGACCTGCATCTTACCCTGAGCAGGCGGCTCCCGTCACTGAAGGCGCAGACAAGTCCCTGCCTTTTGAGGGGCTTCGAGGGGATCAGCTGGTGCTGTCTTAGAGGAGCCTCCTAAGATCCCCCAGGGTTCCCGGGGGTGCATGAGGAGAGAGGGTGGATGGTGGCGTTCGCTGGGGGCATGCCAGCCTCTAAAGGGACTCGAGTTGGGCTGAGGCCCTGCAGGGCTGGGAGCTGGTGGACAACCCACAGTGGCAGTCCCTGAGGGCCCAGGGTCCTTTCTGTCCTTCCTGACTGCTGAGTTAGACAGAACCCTGCCTCGGGGCTGCTGAAACCCAAACCCGAACCCGAGCCCAGGCCCAGGCCCTTCAGAGAGGTGCTGGGGAGGCCCAGTCTGCACAATGTAAAGGCCCAGGGCTTTGAACGGTCCTGTTTGTCACTTTGGAAGGACAGTTCTGGGTGGCTGATTAGTTGGAAAAAAAACTGGGTGAGAAGGGACAGCTTTCGTAAACAAGTTTCTGTCTAGCGATTTTCCTCTTACCCCCAACCTTGAACTAATTTTCCGGAGGCCTACCTTCCCTGATTACTCAATTGCTGCTGAGTGACTTCGGAAGAGCTTCCAGAGGCCCAGGGAAATACAGGGTCCTTAAAGGAGGGAGGGAGGAGGGTCAGAGTCCCTCCTATTTCTGCAAGGGTGGCTGGCTGGCTCAGATGCCACCCAAGGCCCTGGGCACATTCCTACTGGACTGGAGTCAGTGGGGTCGCCTGGGAATTCCAAGGGAAGCAGAGGCTGGGAAGCAGGAGACGGAGAACAGCCGTGTTTGGGGTGATAGTCCGCCGTCCTGACAAACGGGGACAGCAGTTTCTGGGTGCTCTGGTGCTTCCCAGGGTTTGACTCCAGGTGGCACCAGAGTGCTTTGTCAGACTGCCAGCCATCCAGCCGGGGACCCAGTCGGCTCCAGCCTGGGCTCTGAGGGGCTGTTTTCCAGGGCTTTGAGTGTGAGCAAAATGCTGATGAGAGAGGACTGTGGCCCCTGGTCTTTTCTGAATTGGGGGTCCCATTCCCACACCCCCCGTTGGTGGGGTGCATCCTCGCATACCTCCAAAAGTCAGTCAAATCCCACTGGAAAACAGACCTGCCCTCATGCCTGTCCTCAGGCACCCTGACCCCAAGCTCTAATGCAGAAATGACATATCTGCTTCCCTCCCAGGGCCCTGGGAAACAAGGACCTCCGGGGAGTGGGTGGGGGGTCACGCTGCCATCACCAGCAGCTGGTGGCACCGTGTTTGCCGTGAGGCCCCATCTCTGTCCTCCTTCCGGGCTGAGGTGCCCGGCTCAAGCTGCCAGCTGTCGGGGAGGCTGTTTACAAGGTGTGGTCACTGTCCAGCTTAGCAGAATCAAGGGAAACTTAAACAGACCCTTGCACTGATAAACCCAGCGCCCTTGCTGACCCAGCAGGAAATTCTGCAATCCATACCTCACCCTGTGGAACAGCTGGGCTGTGGGGACCAACAGGCCTGGACAGGAAGGCTCCCCGAGGCCTTCCCTTGCCCCTCCCCAGCTGCCCAGGCCGCCACTGACCTCTGGGGACCCCATCTCCAGCTGCCACCAATTTTGCCTCTTCCAAAGGCCTATAGAAAATGGCTCCATGTTTCCAACTTGGGAAAATGTTGTTCCCAAGAAACTGTTATTGCAAAGGGAGATAGTGTTGCATTTGGAACGACAATGACCTTGCCTTGGGTGGCAGCTGCCTAGTCACCCCTGGGCCTGGTGAAGGGGACTCTGTGTTTCCCTGGTTCTATCACCCAGGCCCCGAGGAAGCCAATGAGTGCCCAGGGAAGAGCAGTGTCTCCCTGGGTGTGAATGAGCAAAGGGAGAGAAAACGGCCCAAACTCAAAGCCCCCATCAGGTGCTCCAAAACCTACGGTCTGCCAAGGTGGAGCAACATTGCCCTGGGGACCTGGGTCGGGACACCCACACCCTCACACAAAACCGCGTGCTATCAGTGCATCTGGTCAACACGTCCACAGGCACAGCCCTATGGGCCATTCCGGGAGAGGACGGCGGCATGTGGTCCCCACTGGGCAATGCGCCGTGGCCACTGAACTTGTGGGCCCCAGATGGAGCCCCAATTTGTGATATGCACCTTCTCTTGACAAGTCAAAAGACCTGGCACCCTTGGCCGAGTTCCCAAGAGGTAGAAGGTGGGGCAAGCTGATGGCAGCTGGCGAGGCGCTGGCCCCCAGGGCTGGGACCCCACCGGGGGCCCTCGATCCAGGCAACCGTGGATGGGCACCCGATTTTTCCACAAACAAGGAGAAATCAGCCGTGACAAGGCACACACTTTGAGGCGTCAATTTCCCATCAT
Organism: Desmodus rotundus; assembly: GCF_022682495.2. NCBI lineage: Eukaryota > Metazoa > Chordata > Mammalia > Chiroptera > Phyllostomidae > Desmodus > Desmodus rotundus. Next base: position 95,867,621 of record NC_071392.1, read on the forward strand.
ACTTTCAAAGCAAGTCAATGAACCGGGGGTGACGAAGTGGCAGCTGGGGAGGGTGGCGGGTCCCTGACAAGTGGGCCCTGCATGCTTATCTCTGCTGGCCTGCTGCGGTCCCCGGGGCCCGCACACGGGCCGCGTGTAAATAAACGCTCATCAGCTTCTTCGGGGCTGGTTTATTTGCTGAGCCAACATAAATTCTCTTGGCAATTTTTTCTAGATCACACTTGACCGAGACTCTCACGGCCTCTCAAACAACTGTCTGTTAAATCTGCACTCAAAAGCCTCTCTCTCTCTCTCTCTCTGTGTCTCTCATTCTTTTCCCCTACAATAACTTCATTAAAAGGATTTTAAAATAGATGCCAAGTTGTTGGGTTTTAAATATATATATAATATATATGTGTATATATATATATAATGACTAAATCTTAATGGTGGGAAACTAATTTTATGGGAAAAAAAAAGGAGAAGCTTAACATGTCATAAGGATGCCTGCCATGTGGGGTTTATAACCCAAAAGTCCTTTTCTTCGTCCTGGATTTGTTTTGTGATTCTCAGTTAGATGTTTTCTTTCCTAATTCATTACGGAGGGGATTTGCTTGTTCTCCACAAATGGAAAAGACGGTGAACTCACTTATCATTGCTCCCAAGCCTGCGGGTCCTCTCAGTGGGATATCTGATTTGAAAAGGTCCTGCCTGGACCTTACAGACTGCCTATGCTAACGAGGACCCAGCCTTGTTTGCCTGGAAATCACCGCACATGCGGACCACCTGAACAGGCTCCGCCTCATGAGAGGGAGAAGATAACTCACCCATAAAACGTGTGACCAGTTGTGTGTGGGAATCAATTTCCCAGACCACCATATTCAAAGATAATTCATTTTTTAAAAAATCCTCACCCAAGGATATGTTTGTTGATCTCAGAGAGGAAGGGAATGGAAAAGAGAGAGAGAGCAAGAGAAATACTGATGTGAGAGAGAAACATCGATCAGTTTCACCCTGTACATATCCCAACTGGGGATTGAACCTGCAACCTAGGTATGTGCCCCGACTGGGAATCGAACCCTCACCTGGCCGGGGCAAAGATGCTTTTTTTTTAAGGCACGTCATGGCGCATTACAAATATACAGTGCCAGGAACAAACCTCAAGAGGTGTAGATGGTGGGTTGTCGAATGTGCTCCTCGGGTGAATATAGCCCCAGGTTTCCTCTTTTGAATGGGGGTTCTTCTGTCTGGTCTCTTCTTCCTCCCCACCTCTCCCAAAAAGGGTAACTAAAGATCACTAAGATATTGAGACCTAGAAGCCTTCGTCGGGGAAGGGGGAGCACACCGCTGGCCCCCCGGGGGCCCAGAGGCAGAATGAGAGAACACAGTCCTCTCCGGTTCCTTCATTTCCTAGCCTGCAGCCCTAACTCATTCACTCATTGTTTGTTGTTGACAATGAAAAATTGTGACCTTTCTGGTTCTGTTCTTATTGACAGCGGAAGGATGGATCTGCCTACCAGAAAATAAGACTTACCAAGACTCTGCTCTGCCACTCGGGGAGGGTGCGGCCGGAGAGATCTCCTCCCACCAGGAAGCCTTGGAGCGGTCTCCTGCCCTCATGCATCACTCACACACTCATGCAGGAAGCAGTCCGAGCGCCATAGTGCCCCTGAATCCAAACCGCTGTGTCCTCACCTGGGCACTATCCCAGGATCCCTGAAAAAAAAAAAAATTTGACGAATTGAGGTGGTTTTCTGAGCCTCCGTGTTGAAGCTCCAAATTGGTGCTCCCAAACTATCCGATGGAGCTTCCAGTCGTACTCTGGGAGGCATGACAGACACACCGTTGAGTGTGAGGACAAGAATTTTGTTTCCATCAGGAACCCCACATGCCAAAAGGAAGCAAACAATCACTGAGAATGGAGAGAGAGAGTTTAGATGCACTGCACAATTACTCCCTTCTAAATGAAGGGCCACATGGGGCAGGCTCCATGCAGAAGAAACACTTATGCATAAAGAAATGCTTGAGCACTGTGGTCAAAGAGACACAGAGCAGGCTGGGAAGGGGAAAGTGAGATGCAGGACCAGGGCCAGGGGAATGGAGGCCAAGGGGCCACAGAGGAAAGGAGGAAAGTCAGGCGAGCTGCTTCAAACCGTTCCAAGGACTGGGATGTGGGTGGCCATGGGGGAAGCCAGGGCCTCTCTGAGGCCACAAGCCGAATCTTGCTTCTCTTCCTAACCTCAGGATGTAGCACAGCACCTAGTACACAGTAGGCACTCAATAATTACTTGAACAATTGGATAAGAAGCAGAAAGAATCTGACTTTCATGAAAAATACCCTCTGATTTAGGACTGTGTAAATATAACTACTCCTTAACTGTTAAGGAGTTGAAATGACATTCGGCCCTTTGAAGGCAACCGTGAGACTGATGTGGCCCCCTGTGAAAATGAGTTTGACACCCCTGGCTTAAATCATCTTAAGTCTCCTCTCCCCTCTGTCTTATTCTTAACTTCTTACTTTCTTTTCCTACTTCCTTCTTTCCTTCTCATCTTCAAGAGAAAATACTAAAAAAAAATTCAGTTCTTCTTAGATTGTAGCAACCAGGGGGAGCCATAGCTCCAGGGAAATCTTGCATCCAGGCAGGAGGCTGGGAGAGCCCAGCAAAGACCAGTGTGTGGTTGCATCTCTTCACCTATATCTTTCCTTGTTTCCAAGGAAACCAGATGAGGGGGTACCACTGGCCTGAAACCCGCCCTCTGGCTCCCTGTTGACAGAGGAGCTTGGATCAGAAAGAAGGCAAGGCCCACTCATACAGTCGAGAGGTTGAAGGTCCCTCTGGGTTTGTGCCGAATACATTCAGAAAGAATACAGCGCTGGCACTCAGTGGGAGGACCCTCTCACTAGCCCCATGTCCTTATCTGAGAAGCGGGACGTTTGGAATTCGCACTCAGGCCACTCTTTATGGGCCTGGAACTTGGCTGAGGTCACATGAATTTAGCATCTCTGCTTCCTAGGCAAGTCTCCTCTCTCTTCTTTGAGAAGTTCTTGCTTTAAGGACCAGCCCCTGCATTTCACTGAATGGCTTTCCAGACCCCAGGTGTGGGTTTCTGAAAGATCCTCAGAGACCTTGGGAGAGATCGTCATGGTCCGGAGCATATCCTGCCTCCAAAAGCCATCTCATTTCTTGAGGTTTGCATGGATTCACGGTGGAGAGCTAGAATGAGTGCCTCTTATTCTAACTAAAGTGTAAAGGGTTAATATAATGCCATTTCCACCAGGTGAATGTTGCAGATGAGGGTCTGCAACCAAGGCACATGTATTTGGGGAGGATTCCTGAGAAGGAGGTGATGTTCCCCCCAGTTCTACTTCAGTCCTTTTATGCAATGCAATCAAATCTCCTCTTAGGGAGTTCTAGCAAAAAAGCACTTCTCATTTGCAAATTATTGTGGGACTGACTGGAACTTCTAAAAATAAACATGGTAGGATTTGGCAAATTGAGAAAGTCTCCTCCTTGAAAGTAATTCTCAAGTGAGACCAAGTGAGAGCAACGGCTCTGGCCCGTCCAGGAAATGTTGGAGGTGGCCGTGGTTTCTCAGCTATCATTCTTGCATGTGACCTCTGGAGAGTGGCAACTTGGGAGTTATGCATTTGTATCGATGACTATTAAAGAACACACTTTAGACTATTGTTTTAAATATCATGAGACAAGCTGTTTAAATATTTTATTTCAAAGCTGGAGCCAATGGCCCGTTCTGTGGACCCAGCCCCTCTCCCTTAGAAACTTCATAAGGAAGCTGAAGATCTTTAAGTCAACGCGTAGGAATGTTGAGAAAACAACAGCACCACCCACAAAGAAATGGTTTCTCAGGGTTCAGCCCAGCCCTTGGAGGAGTGGCAGGAGGGGATCTGAAGGAAACCCCTAGGCGAGAGGTCTTCATGAGCTGACACCACTCACGGAGGGCAGGAGGCAGAGGCACTGACTGGTAAACCTCTGGCCATCTAGTTAACTCTATATGGCCAGATTAAATGTTGCATTCATTCATTCATTCACTCATTCATTCATCACACAACAAATATAAAGTGCCAACGACATGCCACGTACTAGTCTAGGCACCGGGGACACAGCTGTGGACAGAGCGGTGCCCTCAGGAAAGCTGTGGTGGGTCAGACCTTACAAGAGCTGTGGGGACGGGAAAAGGAAGGGACCAGCTCAGTCTCCAAGGGAGCTCCTCAGTGAGGAGGAGAGCAAGACACAGGGCAACAGCATTAATGCTCAACAGCGTTAACCGTACACGTGACTCCAGGTATCAGTAGAGAAGACAGAGACACAGGAGGGATAAGGGGAGGACCCACCCCCAGAGAAGAGGTGGGATTCCAGCCAGACCATACCACCTCACTTCACACTCCAGGCTAACTATTGGAAAAGTGGGACAACATTACTCAGGGATGAATTCCATTGTCTCTCTCTCCCCAGTACGACCACACCTCCCATCTCCAACATCTGCAATCATTACTTCTCACCCGGGCTACAGCGAATGTGGCCTAACTGATCTCCTTGGGTGGATGTCACTCCCCAGCCCTCAGCTCCGAACCTCTAATCCGATGCTGTGGCTCCCTGCCGGAAATCTACTGGATCCTCCCATACTTAGACAAAAACCCCAACCATTCATCTGTGTTCACATCCGGTGCAAGTGGGCCCTGTCTGCTTCCCAGAACTCAGTTCCTCATATGCACCCCAGGGCCTTTGCACGTGCTATTCTCACTCCCTCGACCACTCCCACAGCGATTCTGTATATGTTAGTGCCACCTTGTTATTCAGAGAAAACCGCCCTGACCCTCCTGCTTTAAAGGAGCCCCTTCTGATTATTCTCCATCTTATTTTGCTCAATTCCTAGGCTTTATATTCTTCAATGACCTGTTTACTTATTCATTCACTTGTTTCTTGCTCTCTCCCCAAGATCGGGGGCCTTGCCATGTTCAGGTCATATTCTCAGCAGCTAGCACAGTTCCCAAACAACAGTAGATCCTCAAGAAACATCCATGAGAGAAATGATGGTCTTAACCCACCTCAGCTGGCAAGTTTGAGAGACTAGTGGGATAAGACTCCGGGGTGGGGCTGTGTGTGTGTGGGAGGGGGGGGCATGAGGGTGAGGACGATAGTGGCTCTGCTTCCTCTCCCAAATGTGACTGAGAAGCCCCAGCGGAGCCCGCCCAGGGTGGGTCCATTAGCTACCCGAAGAGGATCTCGCTAGGATGACATATTTCCTGGTCTGTCTGCACTGCTGAGCTAATCCTCGTGGCTAGGAGACAAGAGGATCATTAGAACGAATTCCTCTTGAGTTAGAACTCCTTCCCGGGACACGCAAATCCCTCGACTGTCCACCTCCCCAGGAGCCTTCACGCTCGACAGGCACAGGCGTCCAACCTTCAACCAGCCTTGGAGGGGCTGGCGCCCCGAGGCCCCATTTCCTCTGTCTGGGAGCCCTGCCTGATAACGACCCCACCACGTCACCAACGACTTGCACAGGGCGTGCGGTTCACAGGTGGGGGAAACCAGGCTCGGAAAGGCCTTGCCCAGCGCCCCCTAGTCAGCAAGGGAATCCAAGTCTATGCCCTTGTCCTGTTTTCCCTCAGATGAAACGCTTGGATCAGACTTCTGGAATAAGGGGGGGGGGGGCGGTTTGCAAAGTGGGGGCATGCATTAAATGCATGAGCAGAGAGCAACGCTTTAAGTCCAAACATCCAGGAAGGGCGGTTGGAGATAAGTCCCTCTTCCTGGGGGTCCCAAGTCAGGCCCCTTGGACTCCTAAAAGGAAAAGATTGGTGGAAGCTTCTAGAAACGACTTCCTTACAGTCTTGCGACTGAGCATCTCCGAGGAGGAAAGGGTCAGAGAACGTTGCGCAGAGACCCCACTGCCGCAGCTTACATAAGGGTGTTGATCGCAGAAGAGCTGCTGAGAACAAGCTGCTGCGGACGGGCGGGGGTCGCGGACCCGCAGGTTGCGCAGCTGCCAAATGTGCTGGCTGCAGTTCCGTCCGTGGCCGCGTGGCTGCGCTGTTGTTCAACGAGTGAGCCCTCTGAGCGGGGGCGGCGGCGCTGGGACCGGCGAGGTCTTCAGACCTCAAGGCGCCGGGCGGGGGCGGCAGACAGCCTCTTTCCCTCCCCCTTCTTCCGGCCGCGTGCCCCCTACTCCGCTCGCGGGGCGAGGTCCTAGTCGTTGGCGTGGCCCCGCAAGAGCGTCAGGCTCCCCGCCCCCTAAACAGCGCCCAGATGAGATGGGGTCCCAGGAAGCGACCCCCTAGGAAAGGGGGCTGGAGGAGGGAACCCGGCCGGGGTGATTTGGCTTTGATGGGGTCTTGACCTGAGCGCCCTGAGGGTCCTGACTGCAGCCCGGTGTCCCCCTGGAGGGGAGGAAGGTCCCCGGCCCTCTCCGGCTGGGGGGCGCGGGGCCCTGGCACGCAGAAGTCTCCCTGGGACACCCAGTGCCTTGGGGGCGCCCAGGAGGACGGAGCAGCTGGCCGCAGAGGGGAGGCCGGTTCTCGCCCCGCCCCGCTGCTGCGCGAGGGCCAAAGACCCCGTAGAGGCCTTGGGGCCCAGGGGCACTAGAAGAAAATGTCCCTCCTTGTCATTGCCAAGGTCACCGTATGGTCTGCGGGGGTGCTGGGTGAACCCCAGAGACTTTGGGTCGGGACAGGGAGTGACAAAAACACTTTTCAGCCCGCAGGAAGTGTGTGTGTGTGTGTTTGTGTGAGTGTGTGTGTGTGTGTGTGTGAGAGAGAGAGAGAGAGAGAGAGAGAGAGAGGCAGACACAGAAAGATCCAGAAAGATGGCCCGTCAGAGAGAGAGAGAGGAACAGGTGCAGTCTCTTAACTGCAAAGACAAAGGGCAGGAGGGAGGGAGGGAGCCGGCCAGACTCAGATGATCTGCAAGGAGGGGAGGGGGGAGGGCCTCATGCAGCCCCCTGCAAAGGTTAAAGGAGGGAGGGGGGATTTCTATGGTGGTCGGGGGTCGGTGGGAGCAATAACCCACACTTTTCCACCAGAGGGTGGGAGAGAGATCAATTTTCTTCTTCTCAGCGAAGGCAGGCGCGCGCGCACGTGTTTTCCCCAGGAGCAGGACAGAGCCCAGGCGGGGGTCTGCCGCTCACACCCAGGAGGTGTCCTGTGTTCTTCCAACAGGATGTGTGTTCCCGGCTGCACCAGAGGGGACCTTTCCAAGAGGGAATGAGGGGGACAGAGGGCTGGAGAGACAGAGGGAAGGAGGGACAGAGAGGGAGAACATTTTCTGACACCCCCCACGCGCACACACACACGCACACACACACACATAATTTTCTGCAAACAGGAACAGTGTTTCTCAGAAAAGTCACTTTTCTAAGATGGCTTTTCTAAGGTGGCACACACTTAATGAGACAGTGGGGGCAGGTTTGCCTAGCACCGGACCCTCATGCAGAGCTCTGTGCCTCTGTGGGTGTGTGAGAAACAGACAGACAGACAGACAGAGATAGAGAGACATAGAAAATGACAGAAAAAAGATGTTTTTCTATTTGGAAAAACAGCTCATGTTTTTCTGCTTGTAGAGGGATGGGTAACATAGAGATCGTTTCTGCTTATAACCACACACATGTGAACACACGGTTTTCTCCTTTTCCAGTGTGGTGGGGTTTGGGGTTTGGTTTTTTTTTGTCTTGTGTGAGCTTTCCCGGCGAGAGGGGAGTTGTTTTGCCAGGGGATGAAAAGCTTTAGAGGGAGACTTTTTCTGAGAGGGAGAAAGAACATTTTTTGCCCGGAGATACATGTTTCTGTGAGCCGAGAATTGCAAAGCAAAGTGTCGGTGAGGCGTACTTAGTGAGGAAATGAACCCTTCTGCCTGAGTGTGTGTGCGCGTGTGGCTGACACACACGACAATTTGCTGCCTGAAAAATGACGCACTTTTTTTTTGCCTGCAAGAAGAGACAGTCTGATAAACTGAGCATGTTTTCCCATACATGTGCGTGCACACACACACACACACACTTTTCTGAGCAGGGAAAGAGGGTCTGTGGCATATTTTGGTGTGATCTTTCTGAGGCCGGGTGCATTGCTCCTAGTGATGTTTTAAAAGTGACTTTTCTGAGTAGAAAAATGAAACAAAATTTTCTCCTGGAGACAAGCACACATAATTTTCTGCAGGCTGAGGAACACCGTGTTCGTTCACTGTTCAGGCAGCACAAACAGCAAACAGCCCTTCTGTGTGTGTGTGTGTGTGTGTGTGCATGTGTGTTGGGAGTGTTCTTCCCCACGGGAGAAAGAACACGTATATTTTTCTGCTTGCAGGGAGTCGGCTCAACACAGAGACTTTTTTTTCTGCGAATAACCAAACACGTGCAAATCTCTTCTTGCTGACTCCGTGCCTGTGTGTGCCTATTAGTGGGGTGGGGGGTGTCATCTCTGCCCCAGGGATGGAGGGCTTTAGCGACAGACTGTTCTGAGAGACAAAGAAAAAAACATTCTCCCTAGAAACATAGACTTTTTAAAAATGATCTGACAGTTATGAAGTGCTGGTTTTTCAGGTGATGCATCATATTAGTGAGCAAAAAGGAGGCAGTCCTGCTAGAGTGTGAGAGAGACACACACACACAGAGACACAGAGACACAGAGACCAAGAGGAAGTTCTGCCTGGAACAAGGTACATATTTTTCTGGTTTGCAAGAAGGCAGACCCAAACCAGTACTTTCTCTCTCTCTCTCTCTCTCTCTCTCTCACACACACACACACACACACACTTTTCTGTAGGGGGGCAGTGAGGGTGTTTCCTCTGAGTGCCCTTCCCGGGGGAGGGGTCCTTTCTCTCCCGGTGGTAAGTGCTTTTCTTCGGAGGAAGAATTATTTTCTGTCTGGAGACAGGTTTCTGTGAGCTGAGAATTAGAAGGAAAGAGTTGATTTTCCGGTCGTGCACACTTCACGGGCAGAGGCCAAGTTTCTGTGCATGTGAGTGTGTAGAAAGGGAGATGGGGGGTCCATGTGCTTGTTCCACGCCTGTGAGTGTGCATGTGTGGAGGGGCACGTGTCTGCCTGTGGTCAGAGAGCTTTGGAGGTTTCTCAGCGAGCAAGAATCACCGCACACACTCGTGATTTCTGGAGGACCAAGTGTTACAGTTTGTTGGTGCAAATGTATGGATGTGTGAGCTCAGCGAGGGCTCTTTCTGCCTAGAAAAAGGTGCACACGTTTCCATCTGCAGGAAACAGACTCGGGGACAGGCCTCTTCTGTTCGTGCTCGTGTGTGTGTTCACACACACACACACACACACACACACAGTCACACGCACAGAATGAGTTGGCTGCTCTGTTGTGCGAGACGGTGGAGGCAGCTCTGGGACGGGTGTTTGTGAGTGACAGACAGCATTTTCTGCTCCTGAACAGGCACAAAATTTTCCATGAGCTGAGAAACAATGTTTCAGAGATGTGTGTGTGTGTGTGTGTGTGTGTGTGGCAGGTCTGCTTACAGGCAAAGAGTGAGATGACACAGGAAAGACATTTCTGCTTGTCCCCTCTCCCCGAAAACATGCAAACAGACCCTTCTTGCTGTGTGAGCGAGGGTGGGCATGTGTGTTTGAGGTGGGGGGCACATTTCTGACCTGTGACAGGCTTTCAGAAGGAGCCCTTTCAGAGCAGCAGAGAAAGCCTCGTGCCTAAGCCATTGGCGATTTTCTGTGAACCCAGAAACAGAGGAAAGCACTGGGGGCCTGGCAGGCTGCGCACACTGGGGCAGGCGGGGGGGGGCACCTCTTCTGTCCCCATTGCCATGCACACATGAGTGTGTGTTGGAAAGAAGGGTTGTTTTCCTGCCTGGAAGGGCATCTTGTCTTGCTGAGCCTGCAGGGAGACAGATCAGCACCTGACACGTGGGTTGGTTACACACGTGTGCCCGCACACTCACAGCGTTCTCAGGTGTGCCAGTGGTTAGGTGGAAGGGTTGTTTCTACTGGGCCCATCAGGGGGGCGTGGTCTAAGGGAGAGGGAAAGATTTCTGCCCGGAGACCCCGATGTGGCACGCCTCTCTTCCAGGGGCTGAGAGCCCCACAGAGGGCTTTTCTGAGCAAGGTCTGAGTGTGTGTGTGTGTGTTTGGGACAGATTTCGCTGCCTGCAGAAAGAGTCTCTCACACACACACACACTGTCCCCAGTGAGGAACGGCAACCCCAGTGCGGGAGGGGGTTCTCTCTGGTGGGCGCTTTGCTGGCAGGGGGTCTTTGCTCCCCAGAGACAAAGCACTGGTGGGGGGGATGGCGCTTTCTGAGGGACAGGAAGACACCTGCCTGGAGACCCCGACCCAGGCAATTTTCTGCGCATTGGAATACAAAACAAGTGTTGGTTTTCCAGGTGCTGCCTCTGGAGGGAGAAATGCAGACGTTGTTTCTGAGGGATGCTGCCTGGGAAGGAGAGGCTGTGCGGTGTGTGTGTGTGCATGAGTGTGCATGAGAGAGAGAGACAACACTCTCTCTGCATTTCCACTTTCAGAGAGCAAGACCAGGACAGCTCTTGCACACACGTGTGCACACACTTCCTCCCCCATCAGAGTGAGACAGCATTTCTGTCTGGAATGTTCTCTGGGTGTCTAATTCGTCTTGGGACAGAAACCTTTAGTGAGAGACCTCTCTGGGACAGAGGACACTGCCTGATTCTGCCCCAACACACAGGTGGGGAGGGGGCTCGGCCTCCAGCGGCTGGCATTCTGCGAGTGAGGGGGTGTGTCTTCTCTGGGAATAAAGACGGCACATTTTTATCTCACTGCATGGAGACACAGATGAACGCAGTGCCGCACACGCATGCACACACAGAGTTCTTCTTGTCTGCAGACGTGTGCGCGTGTTTTCCTCCCTGGCACGCACTTTCTCGCAGGAGACAGCACATCTGCCCAGAGAGAATGAACTTCAGGGAGGCCGTGTGAGAGCATAAGTGCTCACGCACACACACACACTTTTCTGTGTACTTGCACAAAGCGACTGTTGGTTTTTTCCCCTCACAGACTTCCCTAAACGAGGGAAGTAATTTCTGTCTAGTTTTAAATCCGAGACAGAGAACTTTCTTTCTGCCCGATTGTGTGCGTGTCTCCGGCGGAGGGGGGGGAGGGGGCAGCGTTTCTTCCTGGAAAATATCCTGCAGGCATTTTCGGCTTCAGGAAAAAAGACCAACAGGCAGAGTTGTCTTCCTAGCGCTGGGCTCCCCCGGGAGCTTCATTGAGGACAGGGGTGTGCTATTGTCTAGATGTAGAGATCTTCACGTACAAATTTTGGAGAGCCAGAGGGATCATTTCAATAGGACCTGCATGCTGTTCCTTGTCCTGAAAGCAGATCAAGATTATTTTGCATTGCGGGTGGTAGCTACTCAGCGAGAGGCCGTCCTGTGCAGAGCTGGTCTCTGATCAAGAGGCATCTACCTGCCAACGTGGGAGAGCAGGTATCTGAGGGACAGTGACATTTTAACCCTGTGGAAGGCCCATTGCTCTCTCTCTCTGCCTCTGCAGAGTTAGGTCTCAGAACTTGCCCAGGTATATCAGCTGGGTTGACACCCCTATGTCCAGGCAAGACAGAGAGAGACAGGCAGACTTAAGGAACTTGAAACAGACAGACTTAAGGTGAGACAGATCTTGAGGAAGGTTAGCGCCAGCAAGAGGTAGGCAGGACCTGCTGACCCGGCCAGGGCAGCCCGTCGCCGGGGGGGGGGCACCCCTGGCACAGAGTTGGCCCCCCGGGGTCTTTCCAAGCTTCCCTTTCATGGCCAGAAGTAAGTCCAAGTGCCCGTCCGCTGCACCCCTCCCACTTGCTCTCCATCCAACGACTCTTGTGTAAACTGTCCTCTCACTTGCCCCATCTCCTTTCGGTGGTCACTTCCCTGTGCCCACAGCGTCTGGACACGTGCGAGACCCGGGGCCTGTCACACTTCCCAGTCAAGAGGACTCAGACGCATGAAGCCTGAAGGGGCCCCAGACGAACAGTTGCCACCAGTCACTCTAAGTGCTCTGGGAGGGTGGGGACAAAGGGCACGACCCCGATGATTGGAAGGCATTGCTCTGGCCCAGAATATTGCAACATCCTTGAAGTATGCACTTAAGGAGACGCAGGAGTATGGGCCCTGGACCCTTCCTCCTGCTGCTCTGGGGAATGGCGGGGTGGGGTCTGTTTCTGGCTCCTCCTCCCCGGCCTGGCCTTGGATTCCTGGGATTCTGGGATTCGGGAAGTGGAGGAGGGTGTGGGGTCACTGGTAGGGCTCTCTGGTTTTCATTCCAGCCTTGGCTGACTGATGGGACATGAATGGTCTGTGAACACTGGGCTCCCCTGGGGGGCGGCATTGAGTGCCCACCCACTCCCCTAAAGATGGGAAGAAGCAGGGTGGCCTATTGGGTTGTGGTGAGGTTGACATGGCACTGCTCCAGGGACCTAACACAGACAGGCGGAACCTTTAACTCAGTGACTGGTGCACAGTAAATGCTCAACAAACAGAAGCTCTTTTCATCGGCATTGTTAGGATGCATTGCTGAGATATCGTCTGTCCACCCAGCGGTCAGCATTGTTCCCTTTGTTCTTAAGGACGTAACACTGATTTTGTGCTACAGAGGGCCCATCGCCACAGAGAGAGAGCTGACTCATCTAAGCCCTTGCAACCTTATTCTCCTCAGTCTTGATCGGGGTAGGGAAGGGCCCAGGAGCTACTCTCAGACAATAAAATATGAAAGAAAATTTGCTGAGGGGCTTCTGGAAGAAATCATCCCCCAGAATAAAGAGAGATCCCATAAGAAAAAGGCTCTTCAGCTTGTTCCCCCTTCTTCCCTGTTTGGGATGTCCCCATGTAAGGGTCTGATAGTCGGAGCTCTGGCAGCTGTAGCGTGACCAAGAGGAGGGCAGAGCAGACAGCCAGGAAGAGCGTGGGTTTTCATCACGTTGCTAAGGTATCTCTTTTCTCTAGACCGCTAGTTATATAGGATAAGCTCTGCAACCATGAGGGGTTTGACAAACACATTTTAGCAGTGCATTAAAGTCACTGCCCTGGAGTGTTAGAGATGGATGCAGGTCTTGAAACAAGCAAGCAGTTGGCAGTGGAGAGCCCAGCCTTGTAAAATTTCTTAGTCACCTTCTGGGGGAGCGAGCTGTCACTTTGATCTGACTCTCTGTCTTCAGAAGATAAGGGCTCAAAAAAGCTGTAAATCAACCCAATTTTCCTCAAATGAACCCTGTGCAGAGGAAGCCGGCCCCAAGGGCCTTCAAGTCTTTGAAGGTCCTGTGTGGCTTCAGGGTCTGTAAAGGTAGCTGGCATCCAGGGATCCCTGACTACAGCTCCATGAGGTCTAGTCACTGAACCCGCTTTGTGGGTGATGGACGTGAAGACCTCCACAGGCCCCCCAGCGAGGAGGAGTGAAAGACTAATTCCTCAAGTTCATGTTCAAGTCAGTCTCATTCCAAAACCCGAGTCTCAACATGGGCTCTGGGGAGAGCCTTTAAAAAACTGCAGGTTTTTCTTACACTGCCATTGGGGGTGGAATTGAGGCATGGTCAGGGGCCACGTGGGAACACAGGGGGTCTCTGCAGCAGGGGGGTGAGGTCACGAAAAGGGAGAGTCTGAGAAGAGGAGAGGGAAGATGGGAGTTTGGGGAGCAGGAGAATGGCCCAGGCACCACAGGGACCCGCCTCTGCACGGGGAGTCCCCTTAGCTGCCACAGCTCAGCTCTGGCAGCGATACCGCCCCAGTGCACACATCTATCAGCTGGAAGCAGTCTGCCCCGTTTGACCCTCTAAACAACCCTAGAGGGGTGGAGGTGTGCAAAGGAGCCGCCCTGGGCCCCAGTTAGTCCAAAGATGTGTTTTCTGGGGCTTGCAGAAGACTTTTTCCCTGGGCCCTGCAGGCCACGAACCCTGGTCCCTGGTTGTGTCTCCCATGCCTTCTGTTCCACACACTCCACCACCCACGGGGCCACTGTGGTAGGAAATTTGGGTCACATGCCCAGAGATATTTACAGATGAGAAAGATGAGCCTCAGAGAGTCAGAGGACCCAGCCAAGGCCACCATATCCACAGGAGCAGAATCTCAACCTGAACACAGTTGTTTTTCTGTAAGCTTGGGCTGAGGGTTGCCAGATGGAAGGTAGGAAGGAAGGCAGCAAGGAAAGAAGGAAGGGAGAAAGGAAGGAGAGGAAGGAAAAACAACGCAGGGCATCCAGTTAAATTAGAATTTCAGATAATTTTTGAATGTAAATATATCCCATGAAATACCTGAGACACACTTATACTAAAAACATTAGCTGTTTTTCTGAAATTCTGACTTAACTGTGTGTCTTGCATTTTAGCTGGCAACCCTAGTCATACTGCACCCTCCACTCCCCTGGAGAATGGTGAGGAGAAGAGTCCTCATCAGGGTCACTTGTTTGAATTACAGCCTCAAATTTCTTTCCGTTTCACCTCACTTTCCTTTCTTTTTTCTGTTCTTCTGACTGTGTTCTTCTTCCCTATGCAGATCTCTTTGAAGTGGTATGGTCTGCGTGGAATCCCACCTCTTACCATGAGAGAGATGGATAATTGAATGGATGATTGGGAGGGTGGGTGGATGAATGGGTGAATGGATGGATGAATGGATGGTTGGATGGATGATGGTTGGATGAATGATGGTTGGATGGATGATGGATGGATGGATGAATGGATGGTTGGATGGATGATGGATGGATGGATGGATGAATGGATGGTTGGATGGATGATGGTTGGATGGATGATGGATGGATGGATGAATGGATGGTTGGATGGATGATGGATGGATGGATGAATGGATGGTTGGATGGAAGATGGATGGATAGATGGCTAAATGGATGATGGATGAATGAATGGACAAATGGGTGGATGGGTGGATGAATGATTGAATGGATGGATGGATAAATGGTGGCTTGGGAGGAAGAGGATGCATTTTAAGTTGGCCCAGCAAGTCATGAAGGCAGTTAACAGTGACTCCCATCAAGGGTGGTGAGTTAGAGGCAAAAAGAACCTGGCTCTTCTAGGTTGTCCAAAAGCAAGGGGGACAACCCCACCCCTTACCATGTACATGGGGAGTTACCATGTAACTCCCTCCCCATAGGCCTGTGTCCGGATGCATTGGTAGGCCTCATGGGTTAGAATTCCCTCCCTGATATAATCAAGTCCAAAGACGCTGATTGTTGCCTTGCTGAGGGTTTGACACAATCTCCAGCCTGGAATTAGTTCTCCAGGGAATCCTGACTTATAGACTCTCTGAATTTGCCCCTCGCAAGCTCCATGGAGGGCAGACCAGCTGGCTGCTGGCAGGGTTTCAAGGACCGTCAGCAATGCAGAGACACATTAATGGACTTTGCTGCTTTGTCAAGAACTTAAAATTGCAGTCACTTACATGATTTCATTTTAATTGCTGCAATAAATAATTTTTTGTTAATTAGGATGCATAAACTTATATATCACTTATTAACAAAAATAATTTGCAGTAAAAATTGATGTGTTTTGCCCTTGGGAACACTCTGTTGTCTGTGAAAACTCTGAAGAATAAGCAATCACCCAAACACCAGAAGGAGACATCCCGAGACACAGCTGAGAGGCATGTTTAGACCTACCGTATGTCTGGCACCGTGCCCATGTGGCAGAGCCACAAACAAAGGGGAGCAGAGAACCAGCAACAGATAGCAACAGTCTTTTGGGGTCATTATCAAGAACCTTACAGCTAGGTTGGAGTCTTCTTATAATTTATCAACTGTGTGTCTCTGAGTAAGTTCCTTGACTTGGCTGTGCCTCACTCTCTCCCCTGCAAAATGTGTCCTAACAGGACCCATCTTCTGACGGTGCTGTCAGGGTTTGTATGGAAAGGACCACAGAGGATGCATGTTCCTTGAGGAGAGTTGGCATCCACTTCCCTTTGTTCTGGTGACAGTCTCCTGAAGTTTCTGAGGACTAGTGCCCCTCTCTTGGCCCATATGGTTTGAGCGGGGCCAACACACCAGATCTTCGGGAAAGATGTCATGCAATTCAGCCCTGGCTCAGTCAACATAATCCTGACCATAGTGATTGGTTGAGGGATGGGCATGTGACCCGGATTGTCCAATCAGAGCTAGTTCTGAGACTTTTGCTGTAGTGATGAGGAAGAAGACATTCTTGTCCACTGTGAGTTTGGGACAGTGGGAACCACAAGGGGCAGAGTGTTGGCACCAGAACAAAGCATGAATCTTGTGATGACACCGGAGCACCTGGATCCAGACATGCCTGAAGCTAGATACCACTTGGTCCCCTTGCCTACTTAACATGAGGGTTCCAGGAGGAATGAGAGGTAGCCTGTGCTGCTCTTGACATCCTTGAGCCCTGAAGTCACAGCTGCACTGCAGGAAGGTAGGCTTTGATGACTTCTGTGTCCCACAGATGTACCTGTCACATTGGGCACCCTTTCTGGGCCAGCCAGAGGCAGGGCAGGGGGCACCTTGGTGAGGGCTGTCAGTCCTAGTGGCCCTGATCGCAGATCCTAACCTGACTCCCACCATGGAGCTGGCCTCCCTCCCACATCTGTTCGTGCAGAAGGGCCTAGCGGGAAGCTTCTCAGAAAACCAGAAACCAACGTGCAACGTACTTCCCTCCTCACTGAGGTCCCTTTCCTCCTGCCAGTCATAGATCAGAAGTGATGGTCTTTCCTGGGTTCTGTGTTTTTGACCCAACTTGCAAAACAGGGGTGATGGATGGCTTCCCCACATGCAGTTTCCCCTGGGGAGAACGGCACTGTGTTCTTTTTGATGCTAGCATGTGTCCTTTTGGTGTGAGGTGTGGCCTTCCTGTGACCGCCAAGGGGACACGCCCAACCTAAATACATCCTTCATCTGATATGCCCACCGAGAGACGATTTCCTCACAGCCCTCATTCCCTCTGGTGAAGCTCCTTTGGGCTCAGCTGCACCTGCCACCTCCAACATCAGTGCTTCCCGCGAGAGCAAGCAAAGAATGGGGTCCGATGACTTCATTTCCTGGCATTAATAACTTCAGGGAAATGTCTCTTTTCTCATTGGTCTCCCCGCCCCACCTGTCTGTCCATTGCCACAACCAAGACCCCTCAGGTCCACTGCATTGCAGGTGGAGAGCTGGGCAGCATCCGCCCAGAGGGTGAGGGAGAGGGTGTCACCAATGGATATTCTTTCTAAGGGAAGAAGGAAACGTCTGTGGCTCCTCATTTGCACCAGCAGGGCCCCTCATGCCCCAAACCAGGACATCCTTGCCTGGTGACTCGACGTTTCCCCAGAGTGTGTCCCTCGTCACCTCCCAAGATGGGAAACTCTCTCCGGAGAAACACAAGAGCACCAAGGGCCACCCCCCGATGCGTCCTGGGAGGTAGAGTAGAGGTGGGAGGCTGCTGATGGCTGATGTTGGGGTGTTATTCAAGCATGGCTCCCCAAAGGCTGTGGAACCCCCCACCTCCAGTCCCTCGGCCTTCTACATAGCCTCCACGGTGACGCAGGTACACGAATACCCCACAAAATGGGAGGACAACTGGGAGAGGGAGAGAGACAAATAAAACTCTCCTCGCCACCAAGAAGCCAGAGGAGATGACTTAGCAGGTCAAGGAAATGAACATTCCTGACAGCGGCCCCTCCCTCCCTCCATGGATCTGGCTCCAGTTGAAACATTCCCCAGTTTTGGAGGAGGAATTGGTAGGATTTGTATGTCCTTTTCCACCACAGTGAGTGCCTGGGGACAGCCTGGCCATGGCTTTCTTTGCAGACGGGGAGTCAGGCAAAGGAAGAGACTGAGGGCCTGCACGGTGCTGAGACAGGGCTCGGTGCTTTTCTCTGATGCCTGGTCCCAGCATGCCTGGGCTGAGGGAATGAGAGACACTGAGGCACAGGGCAGGGCAAACGTGGTGCCCCCTTTAACCTGGGGCCTCTGCCATCCCCACTCGGGGCCTCAGTTTCCCCCCATGGGGCTGGAAGGGCTGTGCTGTGTTCGAGTTTGCTCAAGTGTGGCCTTGCAGTGACAGATCCCGTAAGGAAGGGTTTTATTTTCCATCCAGTCCTCCGTCGTCTTTCTGATCACATCAAGAAAACCCCCATGTCACATGTCAGCGGCCCTTCTGAGTAAAGCAGGCCTTCAGCTCAGACTTGTCCTCAGGCGAGGTTTCCAGCCAAATAGAATCCTGTTTTGTCCCACTGCCTCCCTCTTCCTGGTTCTCAGTCTCCTTCCTACGGCAAGGAACAATGGTTTGCCACTTCCTACCCGTGGTAAAGAAATCTGTGACTTTTTTCCAAAAAGGTGAATTGATTTAGAATCGAACATCACAAAATCCCATCAGCGAGACCCCCGAGGGGTGCGCTCCGGAGCATGCGGCCACTTGCCTCCCAGGAGGCCGGCGTGTCTTCAGATGCAGGACCTGGCTCAGCTCCCTTCCTCCCAAGTCTGGAGTCCGTGGGGCTCTGGAAAACGGTTCCGTGTTTGGGACAGTAGGTGACGGTACAGAAACCCTATATTACCTTCTGATGGGCCCAGCCCTTGTTGGGGGACCCACAGGCTGGAGAAATAGCCATGCGTTTGGGTCAGATCCAGCCTGGCCCCCTGCTCCTTCCAGAACTGGAAGCTGCCGACCTCTGCAGCAGGGTTCCAGGCCCACCAGCCAGGGCCCCCCACATGTGAACTGTGCTTCCCAAAGAGAGCACTTCCGAGAAAACCCTTGGCCGTCAAACCCTGACCTCCCCGAGCCCGGTTCTCCAATGCTGAAGGCGAGCAACTTGGCCAAACATGCAGCAATGAATTGGGTTCCCAAAGTGCTCGTCTAGACCTGGGGAATATGCTTTCCCAGCACAGCACGCTTCTCTCCCACAAGGAGGGCAGCTCCAGGTTTCCACGTCAGCGCAGGACGTAAAACGCTTCGACGCCAGCCCCAGACCTCTGCTGGAGCTCCAGCTTAGCCGCCTTCACATAAATATATATTTTTTTCTCCTCGCAAGAACAAATTATTTACCATGGGGAAGGTTGCAAACCTAATGCTGTAATTACGGGCTGCGTCAGCCCTCGCAGGCACCTGCTGAGGAGAGGCAGGGTGAGCGGGGCGAGCAGTGCGTCACTTGACATGATAATTGACTCTTTATTGAACTTGGCCATCAGCAGGCTTGTCTTCTCAGGAAGGTGCCAACCCACTGATAGAGCGAGGGGTGGAGGAGGGACGAGGTGGAGGTGACCTTGGCCCCCTGAGCTTCCATCGCTCCAATGTGCCTTACAAGGGACAGAGGGGAGACCAGGAGCAGAGGTGGGAGGGAGGCACCTAAGGGGTGTTTGCTGTCGGGTCTCCATCCCACTCACGGCTCTGCCTCTGGGCTCCTAGGCCTCAATGGTCACCCTATAGCAAGCCCTTCCTCATAGCCCTGCTGGATGCCTGTCCCAGGAATGTCTTCCTAGCACAGGACAGACACCAAATCCAAAGGGCCAGCTACAAACACAGCCCTGTTCAGCTCCCATATTTCCAGCCCCGGTAAAGGAGGGGTACACAGGCCGGGAGCCCTGAGTGGTATCAACAGTTAATGAGGATGGGGTGTTTCCAAGGGCCATGTGGACACCACCCTCTGCCCAGGTCACTGAGCATGCCCCTCCACTCAGCTCAACCCCAAGGCTGCCTAGGGGCAGACATGACTCCCCATTTCACTGAAGGGGAGCCTGGGGTGCAGGCATGGGGCAGGCCTGGCCAGAGAGCCCCTGCGGAGGGGTGGCTGAACCTGGAATCTAACGCCAGGCCTGACGTTATTCCACCTGCCTGAGGTCCCCTTCTGCTTCCTGGGTTCCCCCCATTTATCCAGTGATGACATGTGTGAACTGACGGGCCCCCTTGTTCTGGCAGAGTTGGGGGTGCTGGGGAGCAGGGAAGGCTGAAGGCTGGCTACAAGGGCTGAGGCATGGAGGAGGGGCTGGCCAGGTCTCCTCCGCGGAGCCCAGGGACCTTGCTCCATGCAGGCCCTCCAGGCTGGGGCAGGGGCTCCAGGAGCTGCATGCACAGGCCGAGTTCCCAACGGGGAGAGTGGAGTCGGCGACCTATGGCCTGAGGCCTCGGGAATGCATGCTGCAGGGCTGTCTGTAAAACAAGCAGCACCTTCAGGTCCTGCCGCCATCACCTGCAGGCACTCTCCGGGCACCCTGGGCATTTCCTTGGTGGCACTTGTGATGACCTGTCCTTGTATGTTTGGCCGTGGTGGAATCTGTTTCATCTCTGTCACCACAATCGATGCCAAGCTTCCTGAGGGCGGGGACCCGATCTGCTGTTTCACCGCAGATTCCTCAAGAACAGTCGTGGGGCTCAGGAAGGAAAAGGAGGAGGGGTCGGGGCAGGGAGCTCACACGCACCCTCGGGACACTAGAGGCCCTTACGTTGGCATTGTGTAGGCTTTGGGGGGCTGCTGAAAGGTGCTCCCCTGCATGGAGAAGAAGGTCAGGTTAGACAATTGGAGTTTCCCCCCAGATAATGCTAATATTCTGGAATTCTGCAAAATGTGAGGTCAGCCGCCCACATTAGTGATGGGTGTTATTAATGGGACCCTGGCCACTCAGAAAAGGTTAGACGATGTGGGTGGTTCCCTGAGGCAGGACCCTGTGCAGAGCGTCCACAAGGACGCCCACCAGGAGGGGCCCTAGGGAAAGACGTCTAGGGGCTCGCCCTGCTTCCTGTGTCCTTTTGCTGGAAAGCTCACTTACCCGGAACACTCTGCACCTTAAAAACACCATGCGTGGAGTATTTGTTGCAGAGTTTCTGGGTGGTTTTGCTGAGTTTTGACATTCTTTAACCAGGCTCACTTGAACTATTGATTAAAATCAGCAGTCTCCCGGCAGTTCATTTTTTCAATAATGCTAATTTTAGTAATTCATTAAGTCAGGCCTGACAGTGTGTCTGCTTCTAACATGTGTAATGAGCCAAATCATGAAATCAGATGATGCCTGAACCGCGGGAAACAGGTAATTGGCCGAGCATCGACGATCCATTTGGCACACAGCTAGGGAAATGTGAAATCCGCCACGCGCGCAGACCTGCGAGACCCTTGTCCTGTCCCACGCTCCCACCTCAGAGCCAGAAAGAAACTTTCCCCAAGAGGACAAGTGAGTCATCTTGTTTTTGAAGTTCTTTGTATCAGAAAGACATTGGCCCCAGACTGTAATCATTCACGGCCGGGTTTAATATCCTGAGACGTCAGGATATTCTCCCCAGTAGCTAAATTAAATTCTTTCTTCGGAAGCTCAGATCCATTTCCTTCTGAACAGATAGCAAACTGCCAGCCACAACTGTCTGGGCGATAACGAGAGTCATAGATTTTTTTTTGGATTATCTGATCCAAACTCCCCTTTTTGAAAGGAGCAGCACTGGTAGGTAGTTACGTAAGGCCACACGGAGAGCTGCTGCACATGGCGCTGGTCTGGGCGTCCGAGTGCCCCGCGGCCTCTGCTGACTCATGGCCCCCGGGGGGGCCCACCCAAGGAGATCCGAGGAGCGGGCTCAGGTGATGCCAAGGGCGTGTCTTTGAAAGGACCTGAACAGCTAAGTCCGAGGGAAGGAAATTACTGTTGGCTTTGAAAGTACCAGAAAGCTGCCGCACCACTGCACCACTCCTAATTGCAATGCAAACGAGACACCTATCAGATTGGAAAGACCACAGTGTTGGGCGACACCCTGTAACATCTCAGCTCAGGGACATCTGACACCCTTGAAGGCTGCGTCATCTCAGCAGCTATTGGCCCCCTCCATTCTGATTAAAAACAGACACAACCTTTGATGTGGCAGCTCTCGGCGCAGGAATTTGTTCAGCAGACCGCCTCACGCATCAGCCAAAGTTACCGGAGAGCGCTGGAAACGAACAAGGCTCGGTCAAGGCCTTGCCCAGATGGAGGTACGCGCCACCCCAAGGCCGAGCCGGGTCCACACGCCCAGATGTGCTACTGTCCCCCAAATAGCCTGCTGGTTGAGAGAAACGCCAGGTACAGGAAAGGGCGCATGAGATGCAGATATTTGCATAAAAAGTAAAAAGAGGGTCATTACGCATAAATATGCATGGCACACCCCTGGAGGAATGTCCAAGAGATTGTTATCTATTGTTGCTCCTGCAGAGGGCAGCTGGAGGACCAGGCGGGGACAGAAACTGGTTTTCCTGTGGTTCGGGGAGCCTTAGAGTTGTACCCCCCGTCCGCGTGTTTTTCTGTCACGTGTTCACGCCCCTATGATAGAGCTCACAGGACAGAACACGCTGGGCGTGGCCTTCAACACCAGACAGACCTGACGTGAGGCCCAGACTCAGTTTCCTCATCCGCAGAATGGGCAGAACCCTGATGTCCTCCAGCCACCACGACGGGCGCAGCTCCTGGGGAAGCTGCCAGAGCTGACTTCCTTGGCCCACACCGGAGGCTCCCGGACAGCCGAGCTGTCCTACAAGATCTTGTTTTGAAAGGTCGGAGTGGAGCAGCAGATGTGGGCGTCGCTGCACCTCCGGGCCCTGTGGTGCAGCGTCCCAGCTGTTCCCCGGAGCCTCCCGCGGGGTCAGAGCGGCCTCCAAGCTCCCCCAGGGACCTGCTGTCCACACTTGGGGCTTTTTGCTGTGTCCCAACATTCTTCCCTTCCCCGTCACGGCTGGCCAAGACAGGCATTGCCAACCCCGCGTCTCCCTCACACCTCACTTATTAAACTGAGACCAGGTCCAACTCCTCCGTCTTGTTGATTCTTCCCTCTCAGCTTCCCTCAGACCCACTCAGCAGTTCAGAATCTTCTAAAGCTCTGCTTCAGCATCCCCAAGACACGGAGAGCAGACTGGGGTATTGGAGGGCTGGGGGGATGCTAAGGACCATCGAGGGGAGAGAGAGAAATCGCCAGGCCCTCGGGGAGCAGAGGCAGAGCTGGGCCCCAACACCCCAGTGCTGGTGGCACCTGAGCCACCCACGGCTTAGCTTCTCTGACTTCTTAGAGACTGAGGGTCTTGGGTAGAGCTGGCCCTGGCTGAGGGTACGCCCGCCCTCAGGTGACTCTTGCTGCGTTCTCTGAGAAATCCGGTTCCGCCCTCCCTTCACTCCACCACACAGACCATCCGTAGTTTTCTTCCCTTTCCCACCGAGTGTCCCAGCAGGACAGCGCGGAGACTATAAACTCCCTTTCTCTGGCATCCTAACCCACAATGGGATACCCTTCCGTAGGCATGAGACAGAAGAAGATTTAAAAGCCCATCAAAACCAAGCGCCAGCAAGAATGAAAGCAAAGGGAATTCTCAGAAGCTGTGGGTGCCGGTGGAAAGCGGCCCGACCACTTTGCAACTCCCGACAGTTCCTGATGATGCTTCCCATCGGGACGACACCCGGCCCGGCCATTCCACTCCTGGAAATACACCCGAAAGGGAGGAAAATGTACGTGTGCGAGCGTTCAGGGCAGCTTCGTTCATGACAACCCCAAACAGGAAACAACCCAAATGTCCGTCAGTGGCAGAAGGGTAAACAGGTAGAGCTACATAGATACAAGAAAATACACCAGAAAACAACGTAGAATTGCTGATGATTTGGAACTCTCAAAAACATCACCTGGAGTGCAAGAACCAGACACCACCGCAGATATCTGTGCCATCCCGCTTACCTCAAGTTCGAGAACGGAAAAATGAATGGCACTGGAAATCAGGATACTTGTTGCCTCTGGGCAGCCCGGGCCAGGGGTTGGTGATGACCTGGGAGGAGAGAAGGGGACTTTCTGGGAAGAAGGAAAGATCCTAGTTCTTTGTTGGGATGACAGTTACATGGGCTTAAAATCAGAGCACTTAACTGAATGTAAACGAAGCCCAAACAAACCAAATAAGTGAGGAAAAATGTCCACATGTCCCAGGGCCAGATGTGTCGCCAGTTCCTTTGTCCCCGTCTCTTCACTTTATAATTTAAAAAAATTTTTTTAAAGATTTTATTTATTTATTTTTAGAGAGAGGGGAAGGGAGGGAGAAAGAGAGAAACATCAATGTGTGGTTGCCTCTCATGTGGCCCCCATCAGGAACCTGGCCCACAATCCAGGCATGTGCCCTGACTGGGAATCCAGTCGGCAACACTTTGGTTCACAGCCCCGTGCTCAGTCCACTGAGCCACACCAGCCAGGGCCTCATCTCTTAACTTTAAATCATACTAATGCTGTTGGTGGGGTCCCTTTGTACCCCTAATGCATGCACCTGAAAGGTACACCCCAAAAGCAGTCCAAGGCACAAAAGAACCTGAGAATAACTTAGAACGATTTTGATGGTGGGCTGGACATGTATAGAACTGTTCTGTAAACACGAACACCTCTGGGTATGTTATTGCCTAATAAGGAGAAAGTCACACAGGCCATCTCTCAGCCTGGGAACGCCTGCTGGGGCCTCGCATGGAAGCTGAGCAGGGTCTGAGTTATCAGCACTGGAATTTTGTTTATGGGAGAAAGGAACCCCCCCTGGGCCCGCCCGGGTGTCCGCTCTCAGGTGATTGATGAAATGGCTTAATTGCTCATGAAGTCTATCTTGACCTGGCCACACATTACCACTTCTGAATGTTTACGCACCCTGCCCCCTGGCTCCACCCCCCTTTCCTGACACGGGGTCATGAGTGCCCTTCTGTAGGAGAGAAGGAAGAGGCAGAAACCAACAACGTTTGCATGGTGCATGCCGAGTGGCAGAGCCAGGGGACCCTCAGCCTGTCACCCGCTCGCTCGTGGCCCCCTGACTACACAAACACTCCACCCACGTCCCTCCGACATCTCTGCTCATGTGCCTGCCCAAAGTGCCATCACCTCCTGACATTCCACACAGGCCTAACCTGGGCAATCTCTATGACTGTTTATCATTTAAGTTGCATCTCCTGACTCCTGGGAGATGTTCAGCCCCTTGGACATCTGACCCTCCCTTTGAATTCTTCACCACTAGGATCCAAGGGCTGAGCCAAGCTCGGGGGAGGGAGCTGGGGAGGAAGGATGCTCAATAGTATGGATTGATGGATTGATTGGCGTGAACCCCATTGGCAATCTGTTCTGTGAGTCTCCTGGGACAAACACTCTTCCTGATTAGATTCTCGCTCCATCAATTAAGGATGCTGTGTGTGAGCCTGCTGTGTCAGCGAAAGAACAGACTCTAAATAATGGTTAGTGTCTTCTTGGGAAGCACGCTAGCTGAGCCTAGATCCCGGGCTGGAGAGGTGCGACTGGCAAATGTCAGACTCCCCGTGCAAGGCATACGCACCTGGGGGGCGGGGGCCCCGAGTAAATCAATTAGAAGGCCAGTCATTAGCTTTGGGGGGAAGGCAGTGCCCTGGAGGGGGCAAGAGATCCAGAGGCTTTTGCTCAACTACAAGGTCACTTTGCCTTCATCAATCTATCGACTGTTTTCATGCCCAGAATTAAACAATAAAATGTGTTCCCCGAGTGAAAACGCAGCGGTAAAATATCTTTATCGTTCAAGTATAGCTCCCCAGCTGTCACCCAGGGATGTGCTGGAGGGTGAGGCAGCTGGCCTCTTGTCCTGCCACCCCCAAAGTTCCAGCAGGGACCCACAGTCCTGACATGCTGGGTGGGCAGCCTTCTCCACGGAGGGCTGCTGGAGGACCTCTGCTGGGAGTTGTGCCGAACTTGGACGAGGGATGTGCACCAGGAAGGTGCGCCCACCTTCCCCGGGCAGCAGTGAGCCCACGCTGGGCCCCACCTGCAGGGCGGGCTATGTGGACGGCCGGTGCTGTGGCCCCATGGCCTCTCATCTGCTGCCGGGTCTACTGCTTTGCTTTCCTCGGCTTCAGTGCACTCTTCCCACTGCCTCAGCCCTGCGGGGGTTTGCTTTGTTATTTTTCTTTCTTAGGGCTTGAAAGAATCTATAGATATGGTTGGGGGCCCATGGGTAGCCAAGTAGAGCTGCCTTTTGAATGGGAAATACACCTGCCATGTTGAGTCCAAGCCCAGCTCTGCTTCAGACCGGGCTTCATCCTTCGCTGCAGCCCAAGTTCAATCGTAAACCAAAGCCCAGCTGCACCCTTGCCCCCTCCTGCCCCACCTTAGGGTGTCCACCTGAGTGGACTCATCCCTTGTCATCATGCCGGAATGGAGCAGTCAGACGGCCCCAGAGGGCTGACAGAGTTCTTTGAGCAGCAGACCTCATTAAGCGATCGAACGAGTAAATTGGATTCCTGATATTGTAGATGAAAAGTTATGCGAACTTTCCTTAGGAAATGCCAATCCTAAATACAAACTTACATTACCAAGCATGGAAGGGCAGTGTGAGAAGAGACTCTGCGAGGGGCCCCCAAGGAAATTGGAGGGACTCAGCAGTCCTCTCTGTCACCCCCTAGACGCTGGGAGAAGATTCCAGAAAGCCCTTAACATCCAAATTTCTGACACCCAAATGGAAAAGCTAATGGAAACAATGAAGGAGAAACTGGGACCACAAATAACTTGAGCCTCCTGGGCCCCTCGGGTGGAGCAGGGCTCCACGGGTGCCTCTCCTGGAATGCGCAGACGGCCCCTGCCACGTGCGGAGCCCCTCACTGGCGTGCCGTGAGTCTTGGGTCCTGTTCAGCCATGCCCCTGGGGTGCAACGCTGGCTGCTCCTCTCCCAAACTCACCAAGGGCCAGAGCAGGGGCTGCCTCTTGCCCAGAAATGAGCCTGCTGAGCTCCTCAGGGTCCACATTATTTCTTCAGGAACTGCAATTTGAGTCCCTTCCCCTCCGTGGGACGTGTCTTAGCTCTGCACTGAAGGCACGTGTCAGACAATGCAGTCCCAGCCATGCCTTCCGTCCTTGGAGGTTCACAATGCTGGGCCTGGCAGCTACAGTTCTTCCCAGGAGCCGCGCTGCCTGGCCCAGCTGTCAGGGGGTGGGTGTGTGGGTGGCTGGCTGGCTGCAGTGGGTGATTAGGAACTTGGGTCAGAGATGCAGAGGCCAACTCAGCACTCGGTAGCCCTGTAGGGTGAGGGGGTGTGGGGGCCGATGATAGGAACAGTCCTGCTCTGGCCCTCGAGGACAACCCAGCACTCAACAGATGTTTGTCAAATGAATGAATGAATGAATGAATGTCCTTCTTGTTGTCCATACAGCTAGCAGAACTGGGCACACTTCCTGTTCACCACTCTGAACCCTGTCCCTTCCAGAAGCGGTGGGTTTAGAGGGTCCACTGCTCGCGTTTGCACTGTGAGAGTTCCCAGCTCCCCTCCCTGACCTTGCTGGACCGGAGCACCCACCCTACAAATGCCTGGTGACAGCCATGCTGAGGGGAGTTGCCCGGGAAAGCCACACCAGCCAGCTCTGCTGAGGACATGTGGGAAGGCGGCCACTTGTCCACCTCACCAGGCTGCCGCCAGGGCCAGGCCCTTAGCTTTCCACTGAGGAAGTTACGAGCTTCCAAGAGGCCACCCAGGCGGGGACCCTCAACTCTTGGTGAACTGTCCCTCCACTGCCATCTATTTCTAGTTTCTGAAAATGTGACTGGAATGGCGGCAGAATATACTCTCCATTGGAGCCAGAAGGGGCAGTGGCAGTGCCAAGGGAAGCACCAGACACCGGGCCTCTAGAAATGGCCAAGGATGCAGCAGCCTTTCCCTGGGAGGGAGCCGCAAGGATTAAACACAGGTGGCTTGTTTTGGCCAAGCAAACTTGGGCGTTGGAAGTCTCAGGATAATGTACGTCAAGTTGCAAAGCTCCAAGAACAAGTTCATCCCCAGGGAGCTGAGGAAATCCAGGCAGAAGTCGAACTTCGGTTGCTCAGCTGTCTGCACACACAAAGGGGAGAGCACTCTGCCTTGGGACAGGAGCCAGGGGACGCTCCTGTCTCCCTGGTTTGGATTTTTGGCACTGGGATTGGAAACAAGCATGAGAAAGGTCAGCAAGTGGGGAACAAAGATGGAGTTGTGTGTGGAGAGGTGGGCTCTTTCTTTTCCTCCACCCACCCCATTCTCTCTTTCTCCTCCTGTCAAGAAACAAGCCATTGAAAAGCATTTTGTTCATCCATGCATAGGTTTTTAACTAAGCACTCAATCACTAGCCCTCTATTCTAATAACCAACATTGTGTTTATCCTTCGGTTCAACTATTCAAAAATCCATCAATTTAATTACCCATCTGACCTTTTATTTACCTGTCTATCTGCTGGCCCTTCCACACATCTAACACCCAACTACCCATTCAAACATATAACCATCCACCCATCCACTCACTCATCCATCCATCCATCCATCCGTCCATCCATCCACAAATCCATCCATTCACCTACTCATCCATCCATCCATCCATCTGTTCATCCATCCACCCATCTACCATCCAACCACCATCCATCCTACCACCCATCCACAAATCCATCCATCCACTTACTCATCCATCCATCCACTATCCATCCATCTACCCACTCATCCATCCATCCATCCACCATCCATCCTACCACCCATCCACAAATCCATTCATCCATCCATCTACCCACCTACCCATACATCCATCCCTCCACCCATCTACCCATCCATCCACCCATCTACCCATCCTTCCTACAAGCATATACTTCACACCCGCTATGTCCTGTTCTAGAGGATGTGGTGGCGCACAACACAGACCCAGCCTTCCTGGAGCTTATTTCCAAATAATAAAATGCAACACATATCTACTAGCTGTCTCTTTTGTGTCTGGCCTTGGAAACACAAAGACAAAGATACAGTCCCGGCTCTGGAGGGAGAGACATATGCAAGACGAGCTGTTGCCAGGACCTTCAAGTGCCAGGATGGAGGAGGCACAGAGCGTGTGGGGGCATCACAGAGGCCCCTGGCTCCGGCTGGCAAGTTCAGAAAAGGCTTCTTGGGTGAAACGATACGTAATGGTTCCGGAGGGCGAGTGGGAGAGAGCCAAGTGGAAAACACAGTCCCAGCCCAGTACATGCCTCGCCTCCCCACGGTCTGGCACAATGCATAGCTCACAGGAGGAACTCCGTAAGTACTTGTTGAGCCAATGTTGGGCGGAAATGAGAGAGAGAGATGGTGCTTTGGGGGAACTTAATAGTCCTGCTCGGCAGAGGGTCCCCGTCACATGTTTAAAGGAACAAAGGGGTGTTAGAAGGCACAGCAGTCTGTTCATCTGTAAAATGGGGGTGGTAACAGTGCCAGCCGTGTAGGGCCGCAGTGAGAGACAGCTCTCACGGGCCAGGGGCCCAGCACCTAAGGGGCCCCGATGTGACCGTTAATAATTCAGGTTAGTGACAATTGACCACTAATAATATAATTAAAAACTGCGATGCAATAATAGTAATGAACACACAACGATGTATCATTGGCCCAGGGCTTGCGTGGCAGTCAGATTCACCGTCATCGGAGAAGCGGGGCGTTTCTCTGTGCCCAGCTTGGTGGCAGGAATGCGCTCAGCGAGCTGAGGGGCACCCCCTCCCCATGTCTGTCCCTACACAACCACTTCTGAGAGGGGCAGAGTGGCCCCCTGACTCATGAGGACTCAGAAGGCCTTTGAGGGACCTGCCACATGGCCGGCCTCGTGCGGCTATATGCGGTGGCTGAAGGAGCATGTGGGTGAACGGGTCCCCACCTGACTGGAGGCAGGCCGGGCCCAGGGCTTGAGGAATGGCATGTCCTCCTCTCTCTCTTAACAATGCCATTAGGGCTGGTACCCATGGATTTCTCTAAAACCTTTTGGGAAATTGTTTATATTTTCAGCTGAGTGACCTCCTGGGGTAATGAGTTTCCATAACAACTAATGGGTGGCCAGCATGCTTCCGCCCTGAGCTGGGTGCCGTGTGCTCTCTGATTCACGTCAGTGGGCGGGTAGCTGTGCCCGTTTTCCTGTGGGTCCTGGCCGGTGGGCGGAGGGCCCGGGGCAGCACTCTCTGCACCCATGGAGGCCAGGCCTCGGGGGGCTCTACCCCGACCCCCCTGTGGCATGAGCCTGTCCCCTCTTAGGGGATGGAGTCAGGTTTGTGGCTGGCTGGAAGATTACAGTGTTCCCAGACCGGTGGGAGCACCTGGCCAATGGCTGAACAAAGGGAAAAGTTTGCAGCACCAAACCCCCCCCCAAAAGAGCACATAAATCGAAGTGCCAGCATCCATCGCTAGCATGTTTCTCTCGCTTGTAGGCCAAGGGGGGTGTCAGGGGCAGGTGACAGGGGAAGGGGACCAGCTCTGGCCCTGATGGGTGGTCAGTTGGTTGTGGAAAAGGGGAGAAAAGGGGGGTGATTCCCAGAACCCCCATGCTCCACCTCAAGTGGAGGCTATGTGTTAAAACAGCACAGGCCTGGCTCCAACTTGAAGTAAACACCACCAGTGGTAGGGGTCTTAAATGGGGGGCCTGGGTGGACCCCCCCAAGAGCACCACCCTGGAGGAGGGGAGGCAGGGTTCAGTGTCCGGGGTGCAGCTCTCACCTAAGCAAGGGGAGAGTGGTTCTAGGATATTTTCAGTGTGCAGGGGTGAGCTGACAGGCCTCTCTTGGTGCAGGATTAAGGGCACATTTAGGAGCCTGGGAAGCACCAGCCCAACTTCCACGGCCTCTGAACCGCTGTTGTGTCCCTGACCTCTTCTGCCTCAGGAACGAATGGCTCTTGCAAGAGGAACTGAGCTCCCAGGGGTCCTGTACACCCCCAAGGGACCTTTTGCTGGGCTCAGAGGCCATGTGGCACCAGCTACTTTTTTTTCAAATCCAAAGCTGCCTGGAGGTAGAGAAGGACCAGCCTGAGGACCCCCACTAATAGCTGCAGAGGAGCCCTCCCAGCACAATCAACCCTGCCCGCCGGGGCTGCTGCTTCCTCATGTGTAAAATGAGGAGCCTGAGAGAGAGGAACCAGCCTCATAAAATGTCACAGTTGAAAAGGGCCCTTAATGAACGTCTGGCTCTGCTCGGGTCCCTCTGAAGTGTGTCCAATCATAGCACGCATTCATTCACTTGGCCAACATGTTTGTACACCTACCACATGCCAGCCAAGGGGCTGGGGTGAAAGAGCAGGTCCTAGTGGGGCAGGAGCATCAAAAGCGGGGAACAAACAAAATGTAAAATTCCAGACCCTAATAAAGGCTGTGGAGAAACCCAAGTCCAGTGATACTCAAGAAAGGGGACTATTTCATATGGCCTGACCCGGGGCGGTGACCACGGAGCAGAGGATGGGAGAGCGTGAAGGGTTGGCCACGGGCAGATCCGAGCAAACCAGGCAGAGACACAGCATGGGCAAAGGCCCTGGGGCGGAATCACTTGGAAAGCAAAATACAACTGGAAGAAGCTGGACGCACAGGCAGAGACAAGGAGCCAGGACCTCGTGGCCACAGTCCCAACTCCAGCTTCGCTCCCATCAAGGCGGGAGCCCCTGGGAATTTGGAGCTGGGGGTTACACTTTAAAGTCCACTTAGGTAAAGAGCAGACATGGGGGCCAGAGAGGTGTCCCCTGGGGATTCTGTGTCAGTCCCCCCAGGCAGAGCCAGGAAGTTGATGTTTCTGTGGGGTTTAGTGTTCGGGCAAAGTGGAACCACCTGCAGCCTCCAGCCCCTTGGCAGTGATGAGGGGAAACTGAGGCTTTGAAAAGTCACGACATTCCCAAGGCCAGCCCGGGGCTGCTGACTTTGCAGCATGTCCTCAGTGCCACAGTGAACCTGTGCTGAAAACCAAGAAACCGGGAGCAGGACGCTTTCTGGGCCTCTGTGAATTGCACCTCAGGTGGAAGGGAAGAACGGAGGGCCCCGAATGGGATGGAGGGGGTCGATGAGCGGCATAAAACTGGGCTTATAAAAGAAAAATCAATTTATGCTCCTTCTCAGGAAGAGGGCCGCATGTGGCCTGAATTACTCCTCTGGGTTATTTGGTTTTGCCTTCAAATCAGAAAATTGTAGTTATTACAGCCCCAGGATTGATTGGCGTGGAGGCGGCCCCAGGTCACGCCTCTGTCTTTGTCACTGAGGTCTGAATCAGGAGCGGTTCTCATTTCCTCCCTGGGGGTTGGCGGGGGGGGGGGGGTGGCTCCCGGGAGGTAAGGAGAAGGGGGCAAAGGCTGTGTCTTTCAGGGGGCAGATGAACTCGCACATGGCTTCCATGATGCATTTGAGCCATGCTCTCGGGCTCTGACACGTGCGCGCACACCACAGACTTCAGACATTGGAAGGGGTACCTTCTTCCTCCCTGTCCCCCCCGCACCAGCTCATCCCCACCCTCCGCCTCCTAGGTAATAATTGCCCATCGATCATCTTTAGGCTTTCACCTTAATCCTCTTAAGCCTCAGCAAATAACCCCTAATTCACAGCCTCCTGAAATGCCATTGATTTTATTTTTGATTTAACTTGCAGTAAGTTTTCCTTCCCTCTGCCACCCAGAGGGGAGCGGGGCCCGGAGAAGATTTCAAACCTCCACCTCAGAACTGCTAAAATGCCTCCCGCCCACCTCTCCTTATCTCCCAAGCACAAAACAGGCACTTTTCCCTTTATTTATTATAGCTCAGTGACCTTTTAAATTCCTCACGGCTCCCAGAACAAAGACAAGTCCCTAGAGTGCACCGGCTTTGCAATTTGTTAGGAATTTCAAGCCCTCAGCCGCCTCCTCTCAGGAGTGTGAGGCCCCCAGGGTGTGGGGAGGTGGGTTTCCTGCACCAGGCCACCACGAGATTGTGTCCTCAGGACCAGGCTACATCCAGGTACAACAGTGTCACTCCCCACCTGTCCAGTCCAGTCAAGGCCGTGCAGAGACAGGACGATAACTTGGTGCGATCCTTCTGTTTGCAAACTCCACTCAGGGTTGGTATATCATCCTTGGAGGATATACAGTAGCAAGAAGACATTGTTACCACCAGCTGCATGCCAGCTGAGTCGTTGTTTCAAAGGACACACACGGAGTGCCGCAAAGCCTGCACCATCTGAATACAGGCTGTGGAAGGACCCGGTTCAGGGTTCAGGTGTCCTACTGGGACCCTGTACTATAGTCACATAACAGACCACCCTTTAGGGGAAGTTGGGGGAAGGGTACCTGGGACCTCTCTGTATACTATTTGCAATCTGTTAGCCGGTAGTTGTTTCAGAATTAAGAAAAGCTGTTTTTCTCAAGGATATAACCGTGCCTACCTCACCCGATTGTGGGGGGGATTCCAAGTGCTGAGTCCACGTGGAGCATTTAGCGCCCAGCCTGCCTCCAGTGTGCGTTTAATGAATGGGGTCTATTCTTCACCTGTCCGTGTATTTATTTAAGCCACTAGTGGCTCCCTTTCTCATCGGGAAGTCCAGAAAATCAGAATGGTGTTTGTGGAAAGGGTGTCTTGTTGAATTTGGCAAAAGTAAAACTTCCTCTTTTGCGATGGTTCATTTATTCTTAAGGTTAATTGTTGCTAATTGAGCCGTCGGGTAGCCAACGGAAATGTCAACACGAGTCCAGTTAAATGTGCTGGTTGTGGCCCCAGCGAGGTGGGCTGGCTGCAGACCAGGCCGAGTTTGGGGTCCAGGAAACAAGATCGGTGAAGTCTAAACAAGGGGATCCTTGTACCCCAAAGGATCCAAGTGTCCTCTGTACCTTTGCAAAGCCAAGTCCACCTTGGACATAAGTGAAGTTGGGGCTTCATTTTGGCTCTTACGCGTCACATGTACCCTTTTGCAGAGAATTCTGTGGCTGCGTGGCACGCCCCTATTCCTTCTTTCGAAGTCCTTTGGTAGCTGGTTGTTCATGCTTACAGGCAGTGGTGGTGTAGCAGGCAAAGCTTCACCCAGGTCCAGGTTTGGATCCCACCATTGCTCTGTGACCTTGTGCAGGTGTCTGAACCTCTCTGGGCCGCGGCTTCCTCTTTGACAGACTGCCGATCAGAAACTCGTACTTCCGTGGGAACACAAGGGGAAGCTGGGTGAGGGGTCTGCAGGTGGCAATCTTTGAAACTCCTGTGTAAGTCTGAGACTAAAGAATTGAACTCATGTACTCACTTCCTAGCTTGTCTGGCTGGCTGAGGACTAGAGACGTGGAAGTGAAGGGCCTGGCTTGTACGGGGTGTCTCCTCACTTTCATGTAGAAGGAAACAACCCAACCATAGCTCAACCTCCCGCCCCCCCTTCCCCCCTGTCTCAGGTCAGGGAAGCAGACTGATCCAGCTCCAAGGAGTGACAGAAATGGAGAACAGTGTCAAGGATGGAGGGACCCTCTCAACACCACAGAGTGGGGAGGGTTTCTCCTCTGGAATTACAAAAATCCCAGCCTCTAGAACAAGTTCAGGCTAAGGTCTCCTCATCCCCTGGGCCGCACAAGACAAGGGCTGGCAGGACTGGTCCAGGCCCCATCCTTAAATGTAAGGATGGAAGGAGGCTCAGCACCTTCCTCTGGCTCCTCACCCCAAGGCTGCCCAGCAGGCTCGGGGCTCTGTGTCATTCTGGAACCCAAACCCGAGGAAGGTGACAAATACCTGCCTCCATTTCCACTGTGAAAGCAGAAGGGGGCCCTGATTACACTTCCACGGGAGAGCTGGCCACGGAAAGGCAATCCAATTTACCAGAAGGCAGAACACTGGGGAAGTTGGAAAGGAGGGGCCATGGCCGAAACGCTTCGTCGGAGCCCAGTTCTGTCCTGCACCTGGAAGCTGCCAGGAGGCCCTGAGCGTCGCCTCTACTCAGCAGTAAACTCTGTCCTCTAATCAAAGTGGGCACTGGGCTGCCTGTCTGCAGCGTGGCCACCCATTTAGCAAAGTCACTGTGGAATGGAAAATGCAGTCAAGTTGCATAATGAGTCTGGGTGATTGGGTGGACCGGGCAGAATGGTCCAGCTAAACATATTCAAGCTGGTGGATTAATTAAAACCTTGACGCTCCCAGCATCACCCAAAGTGCCTCCATTCATTTTCCTCCACATCCAAAGGTCCAACGTGGAGGATGAATTACTAGACAATGTGACAGCATCGCTCACCTCAGGGTCCTTCACTGCGAGCAGGTGGGCGGGGCCTGGGTTTACCCGCAGCTCCAGGGCAGGGGGAGGGTCAGCCCCCTTGCCACCGTACATCTGCCGGCAGCTGCATGCACGGTGCTGACCCCGCTTTGCCCTCACTCCGCGAGCCCCCAGCCCCTGTCACACAGGCGGCATCTCCCCTTTCATGGGCGCCAGGAATAGCCAATCCCATCAGCTCCCTGTCTTTGAGCGCTGCTGACACACAGGTGAAGTGACTCACCCAAGTCAACGATCAGCAGGTGAGAATTCAAACCAGAGCCACGGCCAGGTTCTTATTTATGTAAAAAGAAAGAAACAAACAAGCTTTGTGCTTAAAGCCAAAAGCAGAAGTGGTGAGGCTCCCTCCGGGCTGTCCACAAGCTGAGTGACCCGAGGCAAGCCGCTTGGCCTCTCTGGGCCCTGTTTGCCTCTCTGTAATTGCACAGACCACCTCATCCCTGGGCCTTGAAACTGCCTCAGAGGGGAGTGAGCTGTTGGGAGGGATGGCCCTGCTCAGTGGCAGACCTGCCCCAGCACCCCTCAGCAGATGTGGGGAGTGCCAGCTGGACATGCCCGCCAGACCTCCAGCACCCAATAAACTCACACCCCAAGATTGCAACTCACGTCCCTTCTCCTTCCTGGGATGAAAAACCCTCAGAACTGCTCACTCCAAGGGGCGCTGGGGCTTCCTGGTCCTGGGAGGTGTGTGCTGTTTGGATGATTTTTTACCTTTGACCCCAGGGCCTTTGCTCCCATCTGTCTCTCCTTAAAGATGTGGACAGGTGCCTCTCAGCTCACCAGCCCAGTCCCATATGCTGGCTCATTCCGGGTACTCTGGGCTTGCGGGGCCCACATCAGTCCTTGAAGTCAATACTGCCAGTAACCATTCAGCATGTGCGGAGCCAGCGGCCACCAGAGGAGCGGCTGCGTCCCACAGGGCCAGGCCTGCTCCGAGGCTTCTATCTTCAGCACACGCGGCACCCTGGGGCAGGAGAGGGCTGGACGGAAAGAATGTAAGAGACTTCGAGACTTCGGGGAGAAAAGCGAAACCGTGCCAAGAGTCAAGAACCATCTCTCTCTCGCAAAGGGTCAGCAATTCGACCTCAATCGGCACTGACGACTTGTACCCTTTGACTTGGGGACCGCCCTTCTAGGAATCCATCCTCCCCAGGGACCACGTGTCTGAGATGAAGCACATTTTGTAGCAGGGCTATTCCAGCCACCTCCATATTGGCTGTGTGGGACCGTAAAATAAATGGTGGGTGTCACACTGTGGGAACTCCACAGCAGGTGAGCAGGAGCCCGACTGTGTTCCTTCACTCACCACAACTGTTCCCTGGGGGCAGCGCGCGGGGCCAGGCACCGAGGCAGTGGCCCAGATAGGCGGGCCCCGCCCCTCATGGCGCTAACGGGAAGGTATCCCCCAGCACACGAGAGGACTCATTGTAGTCGTCACAAAACGAGGTGTACGTACACCTGGGGCCAGGCATGGCAGACTTCCAGGAGAGGCAGCATCCGGCTGAAGGAATCAGAAACACTTCTTTTTTTTCGTTACCATTAATTAATTTTCACACAGTCATCAACATACATTATTTTATAATTCTAAAGAAAGAGTTTGAATTTTAAAACTTTCACAATCAGCTCTGAAGCGAGCTGGAGAGATGACATTTTTCACCCCTCCTGGAATGGCCCTCCACCCGCTGGCTGAGCAAACTGCATTCATCCAAGTTCAGAGGCCAACGAGGGAGCAGCCAGGCAACGCTGTGGGCCTGCCTGGCCCTGGAAACCGCCCGGCTGTTTATTTAACGGATGGCTGCTGTCTTCATTCAGATGATGCTCGCCCCGTAAGAAATGAACGCCCATGGAATCTGCCTCCGTGACAAAGTGCACCTGTGTGTGCCTTCCTGCTGCCAAGCTGAGAGGCCAAGATTTTGTTCATTAGCGTTTAAGCCCTTTTTAAAACTGGAGCTTCAGCGAGAGTCAAGGAGAGCATCCGCCTCCCAGGTTTCGGCTGGAGGCAGGGCGGAGACCTCCTCATGGGTCCCGCTGTTCGAATGCAGGTCCCGCTGCCCCAGCACTCTGGCGGAGGGCCGTAAAGATGCAGGGAGCTTTCTAACTACAAGGGCACACCCCCACTGGCGCCCGACGTGCATGGCTGCAATAGGAACACCCCACCGCACTCAGGAAACGCCCAAACTCTGCCGAGACTTCCTCCCTCATTTATCCCGTGTCATCCCTCCGGCCCCCCTTTAGCCCACTCTAGCCACCCAGGTACCCTGTCAGGCCCTCTCTGTCCCCTCAACCAAAGGTCACCAGGTGAAGTAATTTCTGTTTCCATGAGGCTCTCTCCCTATAGGGAAGGACAGAGTGGCTCTGATGTGCGACCTTCATTCCTTCCTCCCTTCCTCAAGCTGGGTGGGCTCCTGCTGAGGCCTGGGTTTGGGGGATGTAGCAGGGAGCCCGTCACACAGGCCAGCACAGGCCTTCTTTCTCTGTAAACTCTAGGTGATGCTGCCCGTGGACAGGAGAGGGGCAGCCAGGCCCCTCCAGGAGGGGTACAGAGTGGCAGCAGCACAAGCCAGCAAGGGCAGGTGAAGGCTGGGGGAGGCTGCCAAGGAGCCCGCCAATTTTTACCAGCTCCTTGCGGGTGGAGCCCGGAACCCAGAGCTGGGAGCTGTGCTGCCGTCCCTGTGCGGGAGGCTCCCCGACCAACGCTGAGTGAGCGCCTCTCGGGCCCAGGCCTTCTCTGTCTGCCAACTCTCGAGCCTCTGTTTGATTTCTACAATGAGGACGGAGTGGCTATCACCGTAGAGCATTGCTGTACCCAGGATATCTCCGAAACCCTGCCTTTGTCTCTGGTAGCCATCCCAGCAAGCTACAGGCTCCAGGTGGTCCCCGTGAGGGAACGAAGGGATGGTCCAAAGCCAAGAGGCTGCCAAGACTCAAACGGGGTGACATTTGGTTGTGACCATGTCCAACATGACTGTCCTGCCCCCTCCCAGGACGGGAGGGGATGGTAAGGGGGGATGAGAAAATGCTAGGCTGCCGTGTGTATGAACGGGGGCTGGGCACAGCCGGGCTCGGTTACTGCTTCCTTCCTTCCCTCTGGGGTCCAGCCAGGGCACACGCCTGCCCTTGGCCAGTCAGCATGAAATACGCCCCCTGATGACCTCGCCCCCAGCCCCAGCCACATCCGCATGTGGCTGTGAGGAGTGCCCAGATGGGGTCTCCTCTGGAGTCCCGACACTGTGCCATGTTGGAACCCCAGACCCCGGGTTCTCTGAATTTTCCCGGAGTGGCTGCAAGCCCCCAAGGGTCACCTCCCTCCCGGAGAAAACTGCCAGCGTTCCACCCCAGCCCTGGGTTTCTCGGAGGGTGGGCCCTGCTGCCTGTGAGCAGGTGAGGACAGAGAGAGACAGAGGGGAGAGGGTGACAGAGAGAGGGAGAGTTTTGCATCCGTCCCAGAGACAATGGGCGGCCCAGTAGAGGAAGTGTGGCCGAGACCCTGCAGCCGCCCACCGCCCACCCCAACTTCCACGGCAGCCCAGTGGGGTGGGGGAGGCCGGCAGAGGTCAAAAAGCCCGGGGCAGCGTTTCCCCTCTGCCTTCCTGGATCCCAGGAGCCATTTGGCAAAGGTCCCTGTGGTTGTCTCGGATCCACCCCCGAGGCCCTGCTGCCGGGAGATAAACCCGTGACAATGGGGGTCCCCGAGGCCTCCTTCCTTCTTCCCCACATGTGCTGTGAATAATAATAACACTGGGGACATTAAAAATAGTTACTTCCTGAGCTCTTGCCATGCCATGGGCCTGGTCATTACCCCTGTGAACCCTCGCATCAGCCCCGGGGCAAGGCAGCCGGTCCCATCCACTTTTCAGACTAGAGAATTGAGGCTCCATCTGGCCGGCTGCCCAGGGTCGTCCCACCAGGGGCGGCAGAGCTGGGGTGCGGAAGCTCGGAAGACCGTGGCCTCGTGCCTGTCGGGGTTCCCTCACCTGCTTCCTTTGCTTCATCCATTCAGCTCCTCTGAGGCGCAAGGATCACTGGGGGTGTCTCAGCTCTTGGGGTGACCACCCCTCAGAGGAGACCCAACAGCAGCAGGTAGGTGAGCACGCAGGGACTAGGCAGGGTCGCCCCAGAGGCCCACCTCCCAGGCTCCAGGAACCTCAGGCCCGTGATGGGCTGGGCATGAGGGAGTTACGGAAGCCAAACCCTGGGCTGTTTACGGCCAATCTCAGCCTTCCCAGGAAATATAAAGCCTTTGTGTAATTATACTTAATTGAGGGGGAAATGGTTTTCATCACAAAAGGCCTAGATCTGATTTTGCTTTTTAATTTTAAAAATTCCATTCATTTTAAAAGCGAAACAAAGGCCCAAGGGTTGGGGGGATGTCTAGGCTGCAACAGGAGGGGGCTGGCCAGGGGAGGGGTGGGGGCAAGCGGTGCAGGCAGAGGGGAGCAGGTGCGAACCCCACCCAGGACAGGACTGGGGTCCCCACAGTCTCTGCCTCGTGCAGACAGAATGCCACGGAGACACCGTAGCAGCTGCTGACTGGGGTGAGCTCAGGCCTGGCCCACCTGGGGTCCAGGTCCCAGCCTGCATGACCTGGGGCCAGCCTCTGAGACCTGGTGTCTTCCTCAGCCCCAGGGAGACAGGGCACAGAGACAAATCTCTGCCATCCCCATCGATATGTCAGCAGTGGCTGCCCGCCCAGGCCAGAGCCGTGGGCCACACAGAGCAGCGGAGTCACCCTTCTGCTCCGCGGGGCTCTGAGGACCCGTGTAGGCAGTGAGAATCCCAGGCCACGACTCAGAGGGGCAAGAAATAGCCCTGTCTCTTATTCTCACCGTCTCTGAAGTTCACAGCCACACACTGAAGGGCAGCAGGGGGGCTCCCTAGGGCTATGCAGAGGTCTGCACAAGTTTCAAGGGTAGGAAAGACCCCTCTGGCTGGGTCAGCCATCCACAAGGAGCCCACTGCCCCTGCCGACGCAGTCAGGCTGGTGACCCCCACGAGCTCCCGACCTCTCTGTCCTGGCCCCTGAGGGAGGGATGGATGCCCGTCCAGTCTCCATCTCTACCAAATTACACTGCCCCCCTGCCGCTCTCTCTCCAACGCCTCCAGGACACAGGTGTTGGTTGGGTGAATGCCCATGGTGGGGTCGGGACCATGAGATCATTTCGATCTGCTCCTCTCTGCCTCCCTGCCAGTGACCCATGCGGTGTGGCATGCATGCGATGGGGCTGGACTTCATGGAAAACAGAGAAGGAGAAAGTCCCCACCCTTCAACGCAGCTTTGTGCAGGCAGGCAGAATGTACCCTGCCGAAGGTGGCAGCTGACCCTCAGGCCACTGTTGACAAACGAGGGTGCCCAACTTCCCTGGTTCCCCAAAAGAAGCCAGGATCCTGGGGTTTCTATGAATTCTATGGGGCCAGCTCACCAATTTTACAAAGTGGGGAGACGCTCCAGCAGGTGACTTCACCTGGGCGTGTGTCTCATACACCCACCAGGAGGCAGGGATGCCGATGGGTCCAGCAAGCTGCCAGAAATGGGGGAAAGAAGACAAAATACAGAAAACCAGCTCAAGTGACTAAAGAAATGACCAGCTACACTATCAGGGGAGGCCAACCCCCACAAAGAACAAAGGAGTGGGGGACCCGTGGAGACCCCAGAATCTCTGAACCATCATGGAGCAGAAAACAGAGCTGTCAGAAGACAGTGGGCCAGAGGGAGGTGCAGAGAAGGTGAGCTCTCAGGGGGTGATGGAGAAGTCTCACCACTGTGGAGAGTCCCAGAGCCCCGCCATGTTCCCCCGGGAACAAATTATTAATTGCGCAGATTCCTGCACCATGGCCAGCCCCAAATTCCTTTGAAGACCCAGGGCTGACGTCACAGCTCAGGGGGTTCAGCAGCTCCCACCTGGAGAGGAAGGCGCAGTTTCTACCTCTTCGAATGAAAGGTTTCCAGGAAAGTGCGGTGATGCCGCCGCCACACTCCATCAGGTACAGCAAGCTCAGACTACCCCAAGCCCTTGGGACTGAAATGCTGCCACAGTTTCAGGGGGAGAGGAAATTGTTTTTCCTTTGTTTCTTTTTCACTCTGAAAGTTTAGCTTCACTTGGTGAGGCCTGTACCAGAGTCCTTCAAACTCAATCAGCTGGCACACAAACACCACCCACACGTGCTTCTCCCACCCACTGTCCTCTGCCCCTGTGTCCCACTCACTGCAGGAGAATGTGCCCTCGGTCCCCTGGGCCCCCATTGCCTCTGGGTTGAAATGTGGGTATTTATTTAATTAACTTTTCCAAACCATGGTTAGCTAAGGACTTCTAGAAGGATCATTGCTGTATTCCTAAGGGCTTCATATCATGAAGGTACCCAGAGATTGTTGGATGGGTGGATGATGGATGAATGGTGGATGGGTGGATGGATGGATGGATAGATGAGGGATGAATGATGGAATGGCAGACAGATGGATGATGGATGGATGGATAATGAATAAATGGATGGATGGATGGATGGATGGATGGATGGATAGATGGATGGATGGATTCCACTTTCATGATGATTTTTGGCTTTGACCCGCTCAGGGTAGCTCAGCTGTAAAACACAGACCTCGCCCTGCAAGCCTGTGCACAGCATCATCACTTACAAGGGTGGCCTGTGGTGAGGGATCCCCGTGAAAGGAGGAACCAAAGGCAGCTCTGACGTCACCCTTCGTTGAGTCCCCTGTGTTCGCTGACATCTTTAAGAGCTGGGTGGTCTCTCAGGTGGCCTGCTGATGCACAGGCCCAGGGCTTTTCTGGTGCATTCAGTGGTTCCCCTGTTCACAGGGCCTGGTGGCTGAAGATCTTGGGGAGGAGAGAAGAGGACAAGAACACACTACATCAAATTTTCGGGTCTGGTTTCTTTTTGCTTGTGACGTGTTTATTTAGATGACAACATAATCCTCTAAAAAGGTAAATGTTCCTTCCAGAGTGTGTTTTAGGACCCACTGGGAGAAACCAGCAGTATTCACGTGGAAAACTAGGACAGGGTGAGCTACCTGCTTGTCCAAGTTTGTTTTAACTTGGTGTCCCTGCAGCGTTAGTGCTGGTTGACCAGCTGTAAGGCCTGGGCCTTGCAGCAGGGGAAACCAGTGCGCCCTGGACCACAGGTGTCTCCATTAGTGTGGGATACACAAGGAGTGGAGGCTCAAATAATCCAGGAGGTAACACGTTACAGCTGGAGTAGGAGCTCATGCTGAAGTTCACATAGATACAGGAGGTTGCAGAGCAAATATCTGCAGCTACGTGGACAGGTTAGAAGACCCACATCCTTGTCCTTCCTCTGTCCGCTGACGGCGAGAGGCAACACCACCCGGGAGCAAGGAGCATGCCCGGAACCCAGGCCTGGGTTCTGATACTCCCTCTGCTGGAAGGCACCCAGGCTCCTTGGACAAGTAGCTTGTTCTGGACAGGAATATGCAAGAACTTGGGTCTTCTTATGGTGCCAGAAAGAAAGGAAATGCTTAATAATAATAATAATAATAATAATAATCAGCCACCGTGATGGAGTCATGTCAAAGCTAAAAAACCAGGAGCCAACTGAAGACGCCCAACGGTCGAAGCTGGAACAATTTGAGAACAAAATGAATAACATAGTATTGGATTATAACCCAAACCAAAAGTAAATATCCATGAGACGATACTGATTAAGTAACTGATTGAACAAATAAATGAACTGGGGAGAAGAGACAACTCTGCCATGGAAAATTCCTAATAGTTTGTGTGTCCCCTGGCCTCAGGGAGGCAGCGCTGCTGGGACTCCCTTCCCAAGAGGATGGGCAGGGGTGGGGGGAGAGAGGAAAACAAGAAATAACTTCATAGTAGGAAAATCTGATACACACGACCTCAGTCAGGTGACCCAGGTGGCGATTTCAGCAGCTCTGGCCAATGACAGAATCGGTGCTGGGTTGGGTTGGAGGAAAGGGGTGGCATTTGGAAGTCATCTGCACCTCTCCCTAAAAGCAGTGGTTTTGGATCATCCAGGGGTGATTTTGTACCCCGAGGCACATCTGGCAATGTCCAGGGACACCCTGGGTTGTCACCACTGGGGGCTTCCCTAACCCCACAGCAAACAGCGACGTGGCTCAGAACGCCAGCAGTGCC
Source organism: Desmodus rotundus (assembly GCF_022682495.2). Lineage (NCBI taxonomy): Eukaryota > Metazoa > Chordata > Mammalia > Chiroptera > Phyllostomidae > Desmodus > Desmodus rotundus. The sequence goes on from NC_071392.1 coordinate 95,910,603, forward strand.
CAGTTGGGATCCCTGCTCTAAAGAAATGGTGACGAGGCTAAGACTGTGAGCTCAAAGGCCCCTAGTTCAAGTTCAGCCTCCACCCCTTCCTCCCCAACACCTCTGCTTTCCTCTCCGGGGTCCTCTTCCGCCGCAGCACAGAGCTCAGAACCGCCCCCACACAGCGCAGAGAGGGTCAGTCCCATGGGCCGCCATCTAAACCTGGGCCCGCCAGTGCTCCGCACGCGATGTCCTTCATCACCCAGAGCTGTGTCTCCAAGCAGCTCTGGGCAGCTCGCACCTGGCCCAGTGACAACTGGGCCCAACTCAGAGCAAAGGGACCGCTGCCACCTCCCGGTGACACCCCCAAAAGTGCTTCATTCCATGTTTTCCGCATGATGTGCCCCCGTAATCAGGCCCAGAGGACAGGGTGCCACAGGGCAGGGTGCCAGGCCATCTGCAGGGACGCCCAGACACCCCATCAGATAACAGCCTGCTGTCATTAGGGATGTCCCGTGACAAAGGAACTCGGGGTGCTGCCCAGCCGCTCAGCTGAAAGTCTTCAGAGCTTTCTGGGAGAGAATCTACATTCCATGTGCACCCAAGTGTGGCGGCCAAGCTCCCTCCACAAAGGAAAGGACTGGAGGGAGACGTCCACCCAGCCATAAATCTCTCCTGAGCAGAGTTTTGCCTGCGAGCGAGTGGGCGGCGCTGGGGGCCCCACTGGCCAGCAGTAACTCCAGCCTCTGTCACCTCTTGCTGGCTGGGCTGTTATTCCAGTGCCTCAGGGTCTCCAGGGCCCTGTCTGACCTCCACCCCCTACCCTACACCCCTAGTGGGGGTCCCAAGGGCTCTTTCTAAAGTGAGACCCTAGTTGTCACCTCCCCCCACCGGCCACCACGATTGCTCTGAGGCCTGTAGGGGAAGCCCCAGTCCTGTTCGTCCTCGGTGGCTCTGCCTGGGCCGTCTCTTGTCCCCCTGGCTCCTGCCACTCTCCAAAGCTCAGGAAACCTTTTCCAGTCCTTCAGTCATCTGACAAAGCTGTTCCCACGAGGCTCCCGTCAGCGCACCCTTCCCCCGGGACAGACAAGGACCACGGTCCCTCTCTGGTGGTGCAGGTTTGGTCCTCGCTAAAACAAGTTTATTTGTTTTTTCTTTCCAATTAGGGAATAAAGGACGAACCGCACCAGAGAGGGAGAGACAGCTGTTGGAATTTGAGGAACTAAATCCCCTTTCTCTAGGATTACCAGATAAAATACAGGACACGCAGTGAAATTTGATTTTCAGATAAACAATGGATACTTTTCCAGCATAATACATCTGAACTATGGCATGGGACATACTTAACCCAAAATTTTATTTACTCTTTGTCTGAAATGCAAATAGAACTAGGCTGCCTGTATGTCACTTGCGCGGTGGGGCAGGCCTCCATCAGCATTTACGTTTCACGGAATTTTCTTTCTCGCACAAACCTTGCCACCCCCACCGTCCACAGGCACTTACTGGGTGCGAGATCATCCCCAGAACCTTCTCCACATGTACTCATTTCACCCCAGAATGACCCTGGAGGTCAATGCTGTCATTAGTGGCATTATTTTGCTTACTACAATAATCACTTATTATCTTCACAGTTCCTGTGAGCCAGGAACTCAGGAGCAGCTAGCTGGAGGTTGCTAGTGTGGGGTCTTTCGTGACCCCTTGGAAGGCTGCCAGGGGGCTGGGGACCCACCTGCAGGTGATCCACTCACACACCTGGCACGCTGGACTGGAGTGTTGGCAGAAGGCCATGGGAGCTATTATCGTCCCCATTTTATAGGTACATAAATGGAGGCTCAGAGAGCTCAAGGAGCCACCCAGGGCAGCAGGTGGCAGAGCGGGGGCTGGGGCACAGGCTGCCTCGCTCCAGACAGGAGCCCTTCACTCTGCCCCTCTTCGCTGTGGGCAAAAATGTACTCTGTAGGCATCGCAAAGGGGACCGTTATAACTAGCGACTCTGAAGGCTGCTGTGTGCAACCTAACGTAGGACTTCGGGCACACAGACACCCAAAGAGTGTCCCCTGCAGGATCCTGGTGGGCCAGGAGAAGAATCGAGGGGAATCACCATATTACTTGATGACTTCGTAACAGATGCTCGGTGGGGTCATGCAGTTGGTCCCCGTAAGGAGGTCAGGCGTGGCCCGCCCAGTCAGGGTCACGCTCTTAATTTGCTTTTTCATAGATAACTTGAAAAGAAGGCCCCATCCATCCCTGTTAGAACAATGACAAATTCTAGATTTATGGAGTCTCCATTACCAAGTATTCACCACACAACTCTGCAGGTGCAGACAATGTGACGTCAGAGACTGATGCAATTAAAGCATCATTACAAAAACAGCGCAAATTCAGCTGTTCCAGGCCTTCTTGGTAATTAGCCCTGAGCTTCTGGAAGGCTTCCGGGCTGAAAGCCCATCTCCCTAATCCTTTCGATGGAGGCTCTCTTTCTGTTGTCTTCCACGGTCCCTGAGACCGAAGTGAGAGATGCCCAGGCCTCCCTGCTGAGGCTGGGAAAAATGTGGTCGCAGCACCAGGTGGCACCACCTGGGGTTGGCTCCAGTTCCGGGGCCACAGCTGCGGCCCAGCTGCAGAGCCCCCGGTCCCAGCATTCCCTGAGGGTTTTCCCACCATCTGGGCTCAGGAATTCCCATGTCCAGAAGCTTCTTTGTGAGCCTGTGCCTCGTTTCCAATGTCACCACCGCTCACAGACCCTTCCTTCCCTGAGAACACTTTAATCCTCTCCCCACCCCAGGCCCCCCACCTCAGACGGCAATTACGCCCATCTGTCCAGCAGCAAGGCCTGTCCGTCAGAGCAGGGGCTTCTGCCCAGCCCCTTACCCACGCCTGCTTCAAAAAGAGCTTGGGACCTCTCCAGTAATATTCTGTCGCCCTTTGTTATCCCAGGTCTAAGTGAGAGTCACGAAGTCCCTCTGTTACTCCATAGCTTGGGAGGAGGTTCAGTGGCAGTTCCAATGTTTATCGGCATTTCTTTATTGCCGGCCTGCACCTGTAATTGGAGCTCCTCGATCCCAAAGTAAACCAATTAATGATGCGAAGTGTTTCCGCTTGTTTCCGATCTGAGCAACTAAGTGCATGGGGACTGGAGATGACAAAGGTTCAGCTTTGAGACTTCAAACCCCCTGGCCCCCAGTGTGACGAGGGTAGGGTTGTGGGGGATGGCTTTCGGGGGTCCTTGTCGTGATGTTTCACACCCACTCACTGGCCTCAGACTTGGCGTTGCACTGCAATTTGGGAGGTGGTCTCCAAGAACAGTCTTTAAAAGAATGCATATTTTTGCCTACTTCTGATGTTAGATTGTGACCTGGGCTGCAGGGCGTGGAGAGAAATGAAGATGTCACCAGGTCATTTCCATGTGCAACGCTGAGGAGACACGTGCTTGACAAGACGTCTCTGGATAAGCCTGTCAAGGCGCCTTTCAGATTCACAGGCTGGAGACAGATGAGAACTGTGAGTTCTCTTGGAAGAAGCATTTAAGTCACTTCATTTAAGACAGGTGTGATGTCTTAATCAAGGGCCTTGGGTTCCTAGGCACCTGCAATTGACCACTGTGGGTTTAGCTGCCCATCATCCACGTTTCCCTTCTTCTAGGAAGAGCATGGAAACTTCTTTCAGCCCAAGAGCTGAGTGAGCCTCAGAGCTCAGGCCCAGGCTTGCCCTGTATCCTCCTGGCCCAGTGATTGGTTCGGGGATGGACATGTGACCCAGGCTGGCCCAATCACAATAGAGCCAGGATTTGTACAGGAACAGCCAAGGACAAAGCTGTCTCTTTCTCCTTGAACTTGAAGCAACAAAATCTGGTAATCACTGGATTCTCTTTGGTAAGTTAGAGAAGGGCGTTCACGTGAGAATTTTTACCCCATTACATGAGCTTCAGGAACTGGGGGGATTTGGCATTATTGGAGAGGAAAATGCATTATTGCGTGAAATCCACGTGTAACGTAAGCCAGCCCCCAGGAGTTAAACCAGAGACAAACCGTCCCCTAGAACCGGGCTGCCTGCTGTCTTGTCTCTCTTCCAGGGGTGTCGCTTCCTTGCTCCTCTGTACAACACCATATTCCTCGATGCTCCATGCACAAGGCAGAAAAGTCTCCCCTCGCCCCACCCCAAGCTCTGTCACCTCCAGCTCCCTCAACTCTCTATCCAGCCAGCTCACTCTGACCATCCACTTCTAACTCCTGGCAACAGCTTGCTCAGCATCCAACCCTGGTCCAATCAGATCTGACCAGAGCAGTGGGGTCCTGCAAGATTAACTTTGCCACAGAGGTCTATATGGAGTGGGGGCCAAGTTTTCAAAGAACGGGCTTTCTGAGACACCCCCGAATGCCTGGCTTACGTGCCTATGGACCTTGTCTGCTGCATTCTTGATGAGGAAAAGATTCTGGTCTCGGTAAAAAGGCGCAAAGACTATTTTTATGAGACAAAGGCTGTTGCCCTCGACCAGCACACCCTGGGAGGGCCTTCCCTCAATAGGGAGCAAGAAGAGACCAATGTTCGGGCCTCATGGTTCCTTCTCGATGTTGTCAACATCCCAACAAGGAGCCAGGTGCCTCCAAGAACACGGTGGGCATTCCGGGGCTCCCACCCCCCTCCACGCCAGCCCTGGCCCTACTTCTGTCTGTCATAACGTCCGACTCGAATAACGTCCTTACCTCACTGTACCCGCAGCCTTTCCCATCCCATCCCTATCTCCTCAAGGAGCTGTGGCCATTCCTACCTCCTTATTAGCTGTGTCACTTTAGGCAAATTACTTCATCCTTTGAGCCTCAAAAAGGTTATTTACCTGGAGATGGAGGTAATCAGAATACATTCCTCGAATCTGACAACATTGACCAAAAATACGGAAGTATTTACCCTTTAACCCAGCAGCCTCACCGGGAATCTATTCCACAGAGAGACCTGCATGCGTGTGAGGCAACCATTGGGAGGTTATTCATCATTATTTGTCATAATGAGATATTGACAGCAACCCAATTGGCTGTCTGTGGGGACCAGCTGAGTAAACCACACTATACTCATCTCTATTAAGTAAAGAAAAAATAAAGCAAGACACAAAAAAGTGAGGGTTTATGTTTTAATAAAAAATAAATATTGGGTCTTTGTCTCCAGTTCCTGGTACAGAGCAAATAAAAGCTCCCGGAATTATTGTCTTTCGTGTGCTAATGAGATGATGCGGGCTGGGGCCCCCACATATCTTCGGGATGGGGGCTGATGTCAGAAAGACCAAGCCATGGTGACAGGGTGGGAACATCCGGAGCCTGTGGCCTTGACATCCAAGGAGGGGAGAGGGGCTGGAGATTGGGTTCAATCACCAGTAGCCAGTGGTTTAGTCAATGATGTCTATATAATGAAACCCCGATTTAAAAAATAATAATAAAAAAAACTAATGGGGCTTGGGGATTTCTAGATCAGTCTCATAGCCCGTCTGTGCCCCCGTTGCCCCTCCCCCAGTCACCTGCCCTCTGCATCCCTTCCCTTCGGGTGTTCCTTCCTTGTATCCATTATAACAAAACTGCCACCCTAGGCAGAGAAGGTCCCCGGGGTCTGTGAGTCGTCCTCGTGAGCTGTGAAGCCTGATGGGGGCAGAGATTGTGCGAGCTGCTCACTCTGTGGTCGGGTGGGCAGGCACATGTCACCAGGACACCCTGCTTGTACTGGTGTCCATGGTGGGGGCAGCCTAGTGGGCCCAAGCCCTTAACTCGTGGGATCTGATGCTCACTCCAGACAGAGGGTCAGAATCAAATCGAATTGTCGGACCCCCAGCTGGTGTCACAGACTTGGGGAACTGGTGGAGGAAAATGACACTTTGGGTGTTCGAGGAAAAAAAACTACACATTTGGTTAAAAAGCAGTTATTGGGAGTAAAAAATCACACGGTGTCTGCTGTGTGCTAACTTTTGCATAAGGAGTACAGAGAAGCAGGGCTACGTGTTTGGATCTGCCCGTATTTTCATGATGGAGCAGCAAAAGGGTAGACCAGAAAGCCGTAAACTGGAGCCCTGGAGTACGGGGGCAAAGCTAAGGAGGGGGCTGGGCTTCCCTGTGTGTGGTGCCCTTGTAGTTCAACTTTCAATCACGTAAGAGTACCACCTGCATCCTCTTCCGGGGGCTGGTGTACACCCAACACCAGGACTAGCAGAGGGGCGTCCGTCCTGGGGGGCACAGTCAAGGACGAAGCGGGCACGGTACCAGGACCTAAGGGAGAGCCCTGCAAGCAAAACAGAAGTGCTTGAGAAAGGTCTGAATTCCTTACACAGGGTGCAGCCCACACCCACCCCCGCTGACTGTCACGTAAATCAATAGTTGACTGTAAAGTAGATTCGTGGAGGAGGAAAATGGGGAAGGCGAGGAAAGGAAAAGGGGAAGAGGAAGGAAGAGTGGAGGCGTCAAGCTCACGTTCTTAGACACCTCCCTGTCCCAAGGGAGGGAGGGAGGTGTCCTTCTCTCTGACAGGAATTGTTAATGCCTCTGCCTCTCCCATTCCTCCCCGTGCCGCTTGTCATTCGTGCTGCTGCCTTGTTCTGGGGGATGAATGAGCCTTGGCTGGCAGAGGGCGGTAGCCTTCATTCATTCTGGTCCCTGACAGTGACTCCTTCTCACGATTTCCCTGCCCTGAACACCCCTCAGATCTCGAGCAAAGAAAAGAGAAATTGCATATTCAGTGCTGGAAGAATTGCATATTCACCCCCGTGGACCTATAATGGTCTGAATAACAGGTAACTTGATTTCGCTTAAGAATTGAGATACTTAAGATTCATATAAAGGAACTTTGGGAATTAGAGAATACATGTCTTCCGGGAGGGAGACAAAGTAATTACCCTGACAATTTCTATAAATCAAATTCTATTACTTTAAGGAACATTCTAAGTTCAAAGATGTGCTTCCATGAGAAACTTTTGATAAAAATAGGAGTTAATGACTAGTTCAAGGCGAACTTTGAAGACTTGAAGACTGTATCTTATACCTTGAGGGAGTTCAGGACTTAAAAATGTAGGCTGCAAACCATTGTTTCCTTCCATCTGACCTCTGGGTGCAGCTGTGAGGTGGGCGGGGCCGGTCTCATCACACCCATTTTATGAAGGAGGAAACTGAGGCTCCGTTTCAGGCTGGTCCCCCTTGGGGACTTGGTGGCAAAGCCAGGTCTCCAGACTCAACAGCCCCTTCTGCTGGGGCTCCCAGTCCTGCAAGCTGGGCGGGTGGGCGGTCTCGTGCCCTGCAGGGCCTGTGTTTGGTTTAATGTTACACTGTTGCATCGTGACATTCTCAGTACTTTTGAACCAGGAGCACTGCATTGGTTTTTGGGTGGAGCCTGCAAATCCATCCCGGTCCTGCTCAGAACTCCACGACTCGCCTCCTGGACTCCACCCAGATCCCAGAAAGAACGCCAAGTCTGGGGCTCACTCCTAGTGCTGCTCAGCAGTCCTGCCCAGGGGCCTCCAGGTCCTCAGCCACTGAGGGTTGCGGAATTCCAGACCCCATCGGGCCTCCCTCCCGTGAACACTGGCAGCTCCTCCTGGGACGCTGCACATCCCGAGAACAAATCAGTCCCCAGCTCTATCAGTTCATCAAAGTCAAAATCTCTAAAATGAGTTCAATTACAACAAGAGGCTCTTGGGTTTTCTCAGATTCGATGTGATGAAACCCACTCAGCATGCTAGATTCTGCTTTGCTCATTAGCTGGGTCTCTGGGTCCAATCCCCTGCCTCTAAGGGCCTCCAGTTCTTGACTCAAAAGAAAGGAGAAAGAAAGAGGAAGGGAGGGATTGAGGGAGGGACAGACGGGCAGAAATGAAGAAAGCCCACCTCTTGCCGGACCCTCCCAATGCCCGGAGATGCCTTCCCAGTCTCCAAGGCTCCAGACCATTGCAGCAGGTATAGAAGAGCAAAGAAAACAGGGTCTCTTCTGGCTACTAATTCTCAAGAACTGTGAGCAGCGAAGTGACACAAAATGCCCATCGGGAAGCAGAGGAGGTCAGGCCCTGTTGCTGGCCGTGTCCGCTCCATCCCCGGAACCCTGGTCCTGAACCTCTGTGGCCCGCATGGCCGGCAGAGGAAGCTCCGTTCCCGGAGGTGAATGGAATGGCGGCAGGAGAAGCTGCCAACTCTCCCCACACTTACTTACTGCCTCCTCCTGATGGCCTTGGAGGCTCTCATCTCCCTGGACGGTCCCCAAATCCCTCTCCTTCCTTAACAGTCAAGCATCCCCCCCCCCCCCACTGCCGTTTGCCTAGCTCCAAATTGACTTTGATGGAGCCTGCTTCCTGAACTGTAACACCCTTTGCCCTCTCCAGAGGCCCAGGAAAAGTCGATGCATAACCAGGCATCGAACAGCAGCGAGAAAAAGCCACGCAGCAGAGCAAACACTGAGCTTTTTTATTATGCGTGTGACAGTACTTGGTGTGTCACCTCAGCACAGTGCATGGATTTCTCGCCAAGGGTGTGTTGCCACCAAGCCAGACAATGAGCATGCTGTACCTTACAACAGTGATTTGAACTCTAAGGAATATGAGCTTGGATTTGGGGCACAATTTAAACTCTCTCCACCTAGCGCAGCCTGACTGGTTAACAGAGCCACGTAAAGCAGCCGGAGGAGAGAACGGGTTGCACAATAAATACTTGCTCCTCTAAATGTTACAGGAACCGGGCTGCCGACCGGTCCCTTCCGTTTCCTCGGGGTGGACGCCCGCGTTGGTACCTGCAATAACCGAGGAGGAACTCTCAGAGAACTGAACACTTGGTCACCGCCAGAGCCCTGTTATTCGCCACCTTAAATTTCCCCACGCCACAACCTCAGCACTTCCCCCTCCAAGGCTGGTCCTCACGTCGGGGATGTAGGTGGCCTGTCCCCCACAATGACCTCGTACCCACATCCTGCATTCAGACGTGGTCACCTCAGCACAGCTGGAAAGGTGCAGCCAAGTGAGACAGGAACCTGGGACCCGGCAGGGGTCACAGTCCCCAGGCGTTCCCAATTACACAGATAAATAGGAATTTACATAAGTTACAAAGAGTTTGCGTTTGCGGCTTATTTTGAAGCCATTCCCCAAAGATGCACATTTGTTCGGGAAACCAATACTGGACAGCCTTCCACTGGGGCTGCCTGTCCTGCGGCTTCCTGCCGATGAGCCTGTGGTGGGCAGCGCTGGTCGGCCAGGGTTCAAACCCCATCTCCACTCACTCTCTCTGTTCTCACAAAAGTAAAGGTTTTGTTTTTCTTTTCCTTCTTCTTCTTTTTTTTTTTTCTTTGAGATACATTCTTTTGGTGGCTACCAAACACAGCCGAACACTTCTGTCTAAATCCTACAAGCCTCCAACTCATGACGTCCTGCACAGCCGGTCGGCTGCCTGGCCCGCGGCACCGCTCGCTGCCTGCCATGCTCTATGCCAGGGTCTGAGCGGGATGTGGCAGCTATGGCACGGCCACATGTTTACGTCTGCAGGGCTCACTCGGAGTCCACAGACTCTCCAAGAGGAGTCAAGTCCAAAGCTGGCAAGTAGCTTTCCCACGCGCCATACCTCTCCTAGCAGTCTCCTGCCTGAAAGCCAAGCCAAGGGGTCAGGCCCCACCTGGGATCACTGTCCCCATTAGGGAACCTGGGGCCATCGGGATGGGGCATTCTAGGGGTAGGGGTGTGTTGTTAGGCGAGGACCCTGGGGGTAGGTTTCCTCCCCCAGGTAGAACTCATTCTTTGTCTTTTGAGAGGTGGAAATGCGAATGAGCAGGGACAGGAATAGAGGCCTTCCTAGGACAGGGTGGCAGGCCTGTTCTCCCAGAAGCTCCTGAGACGGCGGGCAGAGTGGCAGGCGGAGGTGGGGTCCCCTTCAGGGCCAGCCTTTGGTGGTGGAGGTCTAGAGATGACTCGAGCGGTCTGTCCTGGATTTCAACCTGCCTTGGAGAAAGGGGCAAAAGAAAGGCCAGGGTGCGTTACAGGAGATTTCCTTACCGGCTGAAAAAGGCAACTCCTCCCCACCCCACGTCCAGCCCCTTCTGCATTTTGAACTCAGACTCCTCGCCACTGCTTCTCACGATTTCCCCCGCCTGCCCCACACCTGGGAGGGTGTGAACCTAATATCAGCAGGTGCGGCTGCCAGGAGCTCTCTTGGATTATCACAAGCTCAGGACAGTGGCAGCTTCCACTCTGACGTGAATCTGGGGGCCACTAACTTTGAGTCTCACAAGTAAGTAGGGGCCGTGGCTGATAAGGAAAGACTGCCCAAGTAAAGCTTCTCACGGGAGCTTCCCAGAACCCAGAGGAACCCTGTGCCCCCACACTCATCGTCTGAACATTCAACAGAACAACAGCAAAACGACAAAGGCAAGGCCCTCTATGGAGGGTCCTCTTATGTCCTTGAATCACACACACATTCTGACCCCAGGGCCTTTGCACCTCTTGTCCCCCTGCCGGAACTTCCCTTTCCTTCCTCATCCCTCTGGCTCACCCCATCTCTTCCTTCAGGTCTTCATGCTACTGCCCCATCCTCCCAACCCCACATGTACCTCCCCCCATGCACTCCATCCCGAGGCTGCTTCCCACACTACTTAAGCTCCATTGAAGGTAGAATCTTTGCCTCATTCCCTGCTGTGCCCCCGGCATCAAGGACAGTGCCCAGCCTGTCGCAGGGGCTGAACAAATGCATAAGGCAATGAATAAGTGATGCAACGGATGGATGGTTTTCATCACCTCCTTCCCGAGCCGAGGGGAGTTTGGATGTGGGGCGAGGAAGGGAGAAGGAGGAAAAGGAATAAAGGGCCAGGCGGGAACCAGCTGGGGCCTGACTCATGCTCCGCAGGGACCACTCTCTGCCACCTCAGCCCGCCTCCTCCCTCTCCACTTTCATTATGGCTGCTGACAGGTCCCTTTCTGGACGGCCAGGAGTGATCTGCCACCACTTTAGAAAGCCTCCTGTATGCCGAGCATGATTTAATCTCTCCTTGATCAGCCCCTGTAGGAACCCAAGCCACCTCCAGGCTATTCTCATGAACATAAATTACCACCCCACTGCGGCTGTGTAGGCGGGTCATTCGTAAGGAATCCTGATTGACAGAATGACAAATACATCCAGTGTGGCTGCGGGAAACCCTGAGGACCTCATTTGAAAAAGACAAGCAGGTAAAAAGAAATAACAAAACAAATTTGGGGGGCCACTGCACTTCACCTCTGTCCAGAGACAGCGGCCGGAAAGGAATGAATGTCTCGTGTTTTTTCTTCCTTCAGTAAAGACCGAATGTTGCTGGAGGCCCTGCCTGCAGGGGCTCCGAGCACCGGTGGCCGGCTTGCTTCGTCCAGGCCCAGGGACCTCCAGGGCTGGACATCAATGCGCTCATGCCCAAGGGCCTCAGCTTCTAAGGTACAGGGCAGGCCGACCAGAGGCAGGGCAGCCTGCTCTTTTCCCAGAGACGACTTACCAGAGGCACCGTTGCCTGTTATGTGGCCCTCCCTGCACAGCGGGGTTCCCCATGGCCACCTCTCAGGCCAGATGCCACCCCCACACGTGCCCCCAAGGTGAGACTTCCCAGAACACAGCATTACCTCCTTGCATGAGGGCCTCCATCCGCCCCATGGACCAGCACTGCTCCTTCTGGGTCCGGTTTTTCTGCAGCCCCTGCAATCCTGTGGGGACAGAGCCAGTTTAATGACTCAACCTGCACTTCCTCGTGGCTGGTTTTCCAGCGTCAGGGATGACTTCCTCTTCCCCGGCAGTGCGGACTCACAGGGGCCCAACCTGCAGGACCTCGTCTCCAGCACCGCTTCTGAAGGCGGACCATGCCGCGGCTGGGTTTCTACTCCCTCCCGAGTACTCATGAGACGCGAAGGGGCCCAGATGACAACTGCGGTGGGCACTGGGGTTTCCCGACAGCGCATTGGGGTCCTGAGCCCCGGGGCCCCCACGGCACCCGCCACTATGGGTGAGACCTGGACCACTCATCCATTCAGGTCCACAGCGCCTCACAAACTCCTGTCCAGCAACTACAGCAAATGGCAGGGTATCAGACGTGGGGGCTCTGGGGCCACAGAGTGAGATGATGGGTGACATGGGTGAACGGACCCTGCAGGCCCCTCACGTGGGAGTGGCCCCCACTCTGTGTCCTCCCGTGCTGGCCAGGGGGCAATGTGAAGTCCGTGAGACCAGATGGTCCCGCTTGCCGTTTTTGAAGAAGCTAGAAATGTGCATTTGGGAAAGGAGAAGTGGTAACTGTTCAATTCGTAAAGGTTGGCAGCTCGTTGAGATTTTGGCAAGGCGCTGTGGAGCCCTGAAGGAATGTGGAGACCAGGCATGGCCACGGCTGTGCTGTGGGCTGTTCTGCAAGGGGATGGGGTTACCCTCCAAGAGCTGAGGGCCCCTGCCCCTTCTGCTCCGGGTACCCTGCCTCCCTGGATGCAGGTGCACCAGGGTCAGGGCACAGCCACCCTCCACACCACACTGTTAGACACTCCCAGCTTTGTCTGCCCCGGACAGCTGACCCCTGGACGTGACAACCCAGACAGCGGGTCGTACCTGCCGACGGCCAGGGTCTGGGTGCAGAAGCGCATGCAGGCTGGGTCATGGCTCGCCGCACAAGCGCAGCGCCATGTCCACTCCGAGGGCTGTGGGCTCTGTGGAAACGGCCGTGCAGACCTCCTGCCACGGGACCTTCCTCTGTAGCTGGACAGTCCATAGGGCGCGGTCTGTCTGCGGGGCAAAGAGCAGCGTCAGGACCGCGGCTACACGGGCGCACAGGAGCGAGCCCTGACGGCAGCAACCTGCCACCCCCAAGAAGTGTGCGGGGGCCACGGGCGTGGAAGATGGAGAGGACCTGGCGGAGCTAGGAGCTAGGGCAGGCGGTGTCTGCATCCTCCCAGCAGCCAGGCTCCCGGGGGGACTCTGGGAGGAAGGGGATTGTATCATTCAGAACAATCAACATTTATGTCATTTTTTATGCCCAGGTGCACCCAAGCCTGGGTGTTCCCGAGCAGGGAGAGGACGGCCAGGCAGTGCTGTGGGTCACAGGGAAAAGCATATGCTTAACTCCAGTGCTATTGCACAGAATTTGGGGGATAGATCACTAATAAGTAGAGGAAACTTATGTGGCCAAAAGTCACTTCTCCAGTAAGTCTCGGTTTTCCTGCCCATCCCCAAGTTAACCGCCTAGGTTTCTGCATGCCTCACGGAGCATCTACCTCAAAGGGGGTTCCGACAGCCTCTCCCCATGGTCAAAATAAAATCCAACTGAATTTATTTTGATTTGAAACACACACCATAGAGCCTTGTTGGGGTGGTGAGGGTAAAGTGGGGGGCAGCCTGATGCCTGGACCGAACTGCCTCCCTGCTGGGCTGGAGCCGAGCAATGTTCCTGTATATCAAATCAGTATGTCACCTGACTGGTGGCACTCCCTGGGGGGGGGGGGGAGGCCGGGTGCAGAGCCCTCAGGGTTTACTGGCTGGCAAAGCCAGCGGGGTCCAGTCCTGTTCTGCACATCACCTTTGGTAAAGACACCATTTTCCCTCAGGAGTGGGGTTGGGAGTGGGGGTAGCCAAACAACGCCGACACTGTGGTGAGGCAGGGTTTGGCTGAAGGTATGTTTTCCCAGTCATCGGCCTCATTCAATCTGCAAGTGTTGACATTCAGCCCAGGCCCCCATCTCTCAGTGAAAATTGCACAGAAGGAGCAGCAAGGTTCCCCTTCCCCCATTGACGGCGAGATCTGCCGTTCTGGAACTGCTGTCAGCTGATCGCACGTTTCCACGCAGGGGACTGCTCGACCTCAGCAAAAAACTGAAAATTCAAAGTGTTTGAAGTAAGGAAGCAAAGTCACGCAGTGTTTGTTCATGGAGACGTGCTCAGCATTTCCCCAGAAGTGCAGTGCAAAGATCTAGCGTGCAAATGAGACTTTGTGATCTTTCAAGAATGTTTCCAGAGGGGTAGGACCCCTTCCTTTCTCACAGGGCCGAGGCGGGGAACCCCACTCTTGTGCAGCCCAGGGGTTGGACCTGTGCACTCTGCTGGCTGACTCAGGCTGCCCCTAAGGGAAGTTCCAGTTCCCAAGGAGCCCGCCTCCCACAAGCAGAAACTGACAGGCTGTAAAGCCATCTGATAAGCTCTTCAGTGAGACAGTTCTATCCTTGAGCTGAACAAGTATGGCTTCAACCTTGGAAACTCAGTCTTGAATCTAGAATGCTGAGGGTCCTTGGAATTCCATGTTGAAACGTGGCGGCCCAAAGAGATTCAGCACCTTCTCTTTCATCCTGTTCCATCAAACACCAAGGTTGGGGGGGGCTCATCTACTCCCATGAGGATGCACCCCCAAACCCCAGCTACCCCTCATCCTGCAAGCAGCCACCCCTTGGCCACCCTGTAGGTCTTGGGGTATGCCCCTGGACCCCTGTTCTGTCCCTGGGTGTCAGACCCTGGAAGTGGGCCTGGGGACATTTGGGTAGGAGATTTCCAGACCCTGAACATGAAGCATGGTCTAGAGGGGACAGTATGTGGCTTTCAGTCCCAGGGACTCCTCACAGTGGGGTTGCAGCTATGGCCAGGGCAGGGCCAGAGGCAGCCGTCTGGCCATAGGGCCCAGGGTGGAGGGATTCCTTGACCAGCTCTAGGAGTGGGTCACCAGCTCCTCTTTGTCCCTTCTGTGAACTCAGCACAAGGTTGGATGAACAGGCACCACTGACTGAGCAGCCGGTAGCTAATGGTGAGATAATATAATCCAACAATTCTGGATTCTTTTCAACCTAAAAAGTTCAATAAACACAAAATTCCATCACAAAGAATTCCAACATTTGCCAGCATTCACTATATAGAATGCGTATACATGATCCTGGGGTATGAAAGCAGGGAAAGGAAACGTTACAAGTCGATACATGCAGAAATGTGCAAGGTACACAGAGTGCAGAGAAGGGATATCTGGTAATTCCATCGTTATGTTGTAAAGCAGTTATGTAACGGTGACTCCACCCTCTCAACAGCTTCCTGATTCACAGAAGGGCTGTCAGACAGATTGGATGGGACAGGGCACTGCCTGGAAAATCCTTACCAAGAGTTAGCAGTAAGGAAATAATGGCTACTCTTGTTCAAGTCAATTGTATCAGACAGAAAAATCTCTTCTACCAGGCCTGCATTTGAGATGTGTGACTAAGCAATAAAGAGGGGCGAGGGTAATAAAGACCTGGAGTGCTGTTTGGCACAGCGATGCCATTCTTTGCTATGCTCCCTTTTGGCGGGCCCATCGTTCCACGTGGCCTGTCTAATAAGCACTTGTATTTCACCTGAGGGGGGCGCCCTTTGACGATCAATGCTTTCCGAATAGTGACTTGGGAAGACCTAATGGTAGAACCATGAAAAGTCAGTGAAATCAGCCAAGAACCTTTGCCTAGCACACTCTCTGCTCAATTATTTTAGCCTGTGGGGTTTGGAGAATGCAATTCCTAATCAAGGTAGGCAGCTTCTCCATCTGTTCATGTTTCAGTTTTAACTCAGAGCTCCCTAGAAAAGACAAACAGAGGAGATCAATCCAGATGCTCTCAGACCAAACAAAACACCACCTGCAAATACAACATCTAGTGTTGTGTCTGTGTCTGATAAATTGCCCCTCAACGTACATAGACAGAACATTATTTGCTTGGTGACAGTGATGTCAGGGCCTTATTTATCACTGTGCTCCTTATTTGCCACTTTCCCCCAAATGTCACATATAAACGTTATTAAACATTAACCTTTCAAGTCTCCCATATTCATTCTTCATCTGCGGCATCATACTGAAAGCATGCTATTTCTCTCTACGAGAAGTTTTAAAATAAGGAAAGCTGACTTCTTCTCTTCTTGTTCTTGTTCTTCTTGTTCTTCTTCTTCTTTTTAAGATTCTGGTTTTAAATTCAGTGTTGCCTTTTCATAAATAAATTAATGATCTCCATCTTCCTGATCAGGAAACTTGCTTCTGCCTTGGAATTTTTTTTTAAGAAGAGGCACAGATATTCACAAAGGTAGCAAAAGGAGCTTCACTGGTCAAATTCTAAAATCTCAGGAAAGTTTATCAAACTGTCATTCTTTCAAAAAAACAATTTCTCTCTCTCATACACAGAGGCACATTGAATAGCATTCAACAATGCCTGCTGAGTGGGCTCTGATGAGTAAGCGCTCGGCTAGACTCTGGGTGAACACATCCTTGAACAAGACAGACAGGTGGCCTTGGACACACGCAGTTTTAATTCAGTATGGAGGCCAGCCAGTTGGCATTTTATGAACTTCATTCAATCAGCAGATGGGCTTTTTCATTTGAACATTTCACATAAACACTCTGACTTCCAGCTTCCCTTGAATAACTTGAAGTTATGCTAACACCACCCCACACTCCCACACTCAGCAACCGTCCGGCACTCACAAAGTCACGGCTCATTACCACTCCATTTCGCCCCAGTCCCCACCGCTCCCAGTAGCTTTACACTTGTCCTTCTCTGCTCACTCTTCTTACCTGTCTGGCCCTTCTTGGGCACCTGAGTTTACAGTCCCCAGTCTAGTGGCTTGTCCCATAGGGTGACACCAGACAAGTCATATGACACAGTGACAAAATTAGCTCTTGGCACTATTTTCAGAAATAGGGTTGCTTTCCACTTTCAAAAGCCCAAGTTCTGCGTCTCTCTAACCAACAGAACATTTCCACATCAGAATGTCAACTTGACCATGTACTTCCTTCCATCTCAAATGGGGACGCAAAGCCGGTGCTTCCTTTGGATCCAGAGAACACACTGGACAAAAGGCAGGACTCTGCTGACCAGCCCTGGGGCCCGTTTCCCAGGGGCACACAAGTAGGGGGCAGCACAGCTTCCAGGCACCATCGTCATTGGACATCACCTCCCAACATCTGCCAGGGTCACAACTTCCAGACCCCAGCACACTTTCCAACTAGGGCTCGGTTTCAGACTCTATGAGTCCCTTCCTTGGCAGGCACCACTCACCTGCTCTTCGAGCTTAGCAACACCTTCTTGGGCAAGGGCATGTAGATCACCTTCGTGGACTACCTTTGTAACCTTAACCAGAAAGAACAGCTAGCTAAGAATTTTGTTCTAAAGCAAGGCAAGATGGAGTGCACTATCAGAAGTGGCTGAATTCAGCATCCCACAAAAGCATCCATTCACTTCCACCAATGTCTAGGGTGCCTGCTGTACACAAAGGCAAGGAAACAAGGACCAAACAGCTCGCAGATAGGAGTTCCCTCTCAAATGACTTAAAAGCCCGGAATTCTCTAGAGCCTGGGGCCAACTTAAGTGGTTTTTGGCTCCAGAAATCCAATCTCTTTTCTTTGCCGTTGGGATTCACCCCTCCATCCTGTGTGAGGTCTTGGCGAGACTGTCAATCAACATGTGAGATTTCCCCTGCCTGGGGACTCGTCCAGTGACCCAAGCTGGGCAATCGGACCCTGTCTCTCCCAAGACAAGTGAGTGAGAGCAACTGAAGGTCAGAAAATGCTCAGAGCTGCTCTGTGCCAGGCAGCCCCACCCTGCCTGTCTGCTGGGCTGCACCCCTGGGCCCCCAGGTCTGTCTGCTGGGCCTCTCCTTTCTGAGCCTAGGGCTGCTTCCCCACTGGTCGTAGGTTACCCTGTGTCTTTTCAATAGCTCCTTTTGTGCTGTGTTAGCTGGACCAGGTTTTTCTGTTGCTTGTGACCAGTGAGCTCTAGCCAACCTGGACCTCCCTTTGTTAAGATAGGTGCAACCAGTATCCCTTGGGTTTAATAGAAAAACCCAGAGTCTCCCCAGCTGCCAGGGACAAGTGGAGCTTCCTACACTGCAGCAGCACACGAGAAAGAGCGCTCCGAATCAGAACAAGCCCCTGCAAACGGCCAGCTGGAGTCCTTTCCTCCCCAGCGGTGCCCACTGGGAAATGTTTGCTTTGGACTGCACTGCCCGTTACGCAGGGGGAAGCAAGCACACCACTCTAAGATCCAGAGCCCGGCCCCGACCCTTGGTTGACCACTCAGAAGTTGCATCCTCCAGCGAACTGATTCTTTGTCCACTCATCAAAGGCTGTGCAAGTCTGCTAGGGGCCAGGCCTCATGCCAGACAGCCACGGGGTACCCTTCCAAACCCCAGGAAAGAAAACAGGCCAGGAAATACAGCTCCTCAGTGACCTTGCTAGACAAGCAGAAAACACGTGCACAGACTTTCTGGTTCTAAAGAATATTACCCAAATGTTCTGCTCACAAACAACACAGCGTAATCTGGCAATCTGTAGCTTTCCTTCCCCTGCAGAAAGTTCCAGTGTCTTTAGGTTGGAAGACCCTAAAGCAG
The DNA here is from genome assembly GCF_022682495.2 of Desmodus rotundus. NCBI lineage: Eukaryota > Metazoa > Chordata > Mammalia > Chiroptera > Phyllostomidae > Desmodus > Desmodus rotundus. Next base: position 95,928,895 of record NC_071392.1, read on the forward strand.
GTGGCTCATCCAACCCCCACCCATGTGGAAAGCCCTCTTCTCAAAGCCCAGGAAATCAAAAGAGTGAGCGATGTGCTGTGAGTTAGCGATTAACTTTTTAAAGGGTCTTCCCTCCCACCAAAATCCCAACTTTTGGGTTTATCCTGGACTTAACGTTTTAGGAATTTGACCAGAATCATATCTGTGTTCAAAGAGAGTTGAGCACTGACCCTCCCCAATCAGACTCAAGAGCAGGGGTCAGTTCTGCACCTGTAGTGCAGGGGTGGCTTCCTTCTTGTCCCTTGGGTTGACACAGCTGGACTCTATCCACCCGGAATCACTGACCATTTCTGCATTGTTCACCTCTGCATCCAGGGCAGCTGATGCAGTGCCTGGCTCAGAGCGGGTGCTCTCAATGCCTCAGCAATAAGTCTCTGTGGGAGGAAGGAGGGAAAGAGGGAGGGAGGGAGGAAAGAAGGAAGGGAGGAAAGAAGGAAGGAAGGAAGGAAAGAAGGAAGGAAGGAAGGAAGGAAGGAAGGAAGGAAGGAAGGAAGGAAGGAAAGAAGGAAGGAAGGAAGGAAGGAAGGAAGGAAGGAAGGAAGGAGGGAAGGAAGGAGGGAAGGAAGGAAGGAGGGAGGGAAGGAGAGAAGGAAGGAAGAAAGGAAAGAAGGAAGGAAGGAAGGAAGGAAGGAGGGAAGGAAGGAGGGAAGGAAAGAAGGAAGGAGGGAAGGAAGGAGGGAAGGAGAGAGGGAAGGAGGGAAGGAAGGAAGGAAAGAAGGAAGGAGGGAAAGAAGGAAGGAAGGAAAGAAGGTGGTCTGAATTAGCCTGACTTCGAGGCCACACATGCTTTCCCAAGTGCATAGAATTCTTTACCGATTTCGGGCAGCCCTACTATTGCTGTCCTGGACCAGCCCACCTTCGAGGGTTTTCCTAGAGGGGATATGGCCTCTAGATTACGCGCAGTGGAAGAACTGTGTCTTGCTAAGGATTCCTGTGGGCCACACTAACACCAGGACAGAGAAGCCCACTGGCACAGGTGAGGGAGGCATCCAAGGTGAAACCAGAGGCTGCTCGAGGCTGGCAGAGCCAGGTTCCTGGCCCAAGTCAAAGACGAGCCCCCTGGGAGTCCGGAGTAAGCGTCTTCCCCCTGGGTTTGAGAAATGGAAGGGCCAGACCTCTGGAAAGGTCCATCCAGCTGCAGAGCCTCAAATGCCGTGGTGTCTCAAACACACCTCCAGAGCGGTGCAATTGCTGGAGAGGGCCTCCCGGGGGGGCCCAATCTTCTGGCGTCTCTGGGCCACACTGGCCGAGGAAGAGTTGTCTTGGGCCACCCACTAAATACACAAACGCTAATGAAAACTGATGAGCACAGAAAAAAGTTTTAAGTAAATTTACAGTGTTGTGTCAGACTGCATTCACAGCCATCCCGGGCCGCATGAGGCCCGTGTGGGCCGCGGGTTGGACGCCCCTGGCCCTAGCCCTTCTTTCCAGCAATGAAGGTACAACCGAAACGTGGGGTTTCTGTCCCCCTCAAGGTAAGAGGTTCCCAGAATCCCCGCAACAGTATTTAGGAAGCTCCCGTGTCCTGTTACCATATAACTGAGCTGAAAGATAACCCCAAAGCCACAGACTGATTCATCCCACCAGCTCACTGGGACACACGGTCCTCCCCGAACTGGGTGCGCGCACACCGAGCGATATTCAGCGGACGCAGGGAGGTCAAAGGAGACGAGAACAACAGTGTTTGTTGTGTGGTGTGGGATTTGAGGAGGTATAGCTCATAAAAAAAATCAGAGCAACAAACGGCTCATCTACATGCGAGATGATGCTGTCAACAGAACCCCCCACGTTCGCCGGCCTACCCGCCTGCCGCTACAACCCAAATATGTCCCCCTGAGTCAGGCTAGAGTTTCTCTCCCCAACCCCCCGTGACCCTGATGAATTCCAGGTTGGATGTCTGTCTGGAATGGCCTCATTATAACTTGATGCAAAGCCGCCGACAGATGGGGCCCGAAATAGTTCCCAGGCATGGAAACCGAAGGGGCAAAAGAAGGAGCAGGTATTGTGGTTAAAATGGGTGGCGGGTGGGTCCTTGCAGAAGGATTTTTTTACAAATGCAGAAACCAACAGCATCCCTTTAAATAGTCCACAGGAAACAAGAGAAGACACCCTTGCTAATTTCCAGGAGATTTCACCCCAAGGGTAGAAAGTCCTCCTGAACACTCACTCCCACACAACAGTAATACAGTAATACAGACGCTGTCTTTCCTTCTCCTGGAATCCTTTGTGGCCGTGTGTCCTGTGATTGATTGGTAGCCGTGGTCTGTGGATCTCCTATCTACAACCAAGAAAACTTGAGCCCCTCTCGAGACACAGGCTTTATCCCCAAACAAGACCCCAAGGAAGGTTTAGGGGGAGGCAGGTAAGGACGTCCGGCAAGCACAGGTCTGATCCTGCCTTTAAAATGTTGCTATTTTGTCGATTATTAAATTTTTGCACTGATTTTGATTTTTTTAAAAAAAAAAACAATGCAGGAACTTTTATTTATCTTTGCCGCTGACTTTTTGGCATCTCCTTCAAGTTTGCTCCTGAGGGAGGGCATCTCTCACCTCACCCCATTCCTGACCCTGCCGGAAACCCGTGGAAAGCAGTTAAAAAAACCCAGAACAGACACATCCACTGCTGCCTTCTCACCGACTCGCTTCTGACCTTCGGCAAAGCTGTTTACGCTCCCAAGTTGTGGGCGAAACTGTCCGCCATGGGCCACTCAAGCTGTTGCTGAGAAAGAACCGCAGCACCCCAGCTGCATCGGCCCCTGAGCCTCTCTCTCTCATGAAATGAATCTGTTTCTGCTTTTCGAATTACCGGGCCAGGGCACAGGGCCCCCGGCCACCCTGGTCTAGAGTTACTGCTCGGTGAGACCTTCTGCTACCGCAGCCTGAGGCCGTAAGAGCTGAGAGCCTGTGCCTCCTGGCCTTCAAAACAAGGACAAGTTCCCCAAGCGCTCTTGGCTCCTAAGAAACCTTTGAGAAAGTCAACTGGATGCCCCATCCTGCTGGTCCATTCCTGGGGCACTTACTAGCTGAGCAGGAGCTGGCAGCACCCCACACTGTGCCTAGACAAGCTGCTCCTCCACACTGTGGCCCCATCTGGGTTTATTTTCTAAGTAAAATTGGTTCCCATTCCACAGTGGGAAAAGTGTGTGCGCCTGCGTGTGTGTGCACACGTGTGTGTCCCATGGAAGGAACTGTTTCCATCCCAAACATGACGTAGGCTAGCAGGTCATTTCCTCATAGGAAGCCACCACTTGTGCTCCTGTGCTCGAAGGCTGAGCGGCGGTTCCACGGGGCTACCTGAGGTAGGAAGGGGCCTGTGTCCGGGTGCCATCGGACGCACTGAGAAGCTGCCGAGAGGCTGCGTATCCAGCCCAGGATGCAGAAAAAGCGGTGCGGAGTTCCAGCGCGGCATGGGGCCTCCTAAGGAAACACTGTTTGCTGCCCCCCACCCCCAACGCCCTCCTGGCCCTTTGTTTTAAATTTCTGCAGGAATAAACCTCACCGGGGGTGTCAGAGCATTTTATGTGTCTTCAGATTTAAGGCCAAGTTCTGAGCTGCAATGTCCCTTTCATCTAGCAGAAATCCAAATTCCCCCTCCGGGGTCACACAGAGTCACGACCACCTGGCTGCAAATTAAACAGCCCCCAGGCTCGAGTCGGATCAGCTGCTTCTAATCTATGCTTGGCTTTGCACCTGGATATCCCCTCACCTACTCAGACACCCCTGGGCAGAAAATGGGGGCTTTCAGGCTGAGTGACCCCAACAGAAAGTCACCCTGTGGGAGCGGACCTCTGCAACAAAGTCTGAAATTTAGCCCGAAGGCCCTCAGAGTTAAAAACATGCCTTGCCAAGGAATGTTCTAAGAGATACGCTACTCGAACTCAAAATAAGGATCGAAACACGTACTAAATTTCCAAGGAGGAACTAGAAATGGAGGAATGGGAAGAAAAAAAACTCATAAAATAAAACCATCATCTGTCAGGCCCTGAGTTTAAGATCACTGTCAGTCCGGCTGGCACCGTCTTCTCCCGCACCCCTATTTATTTATTTATTTACTTATTTACTATTTTTCATAAACAGATGTCCACAGTATTTCCTGGGACTGCTTCCTGGTGACTAACACTTTGGGTCCTGGGCAGTGCTGGGTGACATTGGAAATGAAGGGCCTCAGGGCCCATGAGGTCCTCAGTCTGCCAATCAGAAGACAACATGTTTACTCTGCTGGGCTAGCCGGTTCCAACCATAAGAATGCAGACAGACAGACAGACCCCTTACCCAGATGTCAGCGTGAGGCTTTAACAAAGAAGTTCTGAACTGATCATTCAATTTATCCTGAAATGCCAGACCCCAGCCCCTGTCCCCCTCTCCCAGTCCCTCTCGTCTCCATTAGCAAAGGAAGCCCAGGCCAGTGGTTTCAGGGGACACCAGGCCCCCTTCCCCAAACATTCAGTATGTCCCCAAGGTGAGCAGGAAGCAATTAGAAAACAAAGAAGGAGGGAGCAACAGGGTGGGACCAAATCTGGGCAAGCCTGGAGCAACCTTTGGCCACCAGCATCCTTATCTAGCTGCTTATCAGCTGCAGCCGCAGGCACGCCTTCCCCAGTGTCTGCAACCCTTATGCTAATCGGGAGGCTAACAGGCCGCCCACCAAGCCCTCCAGGAGCTGGCCCAGACGAGGCTGGAAGGTCCAAGGAGGCCGACCTCAGCAGTCCTTAAGCAAGAACTCTACTCCCTGGTGCCCCGCGACCCCAGAGCGGGATACAGCAGCAGGGGCACTGGCCCCGGCACAGGCTGCCTTTAGGGCCACGTCTTCGTGGGACTGAGTGCTCTGAGCATGTCCCAGGTGCTTCCTCATGTCCTCCTCACACACCTTTACTCATAGGCATCTCAGCCAACGCCACCGTCCCCATTGGTGCCACCACGACTCTCACGGTGGCCAGAAACACTGTCCCTCTGCCACAGTAGCTGCACCTCCAACCCCAGTACCCCCAGTCCTGGCTCATGGGTCCGGTGACTATTGCTGGGGTCCCTGAAATCGCACAGTGAGCGGACAGCTTGCCTAACGCACGTCCACAGGAGACTGGGGATCTGGATCCAGCCATCCCATCGAGACATCCTACCCTTTGGAAAGTCTCTCCTTGGAAGCCAGCCGACAGCACTTTTCTTAAACAACACAGGGGCAAATGGGAATCTGTCGGCGTGTTGCCTTTTTGTGATAGAACCCACTGAAACAAGCATTTAAATGTTTTGTTAGTTATCGCGCTTACTATTTTTACTCTGCTTCTCCAGGAAGGAAAAGACCCCAAAACAAATACCATCCCTGCTGGTCTGAGTCAGCACAGCATGCTTTGGAACAGCTGAGGCTGCCACCTTGGTCCCCAGCCTAGAGTCGGACTGACGTCTGCACCTTACGTGGGGCTCAGAGAGGGAGTGTCACCTACCCCAGGCCACATGGAGAATCAGAGCTCCTGGGTCTGGAGTCTCCCCTGAGTAGGGGTGTGGGTCCCGGCACGTCCAGCCCAGTCACGACTGCAAACACCCCGCTCTTTCATGAATACATCCCTACTTGTTAGCCCACGCGGCTCGGAGCTTTGAAACACTAAGCCACTCCCACAGCATCACGCTGTCTCCCTCGTACGTCCCGGAAGGATTAACCATGGGCAGGTTCCCTCAATCCTCGGGAACACAGTAGGGAGGAACACAGTGGGGCCCCTTGGCCGGTGTCCTACAGCCCTATCCACCACTTGATGGGCTGGCTCCCCTCTGCAGCCAGGTGTATGGTGTCAGCGTCAGAGGGGCTGGCCCACGGTGGGGTACGGTTACAACTGAGAGCCCTGTGTGGTTAATTTTGTGTGTCCATTTGGCTGCACCATGGTACCAAACAACAGTCTAGATGTATCTGGAAAGGTATGGTTTAGATGTAATTAATATTTAAATCAGTAGACTTTGAGTAAAGCAGATTGCCCTCCATAGTGTGGTGGGCCTCATCCAATCAGGTGAGGGCCTTAACAGAAAAGACTGAGGTACTCTGAAGAGAAAGGAATTCTGCCTGCAGAATGCCTTTGGACTCGAACCTGCAAGGTGAACTCCTCTCTGTGTGTTTATATAGACACGTATACACACACACACACACACACACACAGATGCGTGGGTCCTGTTGGTTCTGACTCTCTGGGGGCCTGACTAATACAATCCCCCACTACATCATAAGGCAGTTCTGTTTCATGAGACTCGCAGAGAACAGCCCCACGTGTATAAGAACGGAAGCACATGGGCTGCTTGTTCACTGCCTCCCCCTGGCTCTTGGCAATTGTCCACGACCATGAGGTGGCATGGGTGTGTCTCTGATTTGGGGCTTTGTTTCTGTTTGTGTTGGCAATGGCAGGTTGTCTAGGAGAAGGTTGAGGGGTGGGGGGCTTTCCAGTATGGCCAAGGAACGTCACAAAAATCATACCATCCCATGGCATAGCTGTGATCTCAGCTGCCTACACAGGGACAAGAACAGCAGAGGCACAGGACACAAGAGTTCCTCCTTGGGGGCCACGGACCTTCTAGGGATGCCATGGAAGTCAGAGGCAATGTCACTGGGAAAGTCCGCATTTTCACCCCCCTCTGCAGGGACGTGGGAGCCTGCACAGAGCGCCCTTGCCTCCCAAACAAGAAACTCGTTGGTGGGAGAACCTCACACTGGAAGCTCAGTGACAGCAAAGCCTGGGAACCATCACCATGCGGCAGGACTTGGCCCGAGCCCTACTGCCTGCTGTGTGCTGCGTGCTGGCAGAAAGGGCTGACCAAGCTCAGGCTTGGAAGGACTAAGCACGTGGGTAAACATGGGAGACCCAGAGGACCTGCTCTTATACCCGGAAGATCCTCCAGGGAGTAACTGGTCTCTCGTGCCTGAACCAGACCTGCACCCGAGAGGCAGAACAGATCTCAGCAGACACCCCAGCCTTCCTACTGCGGCTCTTAGGTCCTTAACCGCAGCATAAAGGACCGCACTCACAGAAAGCCCGTGACCTCGTAAATGTCCTTCCAAAACAAAGCAAATGGTTGACACCATCTCCGGGCAACTGAGCAGGCAGTAGGAGGAAAGACACCAGCAGCTGAACATCACCCCAAGTTCAAGATTCTTGAGTTAGGCGTGAGGATCAAGACCTGCTGGGTTCTCAGAGCAGCCAGCAGCAGGGACAGGGAGCAAATCACACCCTGGAGAAGTTTCGAGAGACCAGGAGGGGCTGATGAAGGAGAGAGGGTGACAGGTGAGAGAGGGAAGCACTGAAGAGGCGGGGTGGTGGCGTTGGTGGCGGCGGCAGATGGACTCCGAGGAGACCTTGTTATGCCCACTATTGCTCCTTTCCTGCAAGCAAGTGATTTTTCAGACTCATTTCTCCAAAGGCCCACATTCCTGTCCCCACAGCCTATTGCAATCTTGTCCGAGGTGTTTCAGAGATAACAAATGGGCGAGTCTACATATCTACGGAGAGTTTTAGGAAGGAAGGAGGAAAGCAAGGAAAAAAGAAAGCAGGGAGGGAAGGGAGAAGAAAAGACAGAGAGAAAAAGAAAGACAGGAAGAAAAAGACCATCCAGAAAAATCTCCCTTATAAAAATTACTTTGCTTGTCTAACTTCAAAACGCTCAGGTCTGGCTATTGTCATTTTTGTTTCCCCGACAAGCTCACGGGACTCCCAAACACCATATTTAATCCCTCTTTCCTAGTGTTTAAAATGAGCCAGGGTCCGGGAAGAGAGGAAGATGTAAATCAAGCTGTAAGGGAAAGTCAGCAAGTTGGCTGACCTGGAGAAAGTCAGAGATGCACAGCTTCGTCTGGGGCCACGCAAGACAACTCGAGATGATTAGACAGGCTTCCAAACGGATCGCAGGGCTTGGCCTATGCTCTTGGGTGTGTTTGCAGCGGTTGGACCCCCAGCCAGGTTGGGGGCTCGGGGACAAGCAGAGGACCAAGGTGGTCTCCTCCCCTCTCGCTCGCCTCTGTCCCAGGGCCCCACCCCTAACTCAGTTGGCTTCCTTCTTTCTCCTAGATTGATTCACTGCTTGGGATCCTTGCCAAGGCAAGGCTCAGTCCTGCGGTTGATCACCCTAAGTGCCGGGTTCGGCGAAGCTAATTTGGTGAGATCACAAGGCCAGGAGGATAAGAATCACGACAGGTGTCAGGGCGATGGGGACCATAAGAAAAGGTGACCCTCATCACTGTCTGAGGACAGGAGGCGATCGATGGCAGCCTTGTCTAGGAGCCCGTCCCAATCCATGTCCCTGTGTCTTCCCCACAAAAGGGAGATAACAGGGCAGGCCGCCATCCTCCCTCCTGTGGACCGACTGTGTGTCGCAGCCTGACCATGCGCAGCCTGGCAGGCCAATTCTGAATCAGGATCAGCTACGGAACTTGTGGGGCCCAGGACAAAACTCGAGGGTAGACCCCGTGGTTCAGAAGGTGTTAAAAAATCTCAAGACAGTGACGACAGAGTACCCAACCGAGTGCAGGTCCGTCTGTGCCGGGTCCCTGTGCCTGTGTCTGGGTTGCTGGGGAAGCCGCCCTGCCTGCCGTTCTATAACGGATGACTTTTCAGCCCTATCCCAGATGTCGTTAGAGGTCTTGTCACCTCGTTTGGGAGACAGACACCTCGGTTTACCCTGCTTTGCACTTCTCTCTCCAAGTGTCCATGGAACAAGGTGGGAAGTGAGGCCACCAGCTGCCCAGCAAGTGCTCAGGGACATAGGGCACCGTGATGAACATGAATTGAGGTGGCTCTCAAGGCAGGGACAAAGCTGTCTGTCCAGGCCCAGGGTGCCTGTTCACAAAGAATCCCCAGCAGGATGGTAGGTGACTCAGAAGATCCCAGGACAACCAGGGTACGGAACGTGGAGACCTGTGGTCCAAGCCCCAGATTTTAGAGATCGGAGGGCAAATCCCAGAGGCTGGGGACCCGAGCAAGGTCAAGCCCTCTTCACTGCAGATGAGGCTGCAGAAGGGGGTCCTGATGGAGCCAGTGGATTGGGGGGTGATGGCCACTCCCACGCCAGAGCGCTGTCCGCAGCCTCGGGAGAGGCTGACCTTACAGCAAGGCAGACCCTGGACAGCGCAGGGAGCCCTGTCTCAGCCCTGAGAGAGCTCCCGGGGCAGCAGCAGGGGAGGTTGGCGGGGAGGGCAGGCTGTCTTTGAGGATGGGTAACTACGACTCATCAGTTCTCACCCCTGACCCCTGGCACCCTGGGAATCTCACCCTGACAGGCAGGTTCCACCAGGCCCTGCCAAGACCACCTCTGTCCCTGCTCCCTGGTGAGCAGGTTGCTGTCAAGGAATTTGAAACTCCTTGGAGCCTGGCAGGGTCAGCAGGGGGGGTTGGATCCCTTAGTGCAGGGGCAGGATAGAACTTTCTCTGGGCTTCCTCCTTCTCCGAGGGACTTCTCAGGTATCTAATCCCTCTGGCTGGCTCATTTCAGTGGGAGGGAGGGCTCCCCCTTCCACCAGATCAGAAACTCTGGGATTGGGTTTCTCCTGGGCCAGGCCTTCCAAAGGGATGGGGGCCACACCCTGACCTGCCAAGGAGACCTGGGCTGGCTGGAGAGCCAGCAAGCGCTGAGCTCTGAGCCAGGGCAGGCTCAGGGCTGAGCAGGCTGGGATTGGGGCAGGGCCTCTGGGAGAGTGGAGACGGCCTGGCACCGGCAACCCCCCCCCCCGCCCTCCCAGGCTCGTCCCCGGTGCCCAGGGCACTCACTCAGGGGTGTTGATCCAGATGATGTCCAGGTGGCAGTAGTAGACGCACTCCTTGTCCTTGTAGGTGAGACACGTGCAGCGTCTGGCTCGGCGGCGCACCGGGCCCCCCTGGTCCGCCTGTCCCCCAAACCAACCTGGTCCCTGCTCCTGCCCAGGGTCCCCGAGGTTTAGACCCCGTGCTGCAGTCATGGCCACGGTCTCCTCAATGTCCCCCTCCGACCTGGATGCAGGGGGGACCTGGGGGATGCCACTCCTGCCAGCAGGCACCAATCCTGCAGGAAGGAGGCAGATTGAGGGGCTCCTGAGCTCCTGAGTGTTCATGCCCCCCACACCCACCACCCCCCAAGTCCTGTCAGAGGAAGGCCACCAAGCTTTCTGCAAAATTTGCAAGCTAGTTGCACTTTCTAGAGAGTCTCCAAGCTATGTCAAACGTTCAGAAAAGTTTGCAAAGCTATGTGCCCAGTTTTTGAAAAGTTCACAAGCTATGTGTGTATGGGTGGGAAGCTTGCAAGCTATTTTCACTCTCTGCAAAGTCTGCAAGCTATTTACACCCGTTGGGAACATGTAAGCATTTTGCACACTTTTCCAAAACTTTGCAATCATTTTTGCACAGTTTTGAGGAGTTTGCAAACTTTTTGAAAAGTTCCCAACTTCATGAAAAACTAACCAAGTGAGCCCCGGCCACAGGTCTCCAGTCTGCGAATGGGCTGCGTGCAACCTCCAGAGCCCTTGGGGTAGTCCTTGCACCCCGCTTCTGCTCCCACCTTCCCCCAGGAGCCTCCAGGGATGGTGAGCCCAAGCAAGAGGCTGCGTCCCTCAAGGCACCCTTCCCCGCGCCCCCACCCCCACCCCCACCCCAGGGTCCTTTTGTGTGCGCTCGCGCCGGACGAGGCGCCCCGCCCCGCCCGCTTACCTGCCGCGGAGGTCACTGTGAGTCCGAAAAGGAGCCACAGCCCCAGCTCCATGAACCCTGATCGGGCGAGGGAGCACCGGGCCTGGAGAACGGACTCCTGTGGCCCCGGAAGGGGTCTCAGGCCGGGCACAACGGGCCTCGCCCTCCAGCTGTGGGGATTCGAGGCTGGCTGCTCGCTTTCTTGGTCCCTGCTCCCGCCAGGAGTTGGCTGCGGCGGTCACAAACTTCAGAGCGCGCTGCCCATCCCTCCGCAGGGCTGGCCGGCTTGTGGGCTCAGGCTTTTCTGGCTCCCGCACCACCCCCTCGCCTCCCCGCCTCCCCGCCCCCCGCCCCCCCCCCAGGGGCTGGAGCTGCCGCGCGGGGCCTTTGAACCCGGGGCGCACCGGGGGTCGACTTCTAGGCGCGGGGGGGGGGGGGGGGGGGGGGAAGCCACCCGGAGCGCTGTGGCCCGCAGCGCACCCAGCACGGCGAGGGGCGGGGGGCGGCGCACCAGGCCGGGTGCGGTGGGGTAGGGGCCGACAGCTGCCGAGAGGCCACGGGAACACACACACTCACACATAGACACACACACAGGCACTCGCGCGCTGCTTTGCTGCCCCAGGACCTGCCGCCCCCACCCGCAGAGCAATAGGAAAGATAAAAGGCTGCGCAGAAAGGCTGCTATCTTTCATCTCCCGGCTGAGGGAAAGGGACACTTCTCACTGCTCACCTAATGACACCTTACCCTTCCTCACCCAGGGCCTGCCTGCCAAGGCCCAGGGCGTACTTTACTCTCTTGACTCAGGGCCCTGGCTCCTCTCCCTGCCTCTCCCAGGAGCTCAGGGTAAGTGGGTGTGGGCACCAGCCCCACAGCAAAGTCAACCAAGAAGCAGGGTTAGCGGTCCGGGGGTGTCCAGGACCCCCTCAGCCCCCTGCACAGAGAGATGGCTTCAGTGAGGGGCAGGTTCCTCTCTCCGCAAGCCCGTTATTTCCTTCATGGTCTTCAAGTCCCGGACCTGGAGTCCACATGCTGGCTGCTTTCCCCCCTCACCTGGGACGTGTCTTCTGCATGGAGCATGCCCAGAAGTGAAAGGCTGCTCTATTTTGTTCTTTTCCAAGGCCATCTGTGCGGGCACTGTCCCTGGGTGCATAGGAAATAGTCAAGAAGGCTTTCTGGGCGAATAAATGGATGACTGGGTGTGTCCTGTGAACTAGGCCAGGGACTGCTGACCTCCACAGACACCCAGGAGCCCTCCCTGACCAGAGTTCCCTGACCAGAGGGAAGGGTGATCGATAGAGAGGGGCAGCGCTCCAAATGTCGTCAGGCAGTCCCCTCCGGGCCCCTGCCTACCCCGTCCTCGTGGGTTGGATTGGAGGCTCAAACAGGTCCTCGGAGGGACAGGTCGCACGGAGAAGCGGACGTGGAGAGACACCGAGGCCTCCCAGCCAACAGCCAGTGCCAGCCACTGACATGGGATTGAATAAGCCTGAGAGGCCAAAATTCCGACAGGGGACTCACTGCGCACCCCGTGCCCTGTCTGAAACCTGACCCACGGAACGTGGGGCACACCGAATGGCCGTTTTACGCCACTCGGTGCCGGGCGATTTGCTGCAGGGCCACTGTAACTGAAACGGCACCCCCGGACCCCTCCCCGGCTGCCCAGTCCTCGAGGCCCAGTCACCAGTGGAGAGTGAAAGCCACCATCTTTGGGGGTCACTCGTCACCAATAAGGACATGTCCTGTAGGCAGCTTCTGCCTTATTTTGTTTGTGCTTTACATTTTGAAAGTGAGAAAAACCCAAGTCTAGGATTATCTTTGGTTCCCACTGGGCTGAGATTGAATCACTTCATTATTACCTGTTCCCTTGGCATAAAAATATCCATCACCTACAACGTGAAAAAATTATGCGATTGGAGGATGGCTGGGAAAAGAGAAAATGCACTTACCGGCTAAACGGAGAAAAGGGCAGAAGGCGTTTTCCTGGTGTGTTCAGGCTGTGAGATGCCAGAGCTGCCGGACCCCTCCCCGGGTCTACTGCCTTCCACAGCTCGGGCAGACACCAGCACACCCCGGGTGGGCCTCTCGGACACCGCAGGGGTGGGCACTGCCGCAGGGCCGGCCTCGTCGTCGGAGTCTTCTGACCTGGTTGAGAGCAGGAAGCCCGGGGGTCAAGAGCGTGGCGAGGAGGCAGGATTGTAATTGGCCCTTGGACAACCCAAGCACCGTGACTGTCAACCACACCCACTCACAAGTGACAAAGGTCTTCCCTTGTCTACTCTTCTTCAGTCATCCCAACTAGGCCCACGAGAACACCTCCACTGGGTGTGTCTCTCGCTGCTCTAATGACGCCCCTTTTTGTGCTGAGAGAGAACAGGTCACAGGCTTGGAGCCTTGGGCAGGCCCCAGAATCTAGCTCAACTACTTTCCCCCATTTTTATTTTTTATTGTGGCAATGTATCATCTCCCCATTTTAAGTGTTCAGTGGTTTTAAAAGCATTCATAGTGTCATGTGGCTATCACCCTCGTCCATTTCCATGTGTTTCATTTTGTAAAACTGGAAGTCTGCACCTAAGCAGACAGTTAGGAAACAACGACTCCCCATTCGCCTCTTCCCCCAGCTCCTGGCACCCAGCGCTCTACTTGGCATCTGTCTCTGTGATTTCGACTAAGTACCTCACGTAAGTGGAATCGTCTAGTATTTGACTGGCTCATTTCCCTCAGCCTAATGTCCTCAGGGTTTATCCAGGCTGTCGCGGGTGTCAGAATGTCCCTCCCTTTTAAGGCTGAATAGTATTCCTTTGTGCGGATGGGCCGGATTCGTTTGTCTGTCCCTCCATCCACGGGCACTTGGGTTGCTTCTACCTTCCAGATACGGAGAGCGCTGCTCTAAATGGGGGCGTACAAGCATGTCTTCCAGTCCCTGCTTTCAGGTGTTTTGGGGATATACTCAGAAGTGGAATCGCTGGACCATATGCTAATTCCATTCTTAATTTGTTGAGGACCTGCCACACTTTTTGACAGTAAAAGGGCTGCACCCTTTTACTCACAACAACAGCGCCCAGGGTCTCAATTTCCCCACACCCTCGCCAACACTTGCTAATTTGAAGAACTGGGTGTGAGGCGGCATCTTGCTGTGATTCTCATTTGTATTTCCCTGATAATAGGTGGTGCAGAGCATTTTTCATTGGCCACTGGTATATCCGCCTTCTTTGGAGAAATGTCTATTCAAGCCCTCGGCCCGTAGTCGGATCAAGTTGGCTTCTGTTGTTTCACGTGGGACTTTGTAACATTTTTTTATTTTCATTGTGTTTACCTTTATATTTATCTTTTATTTATGACAAACGATGCAAATAAAATAAATGAGGTTGATTTATTTAAGTAAAATAAAAGTAACCTGAATAGATAAATGGAGGAGTTATTGTAGAGGTAGTTTGAAGACTTGGCAAAATTGCGACGCTGGTTTGCCCGCAGCTGAAGTCTAGAAAGCTCCTTGGTCAAGGAAACCAGATGAGGAGGGGGGGGTGGGGGAGGGGAGAGAAGGGAGCCTAAGGGAGGACACGGAAGAAGGAGAAATCTCAGGGTTCTTGACAAGAGCTTTTAGAAGGAATCTGGGGGCTCCGGGCTAAGCAGCGTGTGAAGCAAACACAACTCACATGGTTCAGGACAGCCTGGCAGTGGGGGCTTTAATCACGGTTCTGCCCTTGTAACAACTCAGCAGAACCCGAACTACCGCTGTCCCCATTTAATAGATGAAGAAACCTGAAATTCAGAAGGAGTCAAGTGGCCGGCCTACAGTCAGTCGGTCGGCAGCGACTAAGCGGCAGAGTCAGGACTCGAGTCCATCCCGGGCAGAGTTTGTGTGCAGCCCTCAGCCAGCCCCAACCCTCTGGCCGGCACGCCGGGGTCACGATCGTACTGGCGTTTTCTCTGTGTGTCCTTGGTGAGTCGTTCCTCTCCGCTGGTCCGGTTTCCTTAGTCGCACAACCTCTGATGAAAGATCACAAGGAGGGGCCATGGCCGAACACTAGTAAACGGCCCTTCTCCTCCTCTCAGGCTGGCCACCACTCTTGATCATCCTTCCCTGGCTCTGCCACCAGCTGGGCCCCAAAGACAAGTGATAGATCAAGACACTCAGGGCCACGGCCAAGGGCATGGCGAGGTCAATCCGTTTATTTTTCATCAGCATTTCCCAAACTGGCAGATGGGCAGCTGTATTTGTGAGACGGTACCGCTCGCTGAAACTTGGATTCAAAATCCAGCCCTGAAGAATCTTGTGATTTATCTAGATAAGCATCGCCTCAAGTAGTCTCTTTGTGTGCTTTCCGACCCTTTTGAAGATTGTTTTTCTTAAAATTTAGGGGATTTAAGTGAGAGTAATGTAATACAGTATGTAGTTTTCCATTGTCCTGGAGTTTCTTCCTCCTGCCCACCCAGAAACCAGATAATTAAGTGCTTTTCCAAGTTGTCCGAGTCTCAGCTGTGCACCTCTCTTCCATCATGGGGTTGATTGTCACATGCCCGGGAAGAGGGACCAGGCTCCAAAATCTTTGCTTTAAAAGCAACAGAAATTGTTTATAAAGTTCCAAATGCAATAACATTACTACAGTGCATCCCACACTGAAGCCCTACCCATTACATGTGCTCAAGGGCTCAAAGACATCAGCCCATTCCAAAAGGAAATCTGACAGCAAGTCTAATGAAATGGTTTGAGAGTGCCCCTGGTTTTCCGTTGTGGACGCTGGCTGTGGTTGGCCCCTCCGCACCCCGTCCCCCTGGGGCACAGCCTCTCCCCACACGCTCTGTGCTTTGGGAGGGGCTCCAGGGCCAAGCTTGTGTCTCTGGACTACCCAATCAGAGCATGACATCCCCGTTTGGGATAGGCAGACCTGAAGAATAACAATGCATCTGTGTGTTTGTGATAATTTGCTACAACAGCCGGAGGAAGTGAACACCACATTGAACACAGTGCCTGGCTCAGGGATAGGCCTATGAGCTAAGCCTGGCCCTCTCTGAGCCAATGAGATCCTGTTCTGGGACTTTGGAGGTGAGGCTCTTGTTTTTCCATGGAGTGGCTTGAAGGTCAGAGGAGAGCTTGCATGTGTTGGCAGCCATCTCGTCACCATGAGGAAAAAAGTCTGTTCATGAATGGAGCCAACACAGAGGAAGCAGAAGTGGAAATGGGGGGGGGGGTCTGAACCCTGAGGCATCATGTTACTTGAACATCAATGCCACGCCAGCCCGGAGCCTCATGGTGGCCTGGCACACACACCAGCCCTAGACCCGCTGCTTCCTGATGGCGGGGCCCATGACGGTATCTTCCATGGTGTCAGCCCTCGCAGAAGCCAATTCAGTTTGAGAATCTCTGTCCCACATTTCCGTGCCTGTTTTCCTCAGCAACACCTCCAACTCCTGCCCCCCCACCCCTCCCAGGAGCCCCCACCTGGACCACGGTCTCTCACATACACACCTGCTCTCAACTTATCTCCACCCGCACGTGTGCATTTAAACTGGCACCTTCAATGCCCCACCTGAAGGTGGGAATTCCAGGCATCCTGGCAGATTAATGGGAGAGATACTTTTGAGCAAGTTAAGTCAACATGCCACAAACACACCTGCGCGCTTCACCCACCTTGAAGTAGACTTGACTTTTATCAGAGGAATGTTTCACCAACGGGACCCTTCTAAAACTCACGTGCCCCGCAAAGTCACCCAGCCGCTGGAGCTGGGAGACTGGACGCCAGCGGCTGTCGACCGCCTTGATCTGTTTGCAGAGTGAAAATATTCACAAAAGCACATCTCCATTCCTTTCACCTCGCTGCGTGGATCCTGCTTGGAGCCACTTCAAAGCTCAACTGCTGCCTTTTCTAGAAAGTTCTATCTGGTTTGTTCAAAGGGAATAACTTCTGACCCTCTTGTAGCTGCTGAAACATTTAGACTTGCAATAGTAAAGCATAATAGTAACACTTACGGGTGTTGGACTCAAACACACCTGGATTGAATCCTGACCCTCCCCCCAACCTTGCCTAGCTGTGTGACCTTGGCCAAGTCACTTCAGCTCTCTGTGTCTCAGCTGCCTCATCTCCGAAGTGGGGATACCAGTTTCAACATCCCAGTAGGGTTGCTCTATGGGTTAAATGAGAGAACGCAGGTAAAGCATTGACTGTCGTGCCTGGCACAAAATGAATAAGCGTGTAATACACGTTACCCGCCAGTGGTACTAGTCGTGAGAATGACAGCTGTGTGCAAACTGTTCTCTCCCAACAGAGAGAAGACCTTTGAGGGTGGTGTGTTCATCATTTAGTGTCACAAGAGTATACATAACCAACACCCCCAAATTGGAATGCTGGTCCACAGAGCGCTTATTCTCTGGGCAGCTCTGGGATCTTGCTGGGCTCACTCACACATTAGGGACTACTGGGGGGCGCAGGTTGACCTTGGCAGGGGCAACAGAAATGACATGGCTCTGTTTTGTGGGTTTCTCATCCTCCAGCAGGCAAACCCAGGCATGTCCCTGCCCCCCACACCTCCATGGCAGGGGATGGGGCTCCAAGGAGGGAAAACGAACAGCCCACAGACGGTTTTCTATTGATGTCACACCGGTGTCACAGCAGCCAAAGCAACTCCATGGCCAAGCCCTTGTGACTCAAGAGAGCACGGCAAGGTCAAGGGCATGGTTAGGGACATGTGAAGAGTTAGGCTCAATCCTACAACCTGCCTCAAATGATGCCTTTGCCCTGAGAAGTCTGTAAACGTGGGCTGAGTTGAACAGAAATGGAGCTCCAAACCGATATTGCAAACATCAGAATCGGAGATTAAAGATAGAGGAATTTATGGGGTACAGGTGCTTCCTTATTACTGAGGCTTGTGGAGTTTCTCCCCCCAAAACACTTGTATTTCCTTAAATGGAAACCTGCCAACTTTTGTTCCCAGGGTCAGAGAAAAAAGATATATTGCATTTGCCGAAATTCCCTGGGTTGTCACCCACCTTCTCTTCTCATCTAGGTCTCCCTCACACCTAGGAGACCGCCCAGACTTCAAAGAGAAGGAAGGAGGTGAAGGGTGAGAGGTCGTGGAAGCAAAGGGGCGAAGGAGGGGAGATCACTGGGGGTGGGGACATGCGGGTGGAAAGCTGAGACCGCCGCCTGCTTCTGGGTCTCCCAAAGGTAGAGTAGGGAAGGGACTCCCAGAACTCTTTAAGTTGTGACACAGACACATTTTCTTCCGAAAGACATTGTGCAATTGCGTTGTTAATGAACTCCACATTTTGGTGTGTGAAAGCAATTTCCTTCTGAAAGACGCCCGTTCAGCAAAAGAGTAATGCAGGAGGGTCGGGAAGCCATAACTCAAATTCAGAGATCCGCAGAGGGCAGGGGCTGGCCTGACACCTCCTCGGAGACTCGGAGCTCTGCACCGGAGCAAGTCTCCCGCCGGACGTGGTGACAGGTCAGGGGAGGGAATGGATGCAGGGCAGTGCTTTTATTTCACCCTTAGGATTAAACTCTCAGTTTCCAGAAATGTCAACTGCTATCACAAGGAACACCCATTTAAAGGGATTCTAAGTCTGTTCTTTAATTCATTCAACAACTATTTGAGCACCTACTGGGAGCCGGCATTAGTCTAGACTCCCACACGGGGACCTTGAACAAGACAGACATCTCCGTGATGCCAACAGCGAACTATCAAAGCACAGATCATTAATTAATTGTTTTGGGGTTGGCACAAGTGCTATGAAGAGTGAACGGGGGGATAATAGAGTGACAGAGAGGGCTGGGAGAGAGGCCCCATGTCGAATGGAGAGGATGGACAGGCCATTGGAGCAGAGACCCCAAGCGCTAGAGAATGGAGCCAAACCACTAAGGTATGCGAGGGCACCCCAGACGGAGAGAACTGGGAGGTGGAAACAAGCTCGGCATCTTCCAGGAAGAGTAATGAGATAAGTCTATTAATTCATCTTCATAGTGTCATCTGACCTTTCTTCAGATCCCAGATCAAGGGCAGTTCAGTCCCTTGAACTTGACCTCTTCAGCAAGGCTGGGTCTCCATTTTTGATGCTAGGAATACCTGGCTTCTCCCTAAGAGTGTTCTTTAGGGTTTTGACCAAATGCCTGTTTCTCCCGTTATCTATCGATGGCTGGTGCGTGTCTTCCCTACAACACCACTAGGAGGCACAGACCACATCCCCGTGCTCACCGCTGCGGCTTCCGTCCCTGCACCAGGGTCTGGCACCCGGGACACTCTCCACAAACACATCCTGGGCCTCCCCTGCTTCCTCTCCTAGGTTCCTCACAGCAACCCTGCCCAGAGGACGCAGCCTTCCCCCCATCTCACACCAAGACAGAGAGGGAAAGTGACTTGCCAAAGGTCACACAGGTGCGCGGGGGCGGTCGGGATTTAAATGCAGGCCTGTTTGACTCTCACACCCAACCAGTACCCCCACCTCTGGATAGGTGCTTGGTTCAGGGATGGGCACCCTCAGAGCCAATGGGAGCCAACGGCATGCCTCACGCCACATCAGCCACGGCTTCTGGGGAAGAGAGGCCGCCCTCCCACCGTGGACCCTAAGGAGAAGGAACACCATGGGAGACGGATGAAGAGACAGAGAATCGGGTCCACGGGGACGTCCTTTGAGACAGTGGCCCAAGCTTCCCCCGAATCTGCATCTGAGCAGCCCAGGGGTGTGAGATGGTCTAAGGCGGGGCGAGTCTGTGTCTCTCACTTGCAACATCACCACTTCTAATCGATCCACCCTGCTGGTCGGTCACCACCCTCATTACTGGGACTGTTGTTTTGCAGAAAAAACTAAGACCTAAATGTGTATGTCTTTTACCAGAGCTTGTCACTCACCAAGTTTTCTAGAAAGCTCACCATGAATTGCATCCCTTTCCATGTTCTCCAACCTTCTCAGCAGCTCAAAGTTCCCCGTGGTAGACCAGCAGGCCCCACTCCCTGCTGCAGCCTCCATAGCCCAAGGAGGAGTAAGCTGCTTGGAGATGCTCAGAATAAGAAAATTCTGAGCCACGTCTGTCTTTTCCTCAACACCCTGAATAAGTGATTACTTTGTGCCAAATATGCAGGTCAGGTAGGGTCATATGATACAGTTAGACCCACAGGGGAGGCCCCTACCAACCACTGGCAACTCAGGAGCGTGGTGCCGTGCCCAGCAGCACGCAGAAGTCTGACCCAGCCTTTGCTCTTTAAAAGCCTGGGATGCACCAGGGAGAGAAGGAAAAAGGCAGGGAACGGGGAGAACACAATGCAAGACAGGTGCAGTCAGGCCCACGCAGCGCGCTGACGTCTATGTGGGTGACAGCATGGCCAGCTCTCATCGACCGTCAGTCCGGGGACCCTGGCACGCCCCTTCTCCCCCACCCCCCCAGTTCTTGCTGTAGCTGGGTACGCTTCTACCATTAGTCACTTTATAGCTTTCTTTTACCCCGTAACTTTTTCCTCTTTTTTTTTCTTTTGCTTTAGAAAGAGCCAAAGTCATTTACACAAATGGAAACAAGTCTCAATGTGCCATAAAGCAAAAGTAACTATTAAATTAAATATTAAGAAAGCCAAAGACACGATCATCAAGTGTCTAACCAGATACAATTGTGCACCAAACTGTTAACTCTTGGCTGGCCCTCTCTTGATGCAAAAAAGGAGGTAAGCAAGTGTGAGGGAGGTGTCCAAGGGAGGCTATCAGCAGAGAGAGGCTCTCCTGGAGGCCATCAGATTGAAACAGAACAAGGGAGAGGCCTTATCTATATGTGACAAGTGTCGACGTCCTCTCCCTGCATATCTCGGGCGCCCCGCTTGGGCACGCCTGCGGGGTAGCTGTGGTTGAAGGTGCTCACATCACAGCTCAGGTTCGGGGGCCACTCCACGTGTTGGCTGTGTCCTCCTTGGAAAGTGGTGGCCATAATGACACCTGGCTGGCTCGCAGTATGGTGGGAGGATTTTCAGTGACATGACTTATGTGCAATGAAGGGCCTGTCAGAACTCAACAAATCTAATCTGTCGTTATTTTTGTTGCAAGGACAATAATGATAACATTGGAGACTCCCAGCCCACCTGTGGGTGGAGTGGCCCAAAGTTCACTCGAGCTTTGTTTATGATGACAACTGTGACCATGGCTGCAAGGACGAGCCCAAGGTGGCAGAGCAGGGCTTCACAACCTCGTCTGGGCAATCGGGTGGCCCCCGAGGAGGCCCTCAACAGTAAGACCTGAAAGAGAGACAGGAGAGCCAGCAAAGGGAACATCCCTGCCATGCAAATGAGTGGGTCTGGGCAGCCAATGGGAGAGCAGCCCTGAGCACAAGGTGTCAACCTCAGTCCTGGGGATTTCCAACCACGACAGGGCCAAGGTCAGGCAGGCCTCGCCAGGCAGGTGCTGTCAGTGAGGGTGTAGCCAGACAGGCCTACCTGCTCTGTGTTTGTTCCCAAGGGCTGCCTGGGTGGTGCCTAAGGTTGCCGGGGTTAAGTGCCACCCAGCACCATCCATGCCCATCGCCCAGCGAACCTGGCTTCTGCCAGCCACGGATCCGAGGCCTGATGGCCCCAGATATCTGCTCTGGAGTGTAGGAATTGTGTACCCACTTGAAAACTTGGACGTGTGCTCGCCGCTTGAGGGAGACCTGGGGTCCCACGAGGTGGGTGTCTCCAAGCTGTGTACAAATTGTGCATTACAATCTCAAGCTGCTGTGTATTCTCGAGTCTCTGCCACGTGCCAGGCGCCCTACTGGGCAAGCTCTCCCGCATCTCATCGCATTTCATCTTCGAGTCAACAACCATGGAGGAAGGGTCCCTAGGGCCCCTTTCTCACCCCAGGCACCTGAGGCGTGGACAGACGAAGTCACAGGCCGTAAATCATAAAACTGAAATGAAACGGAGTCACTGGGCCTGTGTGTCAGCAGGTTCGGGCTTGCCACCATCCTCCCACGGGCCTCGGTGGGCCCTGACCCAGCGCATCCCCTCTGATGGAAGGGGACTCCCTGAGTGCGAGGTCCCCGCCATTGTCACCTTCATATCCCGAGCATCTCGAAGTACCCGGCACCCGACTGAAGCTCATGAAATGAGTTTGCTGAACTGACAACCACAGACTTGTGGCGGGGAAGTGGTTGCTGTTAAGGCGTGCTCAAGGCGGGAGGGGGCCCAGCCCCTCCTGCAGAGGAAAAGGCAGGTGTCCATGGCCTTGGGGACCCGTGAGCCTGTCTCCATCCACCAGGGGTCATCTTCTTGATGGACGATAACAGCAGGACCCTATGACAATGCCATCAGACCTAATGAGGGGCTCTCCAGTGACACCTCGCTTCAATCCCCTCAGGTCCATTTGCCCACAAGTGAAGGCAGCCCACCTGGGGCCCCTACAGTCAGGGGCGCTGAGGGAGAAAGCTGGGTGTCTGTTGGTTTCTGTGAAGGCCTGAGGACCCCCTCCACCCCCCAGATGGGGGCATCTCCAGCAGATAGAAGGTGGGCAAGGCCTGAGTTATAAGGCATGCGCACCTCCTTTGTAAACAACCATGGTGCCTGCCGGTGCTGGTGGGCCAGTTGTCTCCTTCATCCCCCACATATGTGTTCAACCCAGGTGCCTGACCATGGCACCTGACAGTCTGGCCTCTGGCTCCCCCAAATTCTTGTCTGTTCCACAATGAAAAACACATTCACCCTGACCCAAATCCCCCCAAATCTCCACCGTCTACAGTATCAACTCTGTGTCCCAGTTCTTGTGTAAATAGCAGCTCAGAAGCCTCAGATCTCATCACTGAATCATCTAATCAGACAGGGGCGAGATGCCAGGTGCGATCCACCTGTTGGATGAGCGCCCTGGGAAGTCAGGTGTCTGCTTCCAGGATGCCACCATCCTAACAGGGAGAAACTGTAAGAAATGAAGGGGTTCAGGACTCCCACACGGGTTAGAAATCCAGCAGGACAAGTTCTATCAGGTGTCACAGCCTGAGAACAATTTTCTGTGGCTCTCGGCTCCTGCCCCTGGGCTCTAGCGACAGGTAGATGCAGGGAAGGGCGTCCAACCTGAGGCCCACGGGCCACATACGGCCCAGGTTGGCTAGGAATGCAGCCCAACACGAAAAATCGTAAATTTACTTAAAACCTTTTCTTTGCTCATCAGTTTTCATGAGTGTTTGTGTATTTAATGTGCGGCCCAAGACAAGGCTGCTTCTTCCAGTGTGGCCCAGAGACGCCACAAGTTTGGACACCCCGATGGAGGGCAGACTGCAGGGGCCAGGGCGGAAGCAGAGAGACCAGCCAAGATGCTCGTTTAGACCGAACAGGAAGCGGTGGTGGCTGCATCTGGGATCTTGGTGGAGGGAATAAGGAATTGTGGTCAGATCGGGTTAACAAAATGCTGTGGGGGCACAGCCAATTAGATTTTGCAACACACTGAATTGAGGAGGCAGGAAAGGAGTGTGCTGCAAAAGACTCAGACGCCTTCTAGGATTCTGGCCTGGGGCTGGGGTTGGGGGTGGGGAGGGGGGGTGGGCAGGAGAAGGGTTTTGAAACGCACCGAGAAGTCCTGTAACAGTGGAGGGAATCCTTTACCCTTCCAGCTGCAGAAACCAGAAGGTAAGCAGCCCGAGGTTTCACTCCTAACAATAGAAGGTCATATCCCAAAGGCCGGTCCTCTAGCCCTCAACCGGCTTCTCTCTCTCATTCCAACCCTCCTCTCTACTCCAAGCTGCAAGCATGTTTCTCATCGGAAACTACTGGGGGTGAAAGAGAGAAAAGAGCAATTCTTGGAGGCCCACCCCTGAACCCAGAATGCTGAGTGGGCTCCCTCCATTCCGGGGCCCCCACATGCCCCTTGTCACACCCATCCCTGGAGACACTGCTCTCTGTGGGGCGTCCCCACCACCCTCTGTCAGCCCACCCGGGGGACACTAGGCAGGGGCTGCATGCATGACCTACTCGCGCTCCCCAAGCCGCCCTTCTCAACACCTCAGTCATGGGCAGCTTGAAATAATCACGGCGTCTGTTAGCAGTGCTGCCCCGAATGGGTTGAAGACAAACGGAAATGGCAAATGAACACGCTTTGGAAAAAAGCAAATCAACGAGAGAAAGTACAGACAGCACATACATGTCAGGCGCTGAGGTGACTGGAGCTCTTTGAGCTTCCTGGCCCGCGTGGGCGTATCAAAGACAGCCAGGGGACCCTGGGGTCTACAATAGTTTAATTCTTGCCTTCATTTCGTTTCCCGAATGCTCTTTATTGAGGAGTGTCTGGTAACAGAAGTGACCCTGCGTCTTCCTACAGCTGAACCTTAATGAGATAAACTGAAATTAAGCTTACCATCTGCTAGGCACCTGCTGGGGGCCTCACACTGACATAAATATCTATAATATGAGGAAGGACCCCCCCCAAAAAAAAACCCCAAAACTATCTTCTGGAAGGCGGTTCCCTTGTAGTACACACTTCCCCTGCTAAGTGAGTGTTCTAGGAACCCATCTGTAGCGGTGCACCAGCTGGTGGTGTTGTGAGAGGCTGTATTTGGCTTCAGTGAATTTTATTTGAAGACTCTTCCAAAGTGTTTGCCCATCTCACGATGGGTGATTTACGAGCACACCTGCGCTGAGTGTTCAGCAGTTTTTGACCAAAAGCTGTGTGATCCCCACCCCCCATCCTCACTATTCACCCAATCTTGCCCTGAGTGACATTTTTGTTTGTTTGTTTCCCCAGATGAAAAAAGTCCTCAGACAGAAACAGTTTGCCAATGTGGAAGAGGTGAAACAAAAAATAGCAGGATCGGTAAAAAGCTTCCAAATCGACGAGTTCCAACACTGTTGTGAACAGCGGAAAGTACGTCTCGATGGGTGCGTTGCATCAAGTGGAGAGTACGTTGAAGGTGATTGAAGTTTAAACATGTGAGAATAAATACACAATTTTTTACAAATAAACTCTGGGGTTTTGGGTCACCCTTATACACAGCAGCAAGGAAGATCATTTTATCCCCATTTTACAGTTGAGGAAACTGAGACTCAGAAAGGCTCAGAGACTTAACCAAGGTCTTGTCTTACAAGGGAGAGGTTGGGTCTAGAGATCTGAACTTGGAAGTTGTCCGCAGACAGAGCCTTCCAGAGGTGCTCCTCATGGGAGCAGGTGTGGATCGAGAAGACCTCTGGAGACTAAGACCTGCCTGGATCGACTCAGAGTTTGGAGCTGCAAAAAGGAAGAAGACCCAGAAAAGGGGACTGGAAAGGGAATGTCACTTTGCTTCAGCCTCCCTGGGCCACTGCCTCCCACTGACAAGGGCGGTGCAGAGCCAGACACCCACAGTCACTGCCACATTCCCAACAGCCACTCGGTCACGGGCCCACAGGTGTGTGCAACAAGAGCTGCGGATGCGTGAATGATGCAGGTGCCACTGGCTAGAGGAGGAGGCCGAAGGACAAAAGTCACTTGACCCCACATTCTGCTACAACACGCCCAGGAGCAGTGTGTTTCGCACCGGGGTCGGTGGAGACCCACTCACCTGGCCACTTAGAGCAGCAGGTGCACCCGACTGCATCGATTAGCTGAATCCCGATAAATAAAAAAAGAAAGCCACGAGGTCACGCCCAGACACAAAATGACGAGAAAATCTGGACCATTCTCGAGAAGTTTACGACCTGCAGGAACAGCTGGGCAGGAACGGAGCTCACGCAGATGTTTTGGGAACGAGGCAAATTTAAGTGATGAGACGGCACGTGTCCGCGAATGATTTTTCCACGAGGGTGCCAAGACCCCTCCATGGGGGAAAGACAGTCTTTCACCAAGAAGTGCCGGCAAAGCTGGGCGTCTGCGGGCAGGAGGGTGAAGCTGGATCCCTAACAACACCATGTACAAAAATTAACTACCTGTTGCTCAAAGCCCTAAACGTAAGTTATAAAACTCATAGAAGAAAACAGGGAAAAGGCTTCATGGCATTGGATTTGGCAATGACTTCTTAGGTATGACACCAAAGTCACAGGCGACAGAAGAAAAAAAATTGCATTCCATCAAAATTAAAAACTTTGGGCAGCAAAGGACATGATCAACAGAGTAAATAAGTGAGACACAGAATGGGAGAAACACTTGCAAATCACACATCTGATAAGAGTCTATATTCAAAGTCCGTTCAGAATCCTAAATTTAATGACAAAAGCCAAACATTCAAAAGGGCAAAGGACTCAAACGGATATTTCTCCTAAGAAAATACACAAATGATCAATACGTCCAAAAAAAAAAAAATGCTCAGCATCACTAATCGTTAGGGAAAGGCAAACCGAAACCATGAGACAGCAAATCACAGCCAGCAGGATGGCTGCTATAAGAAAAAAAAAACAAGATAAGGATTGAAAACGGGGCCTGAAGGAGGTATTTGCACACCTGCGTTCACAGCAGCACGATCACAGCAGCCAAAAGGTGGACGCGACCCCAGTGTGCGTGGACGGATGAAGGGACAAATAAACCAGGTCTATCCATGCAATGGAATAGTATTCTGCCGTAAACGGGAAGGAAATTCCGACCCCTGCTACAACACAGCGACCCTGGAGGACGTGATGCTGGCGAAACAAGCCAGGCACAGAAGGACGAAGTACTGTTTGCTTCTATTCACAGGAAGTTCTCAGAGCAGGTAAGTCTCTACAGACAGGAAGTAAAACGCTGGTCCCGGGGGGCTGGGGCAGGGGGAACGGAGAGTTAGCGTTCCGTGGGGGCAGAGTTTCCGTTTTGCAAGAGGAAGAAAGTGCCCGAGATGGACGGTGGCGATGGTCACACAGCACTGGGACTGTACCTAAAGCCACTGCACCGTACACTTAAAAATGGTTACAGTGGTGCACTTTACGTACGGTTTACCACAGCTGTTAAAAACAAATTGAGCAAAACGAGAAAAAAAAAAGAGTCCCCATATCCCTCCCCCCCAAAAAAAAGTTACTGATGGCAACAGGGGCCACTTCCAGTGGCTTTTCAGAGCACTTTAATCCAAGACCAGAAGGAACTGGGAGGAAATCCGTGAGTCCCTGAGAAAGTCACGAAGACAAATCATTTCTTCTTTCTCTCAGCCCCTCTACAAAGCATACCTGCTCTGCAGTGACCCGCTCAGAGTCTCTCTCCCACCGACTCTTGAAGGGGGAAGTGAAGCCAAGCTTGCGACCCCCGGGCAGCGGCCCCTGACATTCGATCCGCGACCTGCAGTCCCTGTAACGTTGCCACGTGATGGCCCGTTGCACAGAGCGAGCCACTTGGAATGTGGTCAGTACAGTGAACGCCGTCTGAGTGACAGGCAGGGGTCAGCTGCCATCTTTCCAAAGGCCGTTTTAGGGACGGCAGAGACTGAAGTTTTAAGAATAATAGAAGTTTCAAGGAGGTAAAAACAAAAAAGGTCCCAATCTCTCGTTGGGGGTGGGGGGACGGGGAGTGTCAGAAGAAAGAAAAGGGAAGAATGATCAGGTGGTACATGGGATGGATGGACCTTTGTTTTTCATTTCAATGTGGTGCTGATTGCTGGGGTCCCCTCTCCATGGGGGCTAAGGGAGACGGTCCAGATGTGTCTGCTCCGGGCCGTGAGGCTACACAATTTCACTGTAGAACAAACTCTTCCTCTCTCTGGACAGAACACTGAAAACCTGGGCCACGTGGTTTCAACAGATGTGTGGAGGCTTGTTCCCTGGGGCACATGGTCTCTTAACGGGGGTAATAATAATAATAATAATAATAATGCCATTCCATCCCAGGCCTTCAGAAGTAAGGGCACCTGTGCCCATTTGTGACTGAGGTTCCCCTGGCAGGTTGCGTGCCCTTTGCATTAGAATCACCAGAATCGTACTGTTTGAGGTCGTAGGGCCTTTGACCCCAAACCAAGCTCTCTTTGGCAAGTTTCTCCCTCCCATTGGGGCATTGTAATGTGAAGTGCCAATAGGCAGATAAGGGAAGACTTCCATTCCAGCCTGGGCTCTGTTTGGAAGAGATCCGTATTCGATGCCGTTTGGGGAGATATTTCAGATTGATGGGTTCTTTGGATGTTCAGACAAATTAAAGGGGAAATTGTTCCACAGAGCTGTCGGTTACAGGAGATGAGACTATTTGCTATTTGCAGGGGGTTTTGTTTGCCTTAAATATTTATTCTGCATCAGTCTCTTCGATTTCCTTGAAGAACTCAGTTTGCAGATGCGTTTGCACAAACGTCCCCAGGCAGGGCCTTTTCGATCACCCATCGACTTCATCGAAGCAGCTCAAGAACCTGGCACAGTGGGCAACTGGCCTTGCTGGGCTTTGGGGGTTTTTTTTGTTTTGTATTTTTGTTTTTTGTTTTTTTGGTCATCCTGCATTGGCTAATTAAATTCATTTAAAATTAGCCTGTTAATGTGTCGCTGAGGAATATGTAATTGTCTCTTCTTGTGGCCTGGCATTTTCTCTTGTCCACTGTCTTTGAAGTTTGTATGCTTGGAATGGGAAGGAGGTAGGGAACAGCTCTGGAAACTTGTCTCAGAGCATCAAAAAGAAAAAAAAAAAAATTATGGACAAAGCAGGGGTAAAGAAATTAAAGACCAAACTGAAAAAGAGCCAGTCGGCTTTGAGTGTTTAGGTTTGGTTTTGCATGGGTACATTTCCATAATAGGGTTGGGAACTCTGGGAAAAGGACAAGCTTTGGGGAGCAGGGTGGGGTGTGGGTAGCATTGCTTTTTACCTCAGATGAGGTTCTGTAGACGTGGTGCTTTTGTTCTGTCTCACAATACAAATCATGAAGAAGATTTCATGGTCGGAAGTAGCCTTAGATGCCCGGGGAAGCAAGGCACCATCTCATGAGAAAACACTTACATAAACCAGAAGAGAGGCCAGAGGTTGTCTAAATAAGCTTTGAGAAATACTCATTCCAAAGTAAGCCGAGACCACTTCTGTGGTGTCATGAATGTTCAGCGCTGTCCAGATTCAACAGAGGAGGCGACTGTTTCATAAGGAAATCAGCCCAATAGGCAAAGCCAATCAAACACAAAGGTGCCGCAGGGCCGGTCCCATTGGGCTAAAGCGAGTGGAGGCTTCACCTGGCGGGGCCATTGCTGAGATTCTTCACACCTGCAAACCAGAGGCAAGAAGACGGTACGTTCCTGGGACAGAATCCAATCAATTATGGGATCCCTTATAAACTCAGCGCACTTCAGCAGAAAGCAAAATTTGTCATCTCAAGAGCGATTTGACATTCTAAATAAATAAGTGCCATAGGGATGATAAGCAAACTTCTACCGACTTGAAACCCTTTCATTACGAAGAGAGAGAAAGACACAGACAGGGTGTGGATTTGAGCAAGACCGGAAGTGCTCAGGGAGAAAGCCAACGACTCCCAGCCGGACCGGCGGGCGAAAAGTGACTGACTGTTCAATTTGCCTCCCGGAAGCTCCTGGAATGGAAACGGACTGGATCAGTCGCAGCCTCTGCCTCCAAAGGTGGCCCTCTGCGAATCCCAGAGTGACACAAAAGCAAGGCCTTGACTTTCTTCTTATCGTATTTCTTGGTGTCCTCATCCAGCCTACACGCTACTTTTCATAGGAGACGGTCGATACATTCCTCAAGATGAGGTGTTGCGGGTTTGTTTCCATCAGGGGTGGCTTGCTGTCCAAACGGCACTTGGCAAGGTCTGGGGACTTTTTTCTTTAAGATGTCACTTATTTATTTTTAGAGAGAGAAAAGGGAGAGAGTAAGAGAGAAACAAACATCGATCATTCGCCTCTCACACGAGCCTCCCACTGGGGCCTTTCATGTGCTCTGACCCGGAATTGAACCAGCCACCTTTCAGGCTATGGGGCAGTTCCCAGCCCACCAAGCCACACTAGTGAGGGTTGGGGACATTTTTGATTGTCACAGCTTTCTGGGAGAATGGTGGCTACCGTCATCCAGGGCTCTCCTGCAACGCACAGGACACCTGTGCCAAGAATGTGAGCGTGCCAACCCTGGGATCCCGGGTCCTCGGGACCGTACATTTTAAGGCATTCAGTCTCTCGGATGACACCTCCTTAGCAGACATCCCTTTGCACACCGAACTTTGTGTGTAGAAACCAGAGAGGGCTCTTCAGATGCCAAGAGGCAAAATCCAACTCTGTTATTCTCGGTCAGAACAGAGAATTCATTGGCTCTCATCACGCAAACCTATGGCTGGAGCCTCGAAGTCCTGAGCATAGTTGGGGGCTGACCAGAATTCTGCTCACCTGGACCCAATGTCCTCAAACAAAAAGGAAGGCCCACACTCAGGGCTGCGTCCTCCTGAAGCCGTTGCCCGATCCAGGCAAGATGTCTCTTTCTTGTCGATGCGGGGTGGGAGCAAAATGTTCCCTGGGTCCTTTGATTTTCTGTTGTCTCCTAGACTTACTCTAGAACAGGTTGACATTCCTGTGGAGTGTGCGCTTTGCCCTGGAAACAGTGGTGGAAATAAAGGCAGTTGATACATGGCATACATTAAAATTATTTTTTGCATTTCTATTTATTTGTTTTCAGAGAGAGGGGAAGGGAGGGAGAAAGAGAGGGGGAGAAACATTGATGTGCAAGGGAATCATTAATCTGTTGTCTCCCACACACCCCCAACTGGGGACCCGGCCCATAACCCAAGCACACACTCCGACAGGGAACCGAACCAGTGACTCTTCGGCTCGTAGGCCAGCACTCAACCTACTGAGCCAGCCAGGGCATACATGGCATAAATGTAAAACTCCTGGGGGCTCAGCACACACACGCTGGGACGATGCCCCTCTGAGACGCCCCGTGCAGCCCCGCCCTTCAACACCGTGCTGGGAGGGTGCCCATGAGCTTCGCAGCACTCCTTAACCCTCAGAGACTGGGAAGAGCGTGGTGCTCAGCCAGCATCCTCCCTTTGTACCTAAAAATAAAAAATAATTGGATTTCCCCTGGTATCCATTTTTCACCCGTGATCCCAAATGTGCTGTGAGCTCTTTATTGATGAAGAGAATATGATAAAAATGTTCCAATAATTGCAAAGAACGAAAACCAGATGGCACGCCTACCCATCACCGCTTCTTCCTCAGCCAGGAGACATCAAACACTCATTTGGGTTCAACTGGACAACCCCTGTCACTAAAGAACCCAAGAAAGCCCTCGCTGGGGACTTTTCCAAAGCCGCTCTGTGAACCACAGCACTTGCTCAACTCAGCAGCGCTGCCGAATTCTGTCCTGCGAGGTTCTCAACAGAAAACCGACGGTGGGGTGGAGTCTCAGGGAGTCACACGCACCGTGACGCGTCTTGGTGGAAAGACCATCATTTTAAAATTGCCTGTTTCTTATAAAAGATGGAGATTTGTCTTCTCTCTGCGTGGCTGGCCAAGCAGAGGGAGCAAAACTTCCGCAGCCACGTTTTTCATATTCAGAGATGATGTTGGCAATGAGATCGCTGTGCTGGTGACAGAAAGTGGCTGGAAAGACAGATGAGGCCTACTGAGCCTTTTATTCAAAAATCTTAGCCCTGGCCCCGTGGCTCAGTTGGCTAGAGCTTCAGCCTGTGCACCAAAAGTTCACGGGTTTGATCCCCGGTCAGGGTGCCTGCGGGTGGCTGGCAACTCACCGCCATCTCTCTCTCTCTCTCTCTCTCTCTCTCTCTCTCTCTCGTCAAGAATAAAAAATATCCTCAGGTGAGGATTTTTTTTTTAAATCTTACATTCACATCGCCTTTCCCATTTTTAAAGCAGTTTTTACATGTTTTGTACCTCTGGAGTCTCACAATATTCTAAAACTGAGCTTTTTGAGCTGGGACGTTTTTTGTCCTTGAAACCAAGGCTAATCAACCTAAATTGAAGAGCACCTGGTGAGAAAGGCCAGGCAACCACCGTGTCCCCGTAGGACACAGAAGGAGACCGACAGTGTGCCGCTTTGGAGGAATTCCTCGAGGTTACCCAGGAAGTTGGTAAAATAGCTGTCGTGGGTATTTGTCTCGGCCACATTTTTGTCAGGGTCTCCTGACAGCTACTTCAAAACAGGTCCTTCCTTCTTGTGACTTACTGTCCCCACGGCATGCTGAGCTGTGGCTCTGGAAGCCCCTGTCCCTTAGTCTACCCGGCTGCTCACCCATGGCCAGAAATGGCTGTTGGTTCGTGTTGGGGCTGCCCACGCACCCCACAGGCCAGCAGCTACTGTTCCTGACTTCAAAGCAGCTGAGCAAAGCCCAGTGGATTGAAGGCGGGAGCGGCCATCCACACCCAGCGCTGCGGGTCCTGAAGGGCAGGCGTTAAGGCTGGTTGGCCTTGGAAATGGACACACAGCCGGACAGAGTGAAAACTCTCCACAGACACTGACTCCGTGAATCCATCTGCCTCATCATCACAGACTGCGATGGGCTGGGAACATGTTCAAGCACCTTACAGCCCTCAGAACGACCCGTGTGATCCAGGTGAATGATGGCGGGGACCCTTGGTGTGATGTGATGAGAAGGGCACTTCCTCCCCCAGACTGGTTATGGGGAAGACATCAGACACATCCAACTGGAGAGACAGTCCTCACGACACCTGGCCAGTCCTCCTCCAAACCTTCAAGGTCATCAGAACTCAGGAGAGTCTGAGAACCTGTCACTGCCCAGAGGAGCCCAAGCAGACAGGGCAACAATACGAGGTGGTGTCCTTGGTGGGTCTTGTACCTGAAAAGAGTTATTGGGAGAAAACTAGTGAAATGCGAATAAACTGTGGAGTTTAGTTAATAGTTACGCACCAATGCTGGCTCCGTAGTTGTGAAAAACATACTATAGGAAAGGAGAATGTTAAAAATAGGGGAAGTTGGGGGAAAGGCTTGCAGGAACTGCCCAGGCCAGTGTGGCTCAGTGGGTTGGAGCGTTGTCCTGTAACCAAAAGGTGATGGGCTTGATTCCTGGTCAGACCACATCCCTAGGTTGCATGTTTGATCCCAGGTCCGGGTCTAGGCCCATGCGCTCCCCATTCCAGGTACGTATGAGAAGCAGCAAATCGATGCTTCTCTCTCTCTTCCTGTCTCCCTTCCTCTTTCTGTAAAAGCAATGAAAAAAATACTCTCAGGTGAGGATAAAAAAGAAAAGAAAAAGGCGTATAGGAACTTTCTACCCTATCTTTGCAACTTTTCTATAAATCTAAAACTATCTTAAAATGTAAAAGTGCATTTAAGTTAAAAACCTTGCTAAAAAACATAACCCTCTAAGGGAGGCCCTATTAATTGCCCCAATTTGATGGGCGAGGGGAGTTAGGAAATCATTGTCTCCGAACACAATTGTCCTTCTAGCGGCTTCTCTGGCCCTGCTCCGAGGCTGCAGTTTACGCTGCAGCGCACCTCCCAGGGCTCCTGAGAGTTGCGCCGTGAGAGGAGATCTCAAAGGGGTAATTTTTCTACTTGGAAGCGTGAGCAACCCAAACTGCTCTGGGGGGACGACAGGGAACGGGTCCGTGAGGCCTGGGTTCAGGGAGCGTGCACAGTAATTGAATCGTTTGGGCTCTCCCAGGGAAAACCACGGCAAGATTGATTGAGATGGATGCTCGGAGACCTCCTCGTACCCCCGGCAGCCTTGGATGTCTGAGGAGGTTGAAAAATGGTTCCAGTTCGGAGAGGCCTGGGTGGCAGGAAGTCAGCCTGAGTAACCTCTCACACCAGCGGCGCACGAAACTCTCCGCCTCTCTGTGGAGTCAAAGGCCCACAGCTGCTTCCAATCAGGGAAGCAGACTCTCCATTCATACCCCCCCCACACTGCTTCTCGCACCCCCACCCCATCGCTGGCTCTTCACAGCACAGCTCCCTCGCTCCCGTGCAGGGAACAGAAAACAAACCTATCAGATCCCGGCCGATGTTCCCTTTCTCCTCTTTGCACTAACCCTGTTGCTTTTCTGAGTCCTCCACCGCCCAGGCATCACCCACAGAGGATTCTCCGCAGGGCCCCTTTCTCTCTGGATGCAGGACTGCTCTCGAACTTCCCCCCACTAGCGTTCCATTTGACAAACTTCTGGGGCTCCACAAACACACAGTATGACCTGCTGGCTTGGCCTTCCCAGACCCATGCTCCCTTCCCCCCGGAAGAGCTTGGGCGGCGCTTTGTCCCTGAGGGGTGGCTCTAGTCCCCAAGGTCCCTCCTCCCTTGTCCAGGCCTAGATGAGCCACAGTTTCAGTGAGTGATGGGCTCAGGGAAAGGGACAAGAGCTGAGTGGGTTGGACTTGAATCCCGTCACTAGCAAAGGAGAGTCGGGAGTCCCTGAGGACAAAAAGGAGAGTCCCCCGGGGCGTGTCCCCCAGGGCGTGCCCCCCGGCTCTCGGGGCTCCAGCTCGATACCTGCCGGGCAGGTTGCAAGAAGTACCCACCTCTTCTGCTCTCAAAAGGGCCCACGTGGGCCTATTAATTATTTGACCTCGTTTCTTTTGACGCTACCTTCCGGGGAGGAAGCCACCATCAACCTCTCGTACACAGTCTTCTCAGCATTTCCTTCTAGGCTCCACTCCAGCACATTATTGCTTCTTGCTTATTTTCACAAAAGCGCAGGCACCCTGTGAATATTGTCCCACACTTTCTTCTAGGATGAGGTTGCCCTCCTTTATCATACTTCTCGATCTACCCGTTCCTTCCGACCCATTGGACGCATGGTGGCTTATTTCCCCTTGACCGCTGACGGGCATGCAGGTCAGTCCCACTGGGTCACGGTGCTGCGTTACAAACGGTGTCCATCTCCATAAAGGTGTTTTGCTGCACACGTGAACATCTTTTTGCAGGACAAACGATTGGAGGAGGACATGCGACTTCAAAGGAAAAATGCGCAATGACCACACGCGCCGTGGATAGACACCCATGGCTCCCCTACGGCTCCCCTTGACCTTGGGGCTCTCTGCTGTAACCACCCCACTGGGACCCTGTGGCTTGAAAACTGAGAAAGAGCTCACTCTGAACGAGAACCTTCTGGGTGTTGATCTCCGTGTGCCTCTCAGCACTGAGAACCTAAAGCGCGTGGAGTCCTGTGAGGCGGGAACAGCTACTACCCCATTTTACAGATGAGAAGACTGAATCTCGGGAAGAGTAAATGATTTTTCACAAATGATACAATGCAATGATACATGAAAAAATACGAGTTTGGCTCCATCCTGCCTCACCCTGGAGCCTGTGCCTGTCACCCCCTCCTCTCTGCCCCCCAGGGGCCGGGGAGCGGGGTGCCTCCACCACCCTGTGAATGTCATTTCCACCCGAATCGATAGGAAATCAGAGCAACCGGTAGGCAGCTGGATGTGAAGTTCTCTTCATCTGGTTTGAGTTACGATGGAATCAAGATTTTGCTGATATTTTTCATGCTACACGTCCTGGAGGACAGTGATTATTTTCTTTTATTCATTTATTTTCTTTTTCTATCAAAGATTTCGGCTACTAAATCCTCCCAGTCCGACCTTCCGGACCGGCCCGAAATTGAACAGATCAGGAGGCTTTCCTGTGGCCTAAATAAGTCGGCGCCTCGGGTGGGGCAGGCGGCCTCACAGGCGGAAGGATGCTTCCAAGGCCTTTCGGGTTGTTTTGTCCGTAAACTTTTGCCTTCTGCAGGGAAAACATGTTTTTTCCAACATTTCCATCTGCAGACCTCCAGGAACTCCTTCCCAGTCGGAATGCATGTGAGGCCAAGGAGACAGAGTTGTCTCCCGGGGCAGCAGCCGTCCTGCTCCCTGGCGCTGACACACTGAGGAAGACTTTACCGACGACGTGTACTGTTCTCTCACCTTGCTTCCCTCCCTGCGGCTCCCCCCACCCCACCCCACCCCACAACCAGTCTTGGAATTTCTGGGCTGCTGAGTGGAAGGCAAGGGGATACTTCTCGCCGGAGTGACTGTGAGCTCACCACACTCACCAGTATCATCCCAGTACAGCTCAGAGGCAGGTGCGGGGGGGGGGGGGGGCTCTTTGAGTCAGATTAATGGGGAGAGGAGGGTTCTCCATCCAGAAAGGATGGCCACACAGCCCCCCATCCCCCCAAATCCTTGTTGACAGGGAGGCACTCACAAATTAAGCAAAAGTGTCGAGTATATACTCATACAAGAGGTTCACGTGGTAACCCCACAGCCCCACCCCAGCGTTCAAACTTGACCTGGGACAGTGTCAGCAACTGAGAAACCCGGCAGATTCCCACATACAAACATGCTGCAAATAGTGTCGCGGCCCAGAGTTGAGGCAGCCTGGAGAGGGGCGGGATATGCGGATGACGCCGGCCTGATGTGCTGTGCGTGAGCTGGGGTTAGAGGCTCCATGAACACCCAGCAGCGTGAGTGGGCCTTAGCCCCACAGGACTTCATGAAAAAAATAAGAAACAGGACAAGATATATAAGACCAGGTAAGTACATTGAAATCACGTGCCCCAAATTTACCTATGGTGATAAAAGTCAGAGCAGTGGTCGGTCACCTCGGGCATGGAAGGCACAGTAATGGACTCAAAAGGGCACGAGAGGGTCTTCTGCGTGCTGAAGGTCTTCTGTCTCCTGACTGGGGTGGTGGCCACAGACACATGTGAAGTCCATTGAACAATGTAGTTAATAAGATTTGTCCGTGGCCTGGCTGGCATGGAGAACTGGATGGTTGCTGGTTCGATTCCCGGTCAGGGTACATGTCTGGTTTGGGCCAGATCCCCAGTTGGAGGCATACGAGAGGCAACTGGTGAATGTTTCTCTTGCTCATTAATTGATGTTTCTCTCCCTCTCTTCCTCCCTCTCTAACCCTCTCTCTAAAAATAAATAAATAAAATGTTTGTTAAAAACAGAAAAAGAAAAAATATGTGTATGTATATACATATTGGATATAAAGCAATAATACATATTTTTCAAAATTACAAACAAAATGATTACTATATTAATCATGCATTAATCATGCAAACATAAGACATCGTTGTCATCCTGGTTAGTGACGATCCCTTGCAGGATCGATGATTTCTGATATGGCAAAGTCCTATGCTTTTTCTGTGCTGAATTAATAATTTGCCCACACTAATAAAACAAAGAAATCCAGTTGCCTGTGTCTCAAAACACAATCTCATTTCTTCCCCTGAATTCTAGTGTGGCTGGGGTTTTTTTTGTCTTGTTTTTTCTTTTTAACGGGCAGATGGGGACAGGGGTGTTGCAAAGTCTGTAGAGAATTTTAGGCCCCACAAGTAAATGGCCTGTGAATAAAAAAAAAAAAAAAAAAGTATAAGAACTATCCCACTGCTTTTGGAAGAACTCAGTGTCCCCTCAGCTGCAGGTCATTTGAATCCTCTACCCACCTTCCCGGTCAGAGGGGGAGACACCTGTGCTGGGGTGACATTTTCTGCCTGCCCCTTGCCTGTCCTGTTTCTTTGTTGTCCCAGAACACGTGGATCGGGCTCAGCCCCACCCCAGCAGGCCGTGGGGGGCAGGGCTCCACAGAGGGCTGGGGGGTTTCCCACAGCTCTCCAGGCTGCAGACCCTCCGTGAGCAATCTCGAGTCCCCACAGAGGTGCCAGCACAACTGGGCGGTTAAAGAAATGTCTGGATCCTTAATGACTCTTTTCCGAATCCTTCGACCTCAGCTCCGATGGGTTCTCCCATGCCATCCCTCCCTCCAGACGCTTCTCCGGGCACTGAGAGGAGCTGGCCCTGGGAGGGTGGGACAGAAGGATGTCCCTGCTGCTGACAGTTACCAAGAACAGCACACCCCAGGGGTAGACTGCTGGATTTAAAGGCCAGGTCTGGGACTCCCCACGGTGTGGCCCCGGGCAAGTTCCTTAACCTGCCTGTACCTCACTTTCCAATCAGTAAAATGGGCATGAAAATTGCGCTTCCCCGGGAGGGCTGTGGTGGACCTCGAACAACTCACCACGGTGGTGCTTACAGTGTGGGCCGGGGTCTGTCCCCAGCTCCCACCGTTTTCTCAATGACACGAAGACGCTGCTGGCCTTTTACGCTCTGCCTCTCCAACGAGCACCCACCGAGGAGTTCTCCAGAGGCCGCCTGCAGTGCGATCTTGCGACAACCAGCCGTCAAAGAGAGGCACGAAACGGAAAACAAAGCCTCGCTCCTCACTGAATTCTTGGCTTGGAAAATACCGCTGTTTTTAATTAAAAAATTTTGCAGTGGGTTTATTATTGCTATTTTTAAATGAATTAATTAATAAGTAACGTTAAATGTTCTCAGTGTTCATTTATGCCACGCTAAATGTTGATCATTATTTCGTAATAGGGATTCTGTAGCAGGAGCTCCTTAGGGCTCTCAATCGTTTTCAAAGGTGACAAGGAGCCCTGGCACCAGAACCACTATGGAATGGACAAGAAGCGCGCATTCACTGTGGTAAACCCCAGAGGTGGGCCTTCCTGTCCCCACTGCACAGAAGGAGAAGCTGAGGCATGGAGAACAGCCCTTCAGAGCAGAGCCAGACGGAAGCCCAGGTGTGCCTGCTTCCAAAGCCTGTGAGTGTAAGCCAGACATTGAACTTGCTCTCATTCAGCCCTTTGTTTTATCTAGTGACAAGACAACGGGGACGCCGCATATATCAGACACTCTGGAAAGAAAGGCTTGTTGAATGAATGAACAAATGAATGAATGAATGAATGAACGAACATTCCAGCTTACACAGAACAATTTACAGGTCTTGTGTGGAGCCTCCCACATGACAGGCCCTTGCCTAGGGCTAAAACACGCTTCCCTAAAGCGGGACCAAACCCGTCTTGAACTCCGGGTCTGGGTGTCCGGCACAGACTGGGCTCACATTAGCTACTCAATATGTAAATCGAGCCCAGGTGAGTGTGTAGGTGGTTAGGGTGGGTTGGAATTCTCCAGGAAAGCAAAGGACTTTATTGATCAAGGAAATCATCATGCCTTCTTGGAAATCAACCCCATCACAAAAACCTTGTCTTTCATTTGAAAGCCAGAGAAAAACTCGATGCTTAACAGAAGAGAAGTCTTTGAACTTGGACGCTAAAGCACTCACATGAATTCAGAAAAGCCTTCCTGGGGTGCCCCTCACCTTATCTTGACATTGAGGGAACTCCGGAGACACCATGTAAAGCCAGACACGACTGGTCCTCCATCTCTCCAACTTTTGGGGTAGAAAACAGCCGAACCCAACCAGAGGTACCAGCATGTCCCAGGCAGGTCAGAAGCCTCCCTGGCCGGGGGCTAGTGCAGGGCTCCGCTTTGAGGACTGTCCAGGTGGGGCCCTAGCAGACTGAGGCTTTACCCTCCGCCCCGCGCCGTGTGCTGGCCCCCAGTACTCTCTATCTAACTGCATTATTTTTATGGAGTGTCATGCCTGGGCTCAAGTGCATCCACACTGGGGTGGCAGAGCCCCATCCGCCTGATGTCTTTGTCCCTGGAAACACACAGGTATGTAACTGAAAGTCACAGCTCCTCCCGCCTGGCACGCTGCCACCACCGCGGTCATTCATAATCTGGCTTCCCCAGCCCCGGCTCCAAGTTCCGGGGGAGAAGTCGATTAGATGTCTACCCTTCCGTTCCCTCCTGCTCCGCAGCATATTGTTTTATTCCATCTGTCATTCATTTCCAACAACCCAGCTACAAAATCAAAGGACAGTCTGTGGGGTTTTGTCCTCCGTCCTCCCTCCCTTGGGCTTGTTCTCCCCCAGATGAAATAGTGATGAAATGTCCACGGCGAGGTTCTGAGCCTTTGTCCCAGTGTGTCCTTGTGTGTTCCCAGGTCCACGGGCTTCTCCTGGCAAAGGACTAATGCCGCCCCAGCTCTCTGTTCCCATTGGTGGCAGATGTGTCCCACAGGAAGAGACCACACGTTTGGACTGTCTTGGTCACGTGTGACAACTGAGCTGTCACAGCTCAGGGGTGTTGGCAATCACTTCTAATCTCCCCCTGACCCCCTGTGGGAATCACTGAGCTTTGGGTCAACTGCACAGGACGAGGCAGGTACCAGACAGCTGGGACAACAAGCCCATCTTTGTCATCGTGGGCTTCAGGCCACCCACCTGTGAGACGTCGGGGAATTAAGATGTGTTAAATGTTCCTCCTTCTCAACTGCTGCCTTGATTAAAGACCAATATGCACCTTCTAGTCCCAGGCCCCCAGCCCTGAAGCGCTGTCTTCTGACACTTTGAAGACAGCGCACACTGAAGTGTTTTATTTTTCGTGTGGCCCCTGTTGCATGTGGGCCATTTTTATAAGTACCAAATAAAGATGACTCATCTGCACTGACCCCAGGATGGGCTTTTTAATTGGAATATCGCTGTGGAGGGGAGCGCAGCTGCTAATGGAAAAGGTTAAGCTTTTCACACTTCAGATCTACGCTAAATAAGGCCTAAGGTTTCCGGCAGGGGGCTGGGGGACAGAAAGCAGCTGGATTAGGAAGACATTTCTGTCCTGCTCAGAGGCAAATCCTGAGCAGGACCAAAAATCGTCATGGCCTCCGACCAAGAATCGGCCTGTTTTTCCACTGCTTCTCCACTGTTCTCTCTGGATGCAGGGGGAATGAGGGAGGGAGAGGAAGAAAGACAGTCTGAAGCTGAGTCTGACCTCCTGGAATTTGCTCAGATCCCAGTCCATTTCAACTCTCTCGCTACATAAGTCAGACCTCCTTAATCCACGGGGCCCACGACGCCCAACGCTGACTCAGGCTTTTGGAATCTCCTGGGTGTTACAGTGACTTTTATTTTTCTTTCATCTTTGCATCCAGATGGATGCAACACTTGAAAGGCAAGTCAAGCCGACTCCACCTTCATCAGAGTTTATGGGTGGCAGCTCTCAAATCTTGTGGCTGACTGGCCCTGGATGGGTCGCATCGGACGGCTCAGACTGTTCCGTGTGGATGGGCAGCCGTGAAAATGACAACGGTTAGCCCAAACGCAGCGCCGAACTGAGACACTGCTCGTGTCTGTGTGGAACTCCACATGGCTCCCCAAGGCTCTTTCTCAGGCCTCTTTTATAGAAGCTATTTTAATCTGAGGCCCCACCCATTCTCAAGAACAATGCCAACCTTGCAGGCGGAAGGATGCACTTGAATTTGAAGCCAGTTTCCAGTTTTCCAGTCCCGGGAGAACCTCCTTTCTGGGCCCACAAGCACGGTGTGGATTTCTCGGTTGTCCTGTTTAGGGAGAAAGCATACCCCTTAATTCTGCCAACAAACCCCTCCAGATCTGGCCCTCGCCTGCTGCAGACTCACATGCCCCACGCACCCCACTCTGTTCCTGGGGCCACACCGTTGTTCTTTCGTTTCCTCCAATCTAAACCCCCTCCGCTGGGAACTCCCTTTTCTCTCAGGTCCTAAGTCACCCTTCAGAGTTCAGACTAAAGATTCCCTGATTCTGCTGGTTCCCTCAATTATTTTCTCTTTGCTGCCTCCTATGGCTCCTTCTCACATGGTAAGTAAATAATTTGTACTGTCTGGCAGGTGGCAGATGCTCAATAAACATTGGCTGGAGGCATGGATGGATGGGGTGGGGGGAGGGTGGATGTGCCCCCAGTGGGACCTCATCACAGTTTTTCCTGTGACGTGCCACCCAGCTCCCCTGGAGTGAAGGGCTGTACCCCAGCTGCTGGGAGGGCTGTTGGCAGCAGCCTTTAGCCATTGGTCCCTTGGGAAAGTGCCTCCGTTGCCAAGCTTCCTCCTCCAAGGTCAACCCCTTCCCAGGACATGCCCTGGGTCAGCCAAGGCTGTCATTGATCCTGTGAAAGCTCAACCTCTCCCTCTGCCTTTCCTGCTTCCCTAGTGGTCTTCACACAGATGTGGACCCCGAGGGCCTTCCAAACCAGCCTCTGTTCACCACACTGCATTTCAGCGTCACCCTCCAGGAAAAGCCAGCCGAAAACTCTCACCAACCCTAGTCACCCAAGGCCCTCTCTTCGCAAATGGATGTTCACTAAAGCCCAGGCAGGGCGGGAGGGTGGGGCGCGGGGAGAGGGACACCAAGTGATATTCCCAGCTACACATCTAAATGGAACCATAAGAGTTTGGTCCAAAACCTTAAGAAGAAATGGCCTTTCTGGAACCATTATTGGTATCAGCAATGAGACATCTAGAAGTTTCTTTTGCATGACTGAAGGTAATTTTTAAAGTAGAAAAAGTCATAGAAAGTATAGCCTGATGCTTGGCAACACAATCAATGCCCAAGAAAATGTTTGTTCAAACAATGAAAGCTTCTTTTTTTTTCTTGATCTCTTTTTCTTGTTCTCTTTTTCTTCCCCCTAAGAATTTAAAGCCAGAAAAAGATAATAAGACGAACACATTCAGCCCCAAGCAGTTTCCTCCAAACTGCTTGTTTTTAGCACAAAAGGGACAAGTACGTGTGATGTATTTTTCCATTGCTCTTTGTGCAGGAGGTTTTTAAACTAATTTATTCTCTCTCTGCATCAGGTTGTCTTGTAATTGAAGATGTGAAGTGTTTGTCTTCCAAAGGCTTTCTGGTGATGTCTTTTTTGCTGTTAACATCTTCTTTGTCTCTGCCTGTGATCCTCTCCGAATTGCCCACGAAACAGCAATCCAAGTGCATAAATGACGAGACCACATAGGCACTGCTCACATGTATTCGAGTCTAAGGGTCTTAGGAGAGACGTTTTCTTTGTGCAAAACAAATGCAATCAAACCTTGATTAAGTAGAAAATTTGGGGAATGGGATAGTCTGGATAATTTTATTTTCTGGGTCATTTCCAGTTAACCAGAAATCCATTGGTCTTCTTCAAACACCAATGAGGAAAACCCTCATATGATGCATTTTTTAACACTCTTAGCAAGAAAAGTAAAACAATGGAAAATTGTGGAGACAGAATGTGGTCATGTCAGGGCAAGAATGTTGGACTTCAGGGTTAAAACCCCGGGCGTCAGTCACAGCTGTGTCCCTGACTCGAGCCAGGACAAAATCCTCAGGTTCTCAGATTCCCCTTTAAAAATAACCAGCATGGACCAACAAACAGAATCATCCCGGGCAGACCCGGAAGCTTCCTGGTGCCCAGTATCCTTGGTTATTTCATTCATTCCACTTGGCTCTTGATGTCAAGGGAGACGGCATGGGTTGTATTTCCCCTTGCAGTAAAATCTGATCTTTGGATCTATAAATATTTCTTGAATGTCTACTGGATATTCATGCACCTGTTCACATAAACATACCTTCTAATGTCCTAGTTCTTCCTTTTCAAGGTGGATTAAAGAGTGAAAAAAGTGAGGCTTGGGGTTCATTGGACCGTATCTCATAGATGGTCCATTGTGTGTAGACTCCAGAGGCATGTCCTAACTGCAAAGTTCAGAGGTTATGTTGTGCAGAGAGTACTGGGACATGAAGCCTGGACTCTCCTTCTCTCCCTGCCCCAGCAAGTCTTTCTCCCCCTCCAGCCTCATCATCAGAGGGAGGACTGAACTGTTATAAGGTCTAACAGACGGCCACCACATCTCCTTATTCCCCAGGTCTCACCCTCAGCACTGGGGGCGGCATGGGGGCCGTCCCAGGCATTGTGGGAGGCTGAGTGGCATCCCTGGCCTCTGCCCACAATAACGACCTTCACCCAAGCTGTAAGTTTAAAACTGTCTCCAGACCTTCTCCAATGGCCCCTGGGAGGTAAAATCAGCCCCTTGTGAGAACCGTGGCCTTTAAGGGCGAGCTCAATACTCTTTCCTGAGAAAAAAAACTCAGGACTGAAAGCATCAAGGCATCAAATATTTGATGGTTTCTCTTGAGAAAATTAGATCTAAAACAGAGCCCACCTGGTTTCCTTTGCTGCTGTGGGATCCAAGACGCATTCATTCCCTATGTGTTGAGGTGCCTGGAAATCAGCATACCAGGGCAGGTAGACCCCAAGTTACCGGGCTCGGGCAGATGGTGCGCTTACTGGCGCTATTCCCACCTGCACTCGAGGAGAAGTCACGTTATTGGGTGTCTCGGAGGAGGTAGATCTTAACCTACAGGATGATTTCGGCTTCTCTATTGGCACCAGGTTTTTTTTTAAATGTTTATTTTTATTTAACATTTTGAATTGGAGAATCTTCCTAACATCCCCAGAGCTTTCTTGGCTCTTGGCGCTGTCTGATACTATAGTCTTCACATATTTGCTTGCCAGATGGGTTTATAAATTGATACCCCCTGCCCCCAAATAAAAGCCCTGTGCACCCTGTGAGTCTTTTTTTGCTCCTATGTCTTCGTGCGCTTGCTGCATGCTGAGTACTCAATAAATACTGGTTGGACGGATGGAATGGTAAACAAGGAAAATCATTGCTAAATTCTGAAGTTGGTGAACGGAAAGTTCTCTGGATGTCTTTGCTCGTCTCTGATAATGAAGTAGACCTTTCCGGAGGAAAGGGGTTGTGCCAGATTCCTCATTTAGATTTGTCCTGTCCTCTCCTTGCCTCCCCAGGGGCCATTTCCATGTTTCTGTTTAGCAAACTTGCACTCATACCTGCTTCGAGCCACGCACTGTTTCTGGTGCCTGGAACACCACGACGGAGACACCGTGGGCCCCGCCTGCCAGGACATCTCTCCCAGGTCATGCATGTGACTGTCTCATTTCCTAGGTCACTGGCCCCACTCCACCCCGTTCTCTATCTTAACAAGAAGAGAACGTTTTGGTGAGGGCCTGGGGGCATGTGCACATGCGTGCAGGGGAGCAAACAGTCCTAGAGTAAACCTGTCTGAAACTGCAACACTCGCTATAGAAAGAACGAGCCTGGCCCCTGGGCCTTCCGTTTATCATGGAACCATGAGGCCTCATTTCTGCAGCATTGCAGCCCATTCCACACAGTGCCCAGAGGCAGGGCCGGGGCGCTGTGCCCCCAATGCTGCACATAGAAAACCACCCCTTCCCTCCAGGAATCCATTCTCTCATGCGTGCATGTGAAACCAGCCACCCAGTTCCGGGCAGGGATCGTAAAGGGTGTTGCCTCTGGCAGGCGCTGAGGGAGACAGAAAGCAGATGTTGGCCACAGCCCAGAGTGCATCCTCCTGTGTTCCCAGTCCAAAGACCGACAGGGTGTCGTCAGGCAGGAGTTGTTCTTCATGGTTGTCAGCACAGTCAAATCCACTTGCTTTAAATTCAGAAGCATGGAAGCCGGTGCCTCAGCGGAATTGATGGGGTTGCTGGCGGCCGAGTGGGATTCCTGGCGGCCGAGTGGGATTCCCCAGCGGTGCCTTCCCATGTGCCATTGCCCAACAAGCAGCCAACAGAACACCGAAACACAAAGGGTAGATACTGATGCGATAGGACGTTCTGATGACTCCTTTGAGACTAAAACATGCAACAAGTATTT
This sequence comes from Desmodus rotundus, assembly GCF_022682495.2. NCBI lineage: Eukaryota > Metazoa > Chordata > Mammalia > Chiroptera > Phyllostomidae > Desmodus > Desmodus rotundus. The sequence continues at coordinate 95,973,686 of NC_071392.1, forward strand.
GACTAGGAATGTTATCAACCCAACTGTGAGGTTTGGCCGAAGAAACGTAGTAAACTTACACCACTACTTGCAGTCATCAGTTTCATTGCTTCAGAGCAGAAATGGGGACACAGCGGTGCGGAACAGGATATCGAATCCCTGGGGACACTACAAGGTATGAGCCTTCTAGAGTCACTCAATGCTTCCCCCCGGTTGTGGAGGTGTACGACAAGATGGTGTTTATAAAGACGGCATTTGACTGGTACATGGATGAACAATTCTTAAGATTTTTTTCATATGAATGCATATATGTAACTACTGAATTAAGGCTGACATTTCACAGATATTATTACTAAGGGCAATAATAGCTTCATTAACACAGAGATGACTTTGCCCTGGCTGGTGTGGCTCAATGGGTTGAGTGCTGGTCTGCGAACGGAAAGGTCACCGGTTCAGTTCCTGGTCAGGGCACAGGCCTGGGTTGCAGGACAGGGCCCCAGATGTGAGGGTGTGAGAGGCAACCGATCAATGTATTTCTCACGCATCGATGTTTCTCTCCTTCTCTCCCTCCCTTCTTCTCTCCCTTAAAGTAAATAAATAAAATCTTTAAAAAAAGACAGAGATGATTTCAATAAACACATTAAGCAAATAATATGCCCACATGTGGGCCACATGTGATGAAAAACATCACAATGGTTCTCAAATGGCTGAAGCTTAGAAATGATGGATTAATTTATTACTCTTAGAGTTTGATGAGTTAGCAAAGATGCTATTAAGATCCAGCAATGAGTATAGCTGTTCTTTCCGTGTTCCCATCCCCGGTCTTCCCCTCAAGGCATTGTGTCTCCATCAGGTTCGAGTGCCTTCAAGACATGTAGATGGAGAAGAAGTATATTGTGCTGGTGTGTAAAACAGGTACACTTATCCTTACAAAGAGCACTCGAGTTATCTTCATAAGGAGATACTGGTTTGAACAAAGGATGTCTTCTCTGTCAACAAATAACATTAAATACCCAGGGAACCTCAACTCTAAGGGGGAAAGTTTTGGATTATTGCTCTGAGGATAGTGCCCTCATGTGGCTTCCACCTTTAGCTACATTTCCAAGTAATGAACTCTAAAATATGGCAGACAGTGATAAGTGAGACACGCGGGAAAAGGAAACAGCACGAGGAAATGTGACCCTCTGCCATCGCCCAACCCTTTCATCGGGCAGAATGGGCTGCCAATATGGAGGACAGGATGTCAAGTACTTGGGACTAATCAGACATCCAGCTCACACAGGGTATTGCTTATGGTATGTCTGGTTAAAACGCTAACAAATCACACTAGCCATTTTCATTTTCAGTTTTATTTTTTATCAAAACAAAATAATTTAACCATAGAAAGAAGGAAGTAAGTTTCAACAAACAATCAAGAAGCCAACCGCTTCCCTGATTATGAATAATCGATAGAGCAGCAAGTTCTGAACAGCTGAGTGCACACACAGGATGTGAGTCATCCTCGAGGGCTGTGGGGGACAGAGACTGACAGTTTCCCTGGCTCCTTCTCTCCCCATGGTGAAGCGTCATGCTCAAATAAATGTTCCCATACTTCTTCAGATCAAATTACATCTATTCCCACAACAGTACAAAGCATGGGTAAAGAGATTCGTACAGGGAACAAACCTAGCACGCAAGATGCGCTGGGTCCTAACACCTCTATTTAATGAGTTCTGAAAGATCAGGACAAGAAATTGTGCTTGAGTGTAGAGAGATGTAGTGTTTCCAAAGCCAAAGAGTCTCCCCCACAAGAGCGATGGGAATCACGGCTGGAGGGAACAAAAGTCCACATGCCCTCCTTGCCGCCGTGGTAGGAAGGAGCGTGATCGCCAGTCCAGGGCGACTGTCTTCGCCTCACCGCGTTAAATCCCGTCTGGGGAGGCGAGCAGCTGCACAGGCTGATGATCGTGATAGTTTCCCTAACTATAAAAACCTGCTGCCCCAGGAAAATTTTGTGCAAAAGGCAAATATCTACGCTGGGGGGGGGGGAATAAAAGAATGTAATTGTTTTCAGTAATGCACAGAAAGTCAAGGAGAAACTTTGTGGCAGGAGGCTGCCCATCATTCCTCTTGCGGGCCACGAACCAGGGCTGCCACACATTTTTGCAAGGCAACTCCTCCCATTGGAGCGCTGGAGGAGGGACTTTTGAAAGGGAGCGCTCACCTTGCCCTTGGATACCCACCATGCTATGGGCAGGGTTTTGGTTAGAATCCAGAGGCACTCGCCCCACCCCTCTATTTGTTTTTACTTTTTGGTAAATGAACCACAGGTTCTGCTGGGTCATGAATTAAAGGGATGTTAGCTTCGTGCAGAATCTCAAGGGTTATACCTAACAGGATAGATGAGTTGTACTCCACCATGCCTTCTGACAAGGAGGATTAAAGCTGTCCATCAAAAGCCGTGTGGCTTTCAGAGGCCTCCCCACCCCAAGGGCAGACGTGAGACCTCTTTCCTCCACGCACCTCTGACAAGTAAGATCTGGCCAGGTGCAGGCACAGAGGGAGAAATAAGCCTAGTGGTGAGTCTTGAGCATCTTGGGTCATGGTATTCATCTACTTTGCCCCCCAAAATCACCAAGGTTTCAAAGTGACCCTTGTCTTAGTTCATGCTGGCACCCCCCGGATTTCTTCTCTGTGGAGGAAACTGAGGCACCAGGGTTAAGACCCTTACCTGAAGGGGCAATAAAATTAATCACACTGGGGAGAGTGGGGGTCCTTGATCTTTCAACTCTGATTGCCCTTGTTCTAAACTAGATTCATTTTCCTTTAACTGGCACACAGCACTTGCTTATAGCATATAAAACTGTAGTAATTATCAACTAATAATGTTGAAGTTTTATTTTCAGTAACCCAAACTGAGTTATATGTTACTGAAGTTATTCTTAAAATGTATCCCTAGGATTGCTTTCTGCTTTAAGAAAACCCATAGGGAATTAAGATTTATAAAAATCGGAGACTGTTTGTTGCTTTATAAAAGACTTAATCACTAAAAAGGAAAAAAAAAATCTTTACCTTAGTATGATTTCCAATAGCCAGCTCCTCTAGGGTCATTCAAAATACATTTTTTGTTTATTTTTAAAGCCACTGAAATATAGCTTTGCACCAGTTCGTGTTGATGTAAAGTAAGGTACACTTTGCTTTGTATCAGTCACCAGCTAAATGACTGGCTAAGACAGGACGGTGTGCCCACCTGCTCACCTTTGTGAGAGATACAGGAGTAAGAGACAAACTCAACTTTCCACCACATTTAATCGAGGTTGGGATGTGGCAGCCCAAAGTGGTAGCTCATAGAAGGACACAGCTTCCGCCACCATGCTGGGGCCAGGGCCAATGCGGCTATGACTGGCTGACTTAGGTCCGGTAGACCAGTCGACCACTCAGCTACCACCCAAGAGAAAAGAACCTGGGAGATGGTTTTCCCCCTGACCAGTGCCTCCCAAGACAAGGTAGCAAGTTCAGCCTATGGACATATTGTCTTCCACTCACATAGTAGTGTTCTGGGTATGTTTTTAAAATTTCTGAATTATAAACCAAGATCAATAAACTGGATGACTATACCCCCAAATCTGGGACTCTGGAAAAAAGTAGGGGCAGCACCTCTGAGCTCAAGTTCTTCATGGAATAATTGGCAGAAAGAGTTTTGGTTTCGGTTCCCCTCCCAAACTTCTTGGGTGCAAGATCTCTCCCCATGGGGACCACCCCCAAGCCACCAAGGCCCCTTATGCCAAGAAGAGGGCAGTGTATGCTTCCTCACAATGATGGGAGCCTGGAGACACATTCAGCTCCCATGCTCAGTTGGAGAAACCAAGGCACAGACAGGGCATGCGCCTCAACCAAGATTTCCCAGGGAGTTAACGGCAAGGTCAGGCCTTGACTCGTCCTCTGTCCAGGACTTGGGCTACTTCCCTAGACAGCCTCTCTCATCAAGGTAGCAGGGTTCACTCAAAGGGTCGGTAATCACTGGGCTTGAAACCACTGGGGCATTTATGAGCTCATGTCAAATGACCACAGACACAGTCTGAGTCCTCAGGTGAAGCTAGCCGGTCCCTCATTCAAGTTTTCCATCAATCACCCTAAAACTGGAAAATTCACATGAAGTTACGTGAAAAGCGACTGTCTTCTGTCACAGTTAAAGATGCATTGAAGTGTGTTCGTAGGTGTGAGATGTTCTGCATCCCTGCCTTTGAAGTACAAGCTGTCACCGGACCATGCTTCCATAAAGGTAGGCCCAAAGTGCTCAGCTCTAAATTTCAGACCGTACAAAATCGTACCAAAACCAAGTCTAACATGTAACTGAAATGCAGTAGCGCCAGTCTCCTTAAGTTCTTCCCTTGCCAACTAAGGAGAAGGAGAAGCAGGCAGGATGCCTGAGGCTCTGCTCAGTGGGCTGGCTGATGCAGAGGAGCTATTCTGTTCTGCACAGGGGTGCACCGACTTGGAACACTGGGGGATTTTGTGTGTGTGCACTCTGTTCTGACTTGCACAATACAAAGGCTGATTTAATTTGACAGCAAAGTAACACCAAGCCCCCAAAATAAAATTACTGAGATGTAAAACAGCGTCAAAACTCCAATTAGTTTTGTATCCTTGAAGCTTTGGGAGGAAACCAAAAGGCCCCCGTCACGATGAGCAGGCATCAATTTAAGCTGCAGCGATTACTAAAATGTAACCCTCTAATTGAAATTGCTCGGAGCACAATATGACAAAGAGCATCAGAGGAAAATAAGTGAATTTTTTCCCCCTCAGAAAAATGACTCATTACAGAGACTGTTCTATTAACTTTTAACACAACGTTCCTTTGCAAGAGCTGGAAAAACCGAGGGCTTCAGAGGTCTCGACAGAGGAGGCGCCGAGCACGAGACGGGACAGCTTGCGTCGTTGACTCTCACGGAAGCATTGGCCGTTGGTGCGACATGGAAACATCATCAGCGTTTCACCAGATCATACACATTTGGGAGTATATTTACAGCTCCCCTGGAGGAGGAAAATCATTCTGACCAAACTTTAGTTTTTGAATAAATCTGCATTTTGTCTCCAGTACAAACCGCAGTGACTTGGCGCCCAGTGCATGCCCCATCCCCCAGCTATGCCACAGGTGCCCGCCCTCAGTCCACTAATGAGGAGGTCAGCTGCCTGGACTTGACCGTGTTCAAGTGTTGATACGCGGGGCGGTTACGGCTCTCAGGGTTAAAGCCATTACACAGAGGAGGCCGTGGCGGACTGAGCCAAAGGACACCGCAGGGAGTCCAGCCACAGTCACCGTGTGCCGAGCGTTCTTAGACTTTGCTTCACGTCACCTTTGCCCTGCCGTGGACACCAGTGGAACATGCCCCAGGAGAGCTGGGCAAGGTGAGGCTGAGTCAGGGGTTTGGAGCTCACTGGGGATGTCTTAGAAAGAACCCAAAATGGCTTTCCAATGTCTAGGTGCCTCGTGGCGAGGGTTCCGGTGTCCTGCCAGCTGGGCAGCATTTACTGGGGAGCATCGGCAGTTTCGGCCATTGACCCATCTTTCCCCGGAGCTTCAGATTTCTATCACTAGCCGGTCTTCATCATCACTGCTGGTGTCGCTGAACTCCACTCGGCTTTGCTTCCTCATCCCTTCCAAACTCCTTTTCTTGATTGTTTTCGAAGGGGCTTGTGGGATTTCCATGGACTGCCCTGGCTTAGAAGGAACCACACAGTCCTTCAGAGCCATGATTCCAGATTCTTGGCACATGTCACTGTCCTTTCCCAAGGGAGGGCCGGGGACAAGCATTTCCCCACTCCCAGGGTGCCCCTCGGAAGGAAAAAGCATCTTGGGTCTCTCCTCTTCTTGGTGGGAGCCTGGTCCTGAAACTGATATTTCAAGGTGAGTTTTTCCAGGTGGCCTCGATGGGACCGAACCTGAGAGTCTTTGCCCCTGGGAAGGTTTCCCCGGCAGGAGCGGCGGTGACGTGCCCTGTGCTGTAGCTTTTCTGTCCGGGGAGCCGTGTGCCACTGTCTCCCCTGCAGCTCGGCCGTGCTCCTGTGGCTCTGCACCGTGAGTTCCCACGGTTGTGTGACCTCCTCTTGCCCCCAGAGAAGTACAGGCGGCGGCCACAGAGGTAGCAACGTCACGGCGGAGAGAGTTTCCTTTGGACTTAAACGGTGAAGGATCTCGAGCATCCGAGACAACAACGCACGGTTTGGGATCTGCCAGGACTTGCTCCTGGGGGGGCGGCCGCTGAGTCTCAAGAAATCCCATGTCGAGACCTTTGCCGCAGGATGGAAGGCTGTTGCCGGCCGCTTGCATGTGGGGGTCAGGTGGCAGCGACAATCCCGAGCCAACCACGGTGTTCTGAGGACAACAGTCACCGGGCTTGCCGGCAGATGGAATCACATCCTGTAACAAAGTGCAAAGGAAAACATATAGGGGGAAACGGTTAATTGGTACAAAAAACTTAGGGTCAAAAACATGGTCCTCCATGAAAATGAGGTCTGGAGCTCTGAATGATTCTTTCCCGAGCATGCACTTCTTCTCATGGTCTCTGTCAGCTTCCATTAATGACTAACTGGGGTATGAAGGCGAGTCACGCTCCTGGTGGACACAAGATCGCCAGGTGTTCTCAGCTGGCTTCCTGAACAAGCAAACTCCTCATTTTCCTAACCAGGCCCCAGCACACACACCACCACCGACGAGGAACACAAAGCCAGGAACTCAGATGACAGATGGGCCAAGGCAGCCCCAGATCATAGTGCCCACCTGCACCATCAGTGGGTCCCTGTCCCTTGGGCTTGCGCTGGGAGTGATGCGTCCTGAAGTTAGCCTGCGGTCTTCCTCCTCTTTCTCTCCCTTCCCACTGCCAAGAGGCGATGCTGAGGAGGCACAAGATGGCTCCTCTTGCAGGTTTAGCCCTGAAAGTGGGGAGGCACATTTAGACACACCTGAAATTATAAAATCAGCAAGTGGTAGTTTCCTAGGGGCTTACCTGTGTCTTCACGACTGAGATCATTCGCTCTGGTCACACGAGGCGCGTCCGGGAAATCAATTTACTTTGAACCATTTCCTGCAGTCAAATAACAATGTCTCCCTTTTGCTAAGATGAGGAAAGAAGTGGCAAAAACCATCTCCCAGAGGCAGAAAGCTCCCTCCATTACTTATATTTTTTAAAATCTCGCCTGCAGCCCTTTCTCATCAGAGCCATGCTCCTGGCCATGTGTGTGAGTTTGCGACCCTCCTAGAAGCTTCCCCGTGTATCACGTGTGACGTCATCAGAGCCCTGGGCAGCACGCACCAGCTGAGCCTGGTTTTCTGTTGCTGTCGTTTGTGGTGGTTGTTGTTTGATGTTGGGGGTTCGAGGGGAGAAGGGGAGACAAAGGCGTGGCCCTAACAACACCCACACAGCAGCCCCTCCCTGGAACGCAGGCCCAAAGCAGCCCAGAAATCTCCCCGAGGCTAGAGGACATTCTGAGTAACATCAGAAAAACATCCCAGAATGGCTGCGTCACCAGAGAAAAGCATTAGGCCCCCTTTTAAAGTTGCTTTTAGTTTGATTAGAGTGACAAATGCACAGACTTTTTAAAAGTCAAACCTTTCTACTTATCAAGAAAAACAACAACACCTGCCACCCACTCCCCGTTGGATTCTTCTCATATGTATCTCCTTCCCCCCGGAGGCCAGCCTGCATCTAGCTCCGTTTCTGGGTTTCACTTTGGTTTGGGTTGTTTTTTCGGTTTGTTTGTTCTGTTTTCTCCAGTGTGGAGGCTAGTTTGTGACTTCCGTGGGGGAGAGGAAGGCGTAGGGTGAGCGCCCCTTATCCAGAGCCCTCGTCCCCCCCCCAGGCATTCACACTGCCCAGCCCTCTCTCTTCTCAACAGTCACATAAACAAGGTCATCACCTTCTGGGGACATTCAGTGTTTGCGTTAGTATGTCCAGGAACGTGCTTGTCACAGCTGAGCCGCACGGCACGCCGCAATGACACTGCCCTTCTTGCCCACACGGTTTTCCCTAGAGTTCAGCGTCATTTTGCTTTTCTTCTTTTGCTTGGTTTTCTATGACTTTACTACTGAAATCCTCCAACCTCCTATCCTGTGGTCTAAGGTCTTGTTTCCTTTTCTTAGATCTCTCATGAAACTTTCTTCCTTTTACAAATAAAAATTATTGACTTGATTGGGGTGGCAATGGTTAATAAAATCATACAGGTTTTGGGTGAACAAGTCTATGGGACGGCATCTGTCTACACTGCATTGTGTGTTCGCCGTGCCAAGTCAAGTCTCCTTCCGTCACCCCTGACACCCTCTACCCTCCTCTACCTCCCGCACCCCTTTCCCTCCGGTCATCCCCAGCTGTATCAGCCCACTGAACACCACTCAGCAACCTGACTGATCTGCTCCCTGGGCTGCTGCCCCTGGGCCTCCCCCCACTCCCATCCTTGGTTCCCCGACCCTCAGGGTTCTTCTGGTTTCCTCTCTCGCTTTCCTTAATGCAAAACTCCTGGCAGCTTCATGAGAAAGGGTGCGTGAAGTAAAATGGCTTAGACCTTAACTCTGGCTGCTGGACTGAGTGGAACATTCTGAGCTGGGATTTATTTTCCTTCAGAGTAGCAGCCAGGGCCCCACTCGGTTCTAGCTGTTGAGAAATCTGGAGCCAGCATGATTTGTGATCCCTGAGCCTTTGGACAGTTCCTTTTTGTGCTTCTCTCCCTCTCTCTCTCTCTCAGTCTTCCCAGGCTCTTCATTGTCCCCTTGTCACCATGGCCCTGATCTATCTCCCTTCATTGTCTGGGCGCTCGCATAGCCTTTCGGTCTGAATCACGTCCTTCAGTCTTAGGAAACTCTATTATTTCTTTGATTTTTTTCCCCCTCTTATATTTTGTCTTTTCAATCTCTCTATGAGGTTATTGGACTGCCTGGTCTAATCCTCTATTTTTCTTATCTTTTCTCTTCTATTTGCTATTTCTTTATAATTTTTTAAAAAATTTTACTTTTGGGAGAATTCTTTCAATTTTCTATTCCAACGCCTACATGTCTGTTTCTGCTATCATGGTTTTCATTCCTAAGTGCCCACTATTATTATTAATTACTTTTATTGTTGTTATTCCTTTGCTATAGCATCCTGCTATTATTTCATGGCTCCACCAGCCTCTCTCGTATCTCTGTTAATGTTATCCATGATAATTTGCTGTTATTGCTAAAGTTTGTCTCTCCCTACACGGTCTCTCTTTCTTCCAAGTTCCTTTGTTTCTGTTTCTTTTTCTTCTGTCATATGAAAAGTTTTCCTGAGGCAGTTGGCAGTCTTAACTATCCATCCATGTTTAAGAAACAGGCAAAAAAAATGCTGGCGGGCAGCTCCTTACAAGTGCAATTTGTCAACTGTGGGCCACCTGCTGGGGTCTCTGGTCTCCCTGTTGAAGTGGCAAACCCTGGAGTCATTCTCGGTAGGTCCCCACACAGGCTAGCGGCTTCTCCATGAGGACCCTGCAGTCTGCTGCCTGTAAGGACAAGCCCGGCTGCCAGCATTCCGGCCTTGAACTGGGGACAAAAGATGGGGGACTCAATATGCAGTGTCAACCATTTGGTTAAACCCTCTGTTTTCAATAGAGTCCCCTCACTCCCTGCTACAGTAACTGTGCCCGGTGTCCCTGGGATCTTGTACCCGCTCCAGAGACTAAGCCCCCAGTATTCTGCCTGGAGGCAGGGAGCGGTACAAGGGAAGGGACCAGGCTGTGAGAAGCAGGGACAGTTTAGGAGGTCTGACTGCTGCTTAGTCTTTCATCCAGTCTTTCTGTGTTCAGCCCCACCTGGAGCCATATGTTTCTTGAGTTTTTAAGGTTTTACCCACTGTTGAATCAGGACTACACTCTCTAGCATCTGCTAAATTGGTGGCTCTCAGCCTCTGCGTTCCAGGCCCCATAGCTGCAGTATCATTTCCTCTGTCATTTTGTCCTTGGGGACGGGCCATCCCAAACACATTTCTTGACTAATTTGTCCTAGATTTTTAGAGGAAACTGGAGGTAAATGAATGTGTTCTGTCCTCCATCTTGAACCAAAAGGACCTACTTCTTGAATATGAGAAGTAGTTCTCATATCTCAGGGGGCAGGTCACTAGATTACCAAGTACACTAATCCTGAGCAAATCAGCTTTGAAAGTTTACAGAAAAGTGCAACGGTTTGGTAACGGAAGCAATGATTTTCCCTTTAATACAACCTTCACTTGAGCACCTGTGTTTGAGGGTTGTCCAATGACACAGAACCAGACCCTTGGCTCAACAAGCATAGCCTGAGGCCCCTCCGTGAATGGGCCACGGCGCCCAACCCCGAGGCATCGGAGAACCAGACAAAGGTGCCACCGGGCCCTCAGGAGCTTCTGTCGCAAGGGGGAGAGAAACAAAGACAAACAGATGATGTAGATGGGATCACTTCAGGTTTGACAGGGGCTATGCAGCAAATAAACTTATCAGAGTAACGGTAAACCGGAGGTTGTGACGGAGACAATGACAATAAACAGGGGAAGAGAGAGTATGACAGAGAGTGATGATGTAAGAGGAAATACAGAGAGTAACACCACATTACAGGGAGCGATGGGGGGTGACTGAGGGAGGCCTTGTCCACAGAGGCCATTCCAGATGAAGGAGGAACAGGTGCAAAGGCCCTGGGGTGGGAAGGCGCGTGGGGAGAAAGGAGCCAATGAAGCCATCGTGGAAGGAGGGTACTGAGCAGGGCCGAGGTCACTGGATGGCGGGGAAGCCCACAGGGGCTCAGACCTTGCAGGGGGCAGGCCGGGGACTGGAAAGGGTATGTAGGTCTTAGTCATTGTGCAGAAACCAGTGTTTTTAGCTGAGTCCCACATCTTTTAAAGGGGCAGGCTGCTACTACCCGGAGATTAACTTTGGGGTAGAGGGGAATCAAGGCAGGAAACCTGGTTACAAGGTCAGCGGGGGAGCGGGGGCCAGGTGAGATGGCTTGGCCAGGCTGGTGCAGGCCATGTGGATGACAACGGAGGGACTGAAGGCGTTTTCGCTCCGCCCCATGAAAAATCACCCAGAGATGATCCTGATGATCCAGGCTTTGTGAGTGAGCCCCAGAGTCTGCCAAGTGCCTCCCTCTAAGTGGATTAAACCGTGTCCCGTGGTGACAAAACCACCAGGCAATTCATCGGGTTCAATGGAGTAAAACCAATTACAGGAGAGAAAATAATCAGATTGGCCCAATGTCTTCTCAGCAGGTTTGGGCTCTTTAAGCGCCTGTGACCAATGACTTCTGACTCACCTGAGGAAGCCAGGGGAGAGAACCAATTGATTTCATTCACTCCTGACCTACCGTCTACAGGAAAAAGTGAGTCACCTATCACAATTGTGAAGACATTTCCGAATGACGTCACTGAAGGTGCGCTAAACGAATTTGGCCGCTGGAAGAAGGATGCTATTGTGCTTTTAATGCATGGCCCTTTCCAAGAAGTGAGTCAGCCCGGGTCCACCACTAAGGCACAAAGTGTGGTCCTGTGTGGGCTTCAGCATCTCATGAGAGCCACTTCCCATGTCTTCAGAAGCCTCAGGTCTTTCCGCCATCACGCAATCTTCAGGAATCCCACTGCCCTCTCCCACGTGCGCGAATCAAAGGTGACCCATCTGTCATCCCAGCTCTGTGGGCTGTCCTGCCCTCTCCCACCGCCCCGATTACAGGCTGCGTTTTTAATGACTCTCCTCGGAAATAATTGCCCACCCATGTTTAGAGAGGAAGGGATTTCTTAAAGTGTCACAGCAAATTTAAATTTAGCCTCCGGAACAGGCTTATAGGAAACCGATAAACAAGTAGAAAGGCAACGGAGCGAAGGAGCAGCAGCACGGTGAAACCCAGGGCGTGGACCTCTATGCCCGTCTGCAGCCCAACCCGCCCCGGCTGCCTAATTCCTTGGCCGGATTAGAATGCTAATAGACACAGCGCTCTACCATCATTATCTGAAAGTGTAAGTGATTCAATACATGTCTGTCGGTTGTCCCAGTACACCAAGAAAGAACTCCATTCGTTTGGAGTCCGAAGAGTGAGCTGTCAGGACCGGGCAGAGACTGGTGCACCACTGGGGCCTTCAACGCCAGCGGTAAGAATAAACAAGGACGCCGGCGTCATCTCCTGTGAACTGATCCGAGAGGAAGTTACTTAGAAGCATCCTTGATGTGGAATAATGCGCGACATTCCAGCAGATATAATTCAGGGAAGCCGAGCAGCACTCTAAAAGTCATCAGTACGTGGGCAGCGATTTATTTGTTTAGTCAAAAGTTTGTCAAGCCCATTTTGGTTGTTTTGAGTCCATATTTTTGGAGCCCATAATACTGAACCTAAATATTTCTTGAGCCGATGTTTGCTGAGCCACCAGCACAGCCCACACTCTGTGCTGCCTGCGGGCACTGTGCTCAGGGGCAGACGCGGAAGACGCCCTCCTGGACCTTATGGTCAAAGGTGGTGGGGGTGGGGAGGGGATTCAGCCCTCAGATAATTACACAACAATGTCACCAAGCGGAAAGAGTAAGAACTATGACAGAAAAAGCAGAGGCCACTATGAGATGGTCACACGGGGCCCTGACCCCACCGATATCCATGGAAAAGAATAAAACCGCACATGCTGTGAAATTGTTCCAATGTGGGACCTGCCTTGGCTGGTTTTCTCTCTCATAGGTTTGAATCATTCATTCATGTAATTATTCAAGCAATATATGTATTTTTAAGGCATACCACTAAACTGTTGTTAATGTAAACTTTGTCCCGGCAATGCTCTTACTCTTTTGGTTATGAAGCTGCGACAGAGGAAAACCTCTGGCCGAAAAGGATGGAGGAAAGAGGCTTTCTTCCTCCACCTGGCGGGGGCCGGGGGTTGGCGATTCCCAATCAGAGAATGACAGAAGTCTGTGTTGGGCTGGCAGTGAGAAGCGACCTCAGGCCCGAGCTCGCAGGCCCAGCGGAACCGGGGAGAGGACCCACAGACACGTTCATCGCGCCCAGCCACAGGGATCTCTGCACTCTCCTAATGCAATCTTTTTGAAAGTGTGCCTCCCAGTAATCGCAAATGAATCTTTCATTTCGGAAACCGCTTTTCTTAGCTGTTTTCATCTCTTTTCTACGTCTTTAATGAAAGACAGCCAGGACGAGAACCCTTCCTACACGGACATGCGCCACCTGGACGATGCGGAAGGCAAAGTGCTGTTTAAAATCTTGCTTCGAGTTAAAATTGTTATCATGTTCCAGCAACGCGAGCATGATTTTAAAATACAGAGCCGATGCAGGATTATGGAATCTTGGGAGGGAAAAAGAAGATGATAAAGAAGAACTGGCAGAGCAGACGTCCGCTGCCGTGACGAAGCCCAGCAAATCCGCCTCCTGTACCATCATTGGAGAAGTCTGTGTGGCTACACGAAAATTGTGACGCGGGTCTCTTCCCTGGGACGTAATTGATTTACTTGCAAGGTGTCTCATCTTCCCTCAAGATTCACACTCGAAAATGAAGGAGAAATTATTCTGTTTCAGCAATTTCAGAGCACTATGACTTAACTAATAGCTTTAGGGAAAGAATGAATACTTCTCTATTAGTTCTAATGAGAGGAGATGTCAGAAAGTCATCAGCTCCTGTCAGGGGAGCGAGAGGGCCGACGGCGAGAAGAGCCTTGGGAGCCCCCGCCCCAACCTCCCGACTCCCAGGAACGTTCTGGGGAGAGCAGGGAGGTAGAGCTGAGCTCGCCTGAAGCCCTGGATGAAAAACAAAGGAAGCTTCTGGAGAAAACCCGGGAACTAAGGCCGCACCCGCCTCTGTTCCAGGGGTGGACGCGAGCCCCTCCATGCGGGGTTTGGAAATTGTACCTTTTCTGCATGTGGCAGGAGGTACAGCTTGTGCTTCAGAACCCGCCTGTAATCGCGGCCGTCTCTACGTTGCTGTTCCTGAGATGAAAGTGTTTTGATGAGACAATCCCTCCAAACTTGGCAAATAGGGCTTGTTTGAAGCTTATCAGGGACTTGAACACTTGGCCGTGTACAGAATTCAACACAGTTCCTTCGTGAAGAGAAACAGGGGCCTATGGCATAAACAGAACAATGAAAACGGCCCAGGGACACTCTCGGGAATGTTCTCCTCGAAACCTGGTCAGGAAAGGGGGTTGTCTGGAAGTGTTCAGACCAGTGGTTCTCAGCCAAGGCAATGCCTGCAGACTTTCGATTGTCCTGACTTGGGGGGTGGGCATCTCGTGCCAGGGGGACCAGGGATGTTGCTTGATACCCAACATTGCACCGGACTGAGCGAGATCCAGCTCCCAAGTCAGCAGGGCCATGGCAGAGAAACCCTGGTTTAAAGCAAGAACCCAAACGCAAATGCGACAGGGGCCAGACCAAAACCACGAACGAGAGGGGTAGTTACCTGGGGGGCGGGGGCTGCCACGAACATAGGGCACGGCCCCGGGCGCAGCTGACACTCAGCCCCTGCTGACGGAGCCCGTGTCAGACCAAGGGGCCAGTTGGCCGGAGCTGTCCACGTTGCACAGGGAACCCAAGTCTGGATTCCATGTGTTTTTCAACACCAATAAAGAATTACTTTTCAAACAACAACACGGCTCGCCAGGGTGGATGTGTGTCTGTGGCCCGGATGTGGCCGAGGTGAAGCCCACAGGTGACCCCTTGTTAGTTAAGACGCTCAAGCGAACGGACTCAAAAGGGGAGGCTTTAGGCTTCACTCAGGCTCTCCTCTTTTGCTGAAGCAACGTTTCTTTAAAAAAAAAAATACTGTTAAAAATATTTATGGGAGAGGGAACCTATTTTTCAAAAGGGCTTTGGTGCTATCTCATAAAATGAAATCCACAATGACCACATGCACCCAGCACGTGGACCCAGCAACTGCTCCGTGGGAAACTGAGCAAGAGTGCTTCCTACAGCAGCGGCAGAGGGGGGAAGACCAACAGCCACCAACAGGATGGTCCATCGGCAGGGGCGGGGAGGGGGGCTGGCTAAAGAAATGGTGGAGGAGCAGCTATCCTGTGTGATCTCCTGCCGTTCCTAAAACCTAGAGTTATTCACAAGGTATATAAGAAGAAAAGGGTTGTAGACTACTAAGTATGCTATGGTCTGTTTGTGTCAAAACAAAACAAACAAAAGAAAATGGAGTGGGCAAATATGTGGGAAGAGTCTTAAAAAAATTCACCAAAGCCGAACACAGCCTCTCACAACAACGCCAGCTGGTGCACTGCGACAGATGGGTTCCTAGAACACTCACCTAGCAGGAGAAGCCTGTTCTACAAGGGACCCACCCTCCACAAGATAATTCTGGGTTTTTGGGTCCCCCCTTGTATCCATGTTACTTTCTTTGTTGCAGCAAGCATGGTGTTACTTTATTGTTTTGACAGAAAACTGAGATAAATAATGACATGGGCCCTAAAATGAAGGCTGAAAATAATGATGAAAAAGCGCTCAGGCAAAACCGTGGGTTGGCTCCATCCAGTCAGAACATACCTCTGGGAGAGGGAGCAAAATCCTCACATTTTTATAACAAAGTTTAGTTTCTCAGGAAGAGAAAAGTTGACTCACCAAAGAAAGAGGAAAATGTATTTTTCCATCTCTAACCAAATCTGAAGTATTTCTGTACTATCCTAATTTTTTTTTGAAATTTTGCCTCTTCCGAGTAATCATTTCCCATCTTTTTTCTCAGAAACCACTTTTCTCCATGGTTCGCATTTTTGTGCTCTTTCTCTAATGAAAGGCAATCAGTTTGAGAACACTTCACTTACCATTTTCTCCAAAAAAAAAAAAACATGTTTAGTGGAAAAGTATGCTTAAAATCTTTTGGTGAGTTGCAACCCTAACCATGCTGAGACAATAAGAGAGGGCCCTAAAATAAAGGGAGGGCAAATTATAGGGAAGCAGAAAAACCAAATGGAGAACAAAAAAAAAATTTTTTTTTGCTCATATTATTTGAATTATTTAGTGCCAAAATTGAATCAAGAGAACCTACTTTATGGATCATTACTTTCAAACTTTCTTAACTCTAAATGAAAATTATAGAGAAAAGAAGTTCAGGCTTTGGCATATAATTGATGTGTTTAAGCAATTGCCCCATCATTTCTTAAGATTTACACCCCAGAGAAGGAGGAGTTATCCTGTTTCGGCAATTCTGTAAGCAATATTACTTAACTAATGGCTTTAGGAAAAGAATATCTCCCCATTAATTCTGACAGGAAAAATAATGGAACAGAGCCATTATCATGAGGCAAGGCGCGGGAGGGAGTTGGCAGATGAGGGGACCCTGGGGTTCAGGCTCCTGAAAACATCACAGGTGATTCGTGACAGAGAACAGGGCGAGGGAAGTACCAAGGGACCATCCCCAGCCCACCTGTCCCCATTCAGTCATGACAGACTAATAGTTTAAAGGCTAAAAAGAAAGGGAAAAACTTCCATCAACTTAATTTCAGAGAATGACATCACCAACCTCACAGGGTATTTAGCAAGTCTACCTCCCCAACAGGATCAGGTAAACCTTTTATCTCAGAAAGTACCTGTCAGAGAAGTTCTCTTTAACTTTCCATTTCTTCAATGAAAGACAGCTGCTTTGCTTAGGTTATCCTCAGGGGAGTTTCCCCTAAACTACGTCAGCAGGGAGAGGAAGAGATTTCAATCACTTAAAAGCTTAGTTATGTATAGGATTTACAAGGAGACATGTTGGTGAGAAAGGCAGTCAACTGAGAAGAAGGAAGGAAAGGAGGAAGGAAGGAAGGGAGGGAGGAAAGAAGGAAGGAAAGTAGGAAGGTAGGAAGGAAGGGAGGGAGGGAAGAAGGAAAGAAGGAAGGAAGGAAGGAAGGAAAGGAGGAAAGAAGGAAGGAAGGAAGGAAGGGAGGGAGGGAGGGAGGGAGGAAAAGGCGGGGAAGGAGGAAGGAGCAAAGGGCCTCCTTCCCCCTGGAAGTGGGCACAGGCTTGTTGTTAATGATCAGAAGCTCAGCTCTACCTTGTTGATGTTGTGTACCCGTAGGCGGAGAGACGGAAATTAGGACATAATTTCACAATGATTAGCATTGTGGGAAATGCCACAAGGGAGATGAGTTATGAATCATACCTCATGTAATCTGGCTCAAGAGTCGGATGTGACCAGACTGAGTAATCTCTAAATGTCACCTCACAAAACCATCCAAGGAGAACTAAGATGACTAAGAAGCCCCAACCCGGCTCTTCGGAGAAAAAGTACTTCAACGACCCCTCAGAGGTACAGAAAAATACTGTGATCCGAGTGGAACTACTTAAGAGAGTGCTTCTCTCTCCTGATGCAATTTTCTCAAAGTTTGTCTCTGAGTCATCGTATGCTTTTATGTCAGAAACTACTTTTCTTACTGATACCTCCTTTCTTTTCTATTTCTTTGAAGAAAGGCAATCAATCTGAGATGGGTTTTTTTTTTTTACCTTGAAAAGTATGTAGTAGAAATTCATGTTTAAAAATCAATCCTTAAGTTAAAAGTTTGCACTGAGACCATGTACCTAAAATTTAAAGAGCAAAGCAGACATGAGGTGGGGGGGGGGGGGATACAGTTTTTGAAAATACCATTTAAAATCCATGATGCCAGGATTGAAATCAAGAGTATCTACTCTTTGAATTATTGTTTTCAAAATGTCTCATCACTAAATGAGTCTGGAAAGACAGTCATTCCTTGACATGTAAAGGAGGTATTTGAGAGAGCTCCTGTTCCCTCAAGACCTGCATCCTTAAAAAGAAGCAAGCGATCCATTTCAGTGATAACAGCCGGGAAGAAAGACCTTCCCTTGTCTCCTCCATGAATCCTGATAAGGGGGGAAATAGACTGATTTCAGACTAGAAACAAAGACGAGAAAGCAAACGCTAGCCAGCCTCGTCATTTTTACCTTTTCTCATCTCCTTAGGAAAGGATCCTCTCTGAGTCTAGAGCTTTCCTCGGATCTGAATTACAAGGACGAGAACCTAATTTGACCAAAGAAAGACAGAGAAAGAGATGAGGGAACGCTTCTCTCATTTCGAAACATGTCCAGATTATCTATCTCGTGTGGTACTCAGGTATTTTTTTTCTTACCTCAGAATACCTGCCTGCTGTTCCATCCTCCCTACTTTTGTTTGTTTGTTTGTTTGTTTGTTTGTTTTTGAAGGGAGGCAAGTGTTTGGGGAACTGAATGCTCTCTCCCACTCAGATATTTCTTCTAAACAACACGGGTGGGAGAACCCATTCAAAATATTTCAGCAACTTGAAATCGTGAACCGCTGTGGAATGCAATAGCACCCCCTCCAACTATTCAGGAACCAGGAGACTGGTATAAAACGGGAAAGGATAAAAGGGGTCCCAAATTCTCTTTAGAAACTTTTCATACACAAATTTACTCAAGAACGTATGCTTTCAGGCTTATTTTAGAAATGCGGTTTTTCTTTGCCAATGAAAGAAGCCCTACCAGGCGGCTGACCGTGCTGCAATTCAAATGCTTTCGGCTGGGCTTCCTCTTGTCTCAAGATTTCCACCTCCAAAGAAAAGGGGCACTTCTGTCCTTGCAACCCTGTAGCAACGCGACTCCAGGAGTGGGGTTTGAGCAAAAGCCTCGCTGTGGTTTCTATGGATATTGGTGGAAAATGAAGGGGGGCGGTGGGGACCAAGGCCAAGGGTAAAGGCTGTGCCCTGCGATGAAGACATCACGAACACTTGAACCTCAAGGTTACCTGTACCTGAGAGCCAAGAGGCAGAGCAAAGAGGGAAGGGTAATAATAGGAAGAGATGGTCCAAATTCTTCCAGAATCCTCCACGGACACTCTTGTCTTCATACCCACTCTGGACAGTCGACCTTTCATGGTGTGGAACTTGAATGGCAGGACTTTCTGAACTTCAGAAACCGCCTTCTAGGCTCAGAGCCCCCAGTGTTCACTTCCTCTGAACTTACCCACATTGGTTATTGCCCCCAGAAACAACGTCCAACCCTACAAGACTAATTAAGAAATCTGATTTATAAAATAAATAAACAGGCAGCCATGGACATACTAGAATTACTTAGAGTCCATGCTTTGAGGCATCTAACAATCCTCCCGTCTTCCCTGAAGATCTCGAGTCTGCCTCCCACAGAAGGAGCCTGGTTAGCGATTCTAGAGCAATAGCGGGAAGAAAGTCCATGGCTGACGGAAAACGGGAAGGTGCCCCTCTGGACTTATCTGGAAAAGATGTCATGCACCCAGAAAAATCAACCTGGGGAAGGGGAGGGGAGCGGAGTGGGGGCTGAGCCTTGAGGTGGGGATCCCATTCCGCATAGCTGACCACTGGGCCATTTTCTCGAAGGAAAGAGCTTGGTCGATAGGATTACCTCTTCGGAATGTTCGCTGGAGAGAAGGCACAGGGAGGGGGGTCTGGTCTCAAGGTGTGCGGAAAGAAATGACAACTACACCAAACACGCAACGCGAGGTCCATTAAAAAGAGATTGCAGAGAGGAAACAAAACACTGAACCTTAAGCAGTTGTCACTGCAAATGTATTTGGGGAATCGTCCTGACTTCTGTTTAAGACTGTGTTATTACTAAATTCAAATCAGACACAGAATACACAGCTCAAATTATCATGGAGTAAACTAACATAATGGTTTCGGAATAAAGTCGTTTGTACTGTTTCTGTGAATGCTGACAGAAAAATAATGAGAAAATTGCACGAACATCCATCAGAGAGGAAGGCCTGGCAGGGGGTGGGGGTTGTTCTGGGAGGCTCTGGTACATCGTCGAGGAAAAGTCGGCGTCGAAAAAGCAGGAGAACGGTGTGAAGTGTACTTGAACCCCCAAGGCCGCCAGTGGGTGGGGGCAGAGGCACAGCGGCCTGCCAGGGAGGCAGATAAGAGTGATTATAATATCCCACGTGCTTTTTCTCTCTCCAAAATGTTTTCAACTTCTCTATGCAAAGGCAACTTTCAAAACTTCTATATTGAGAGCTGTTAGTCTATTTTATGTCCAATATTTCTCTCAGGCAGAGGAAAGCAAGACTATCCATTTTTCTTGCCGAACACCCCCCACGCTGTATTCACTGAGAAGGACTACCAAGCATGCTTCATTATTATGAAACCCCCACCCTGCCCCATGGAGATGTGTCCCCCACCCCAGCCCCTGATAAACACGGGGAGAGAATGGGGGGGGGGGGCCATGAGCTAGCATGAGCTACCTAATAAAATGTAAACTAGGCTTCAGCGTAGGAAGGCACCCTGTATAGGAGAAGGCTCCCCACCAGTGACCGCTGCTGAGGGCACTTTCTGAGCTGGAACGGTGCGGCTTTGACGTTCCCCCTCCCAAATTTCAAAGAGAAAGCTAACCCTGCTCCTCCCATGGTTTGGCTGTGAGCAGAAAGTGAAGGTGGCCTAACTGATGAAGAAATGGGTCCCGGAGCACCTCCTGCCCCTGCCCAACCACGCCCCACTCCCTTCTCCCCTCTGGGCAGGACTATGGCGTTTCCATCGAAAGACCTCAGACTCTGGGAAGCAAACACCTAATTTGAGCCAAGCAAGCCAAAGAGGAAAGACTGGAAGAGACACGGGGTGGGGGAGGGAGAGAGACCAAAATGGACTGATTACAGGGGAGTTGGGAGGTTTAGGCACTGGGATAACCAGAACCAGCCTCCCACCTTTTTAGGAGAGAGCAGATGAGAAGGCCAAGCCACCCTGGCTGGGTAGCTGAGTTGGTTGGAGCACTGTCTCAATGCACCAAGGTTGTGGGTTTGATCCCTGGTCAGGGCACATATGAGAATCAACCCATGAATGCACAGGTGGGTGGGACAACATATTGGTTTTATCTCTTGTTTTTTTTTTCTCTCTCTCTGCCTCACCCCCTCCTCCCAGCTCGCAAATCAATTAAAAAAAATTTAAGAGTTTGAATAATGAGCATCTCAGAATCAATCCAGCCAAAGATAGGCTCCCGGCAGACTGGGCAAGGCAGAGCGGGAATCTCAAATGGGTCAGGATTCGGAGGTGAAATCAGATGAGAAAGAAAGTTTAGGGGGTCTGGGGGTCTGAGGGCCATAGGGCAGGGCTGCCAGCTAACAAGTGGCTACCTAGTTCAGTGTGAATTCTGAGCCAACCGTGAACCTTTTTTAGCCTAAGTCCATCCTATTCAATATTTGGGGCATATCCATGCTGGAAAAAAATAATGCTCATTGTTTATCTGATACTCAGTAATTCAAGTTTAAACTGGGTGCTCTGCATTTTCATTTGCTAACTCAGGCCACCCTGCCTTGGGGTATAGGGAGAGGGACGCTGGCTGGGGGCTGGGGGCTGAAGCCCTGGGCTGGGCAGCCACCTCTTCCCCGGGCTCCAGGCTCTGTGCTCTGTGCATCCGGGGTGGCGGTGCCGTCTGGATTGATTGGAGAGGAGCAGTTACTATCAACAAAGAGGTCTTCAGGGCCTCAACAGCATCTCAAGTCTAGAGGTGGTCCCAACAGCCCCAGATGTTGCAATCACCTGTTGGGGGGGCTGCTGAAAGCCTCAGGAGCCTGGCCCCCCAGCCACAGCTATGCAGGAGAAGCAGCAGCCCAGAGCCCTCCTATTGTTTAAGAAAAAATTTTTTTAACATCACCATGAAAACACAACCTTCAGAAAGTCGATTTTGAAAGCATATTGGTCTTTATGATCTCAGAATATTCCTCTCGCTGCTGTGTATACAAGGGCCCCAGGCAATCCATTTTCCTCTCCAAATGGTCCCCTACCCCATACCCACCAGGAAGGACAACCGAGGAGAGTTCATTATTCTGAAGGTTTTTTTCTAGGTGAGAAACCTTAGCTAGCCTCTAATAAATGCAGGAGAGAAGGGCTGTGAAGAGCGGAAAGAGGCTGGCACAGATAATAACATTTAAAAGGGGCATTATGTAGAAACGCGTTCTAGAACTCTGAACGAGGCGGCCACACTCCAGTAATTGCAGGTTCAGGGACATTTTCTAGATGAGAGTTTTGTTATGCTCATAACTCCTCTCTCAAGAATTTTAAAGCAGGGGGTAGGGAGAGAGGGAGAATGAACTCTTTTTTTCTTCTCTTTTTAAGTCGAGAGGGAAAAATAATAAAAGAGTACAGACGTTGGCTTTTAGCGGTAAGCTTGCCAAAGACACGTACCCCCGAAGAGGACAAGAGTTGACTACTTTTCCATCAGAGACATCTTTCCCTGGAGGGCAGAGGGCTCACAGGAAAACAATCCCCGGTGCTGAGGGATGGATGGGTCAGCCAGGGAGATTCCACGTGTTCCTCTCCCCTGCTCTGTATCTGCAGGACAGAATGGGAGGTCTGGTCCACGTGGTCAGCTGGCTGTGCCAGGGACAGACAGACAGACTCACCTTGTGTTTTTCACCTGGCTGCATATAGGCAGAAAAAGGGACAACCACAGAGTGGAGATGTCTTGCTTTGGAGGGACCTCAGACAGGCCTGGAAGGAAGGATGACTTCACAAGGACTTCAAATGGCCCAGGAGGCCACAATACGTAGATGAAGAGTGAGGGACGACCGACCGGCAGGCCGAAACCCCAGCATCCTGTTCCCTTCCTGTCATTTCAAGACGGAGCTAGCCTCACTGTACAAAAATAGTCTTTAAAAAATCTATTTAAAATAAGTATTAATCTGTTTATCTCGGAAGTATTTCTTTCTCGTAGATGAGGGCCCAATGCCTGACCCCGCTCCCCTGCACGGGCTGGAAGACCAGGGGTTGTGCCCCCCATTGTCCTGGCCGTTCTCTGAGGGGCAGACGGCCAGTCCCACCTGCTCCTAGAGGTGAGGAGAAGTGATGAAACAGTACGAGGTAAATAACAAAATGGAAATTAGGCTTCCGTCTAGACATGGACCTTATGATTCTTTCTTTCTTTATTTTTATGGGTAACCTCTGTCCTCTGATTATAGGTTCTGGGTATGTTTTCTCGGTGAGGATTCTAATGCAGTTCATATCAAACATTGTCAAGGAAAATAAAAGTAATTTACTTTTCCAATAAGGCTTGGGTTTTGGTAAACACGATGGTGAACCCAGAGGTGCCATGTAGCAGCTCTGGGTTCTCTTTGTTCCAGAAATACTAATTGCACCCTGCGTCACAGGAGATGGAACAGAGTGCGCAGGGCGCCCACAGGGCGGGGGACAGAGTCCGCAAGAGCGGGAGGCCCATGGGGGAGAGGGACGTGGAGGCAGGCCCTGGATACTGCTGGCAGAGAGAAGCGGGATCCCTGTGGGTGGGAAGTCGGAGTGTTACAGGAAGGGTGGGTCACTTCACAGTGGAGAACCAGGCACATGCCGCCTCAGCCAGGGACCGGGGTCAACGTCCAAAGCAACGAGTCATATTGACAGGACGGACCTTTGATATGATGTGGTCTCGCTCCCAAACTCAGCACCCCAGTCTACACACGAGGAAAACATCAGACCGACCCCAGGAGAGGGGCACCCTATGAAAATACCTGAGCAGGGCCCCTCCCAACAGCCAAGGCTGTCCAAAACAAGAAAAGTTGGAAAGATTGTCACAGCCAAGAGGAGCCTAAGGAGACGTGGCGACCAGTGTCCTGCGGTGACCTGGGCAGGATGCTGGACCAGGAGAAGGACTCTGGGAAATCTGAACAAATTGCAGTACTGAGTTCCTCCTTCACTGTAACAAAGACACAGGCACTCACTCACGGGAGTTATGAACAAGGGAACCCTCTGAGGTATCTTCACAACTTTGTGGTAAATCTGAAACTTTTAAAATAAAAAGTTGATTCAAACAAAAAGAAGCAATGTGCTAGGTACTCTTGGAAGGGCTCGGCACACGCTCTTCTCCTGGGCAGAGCTTTGTGGGAAGGGGCTGGACTCTCATTGCCGCTGCTGTCGGTATCTCAAAACCCACACGGAATCTAAACAGCTTCTGAAACAGCGCACTCTCCCCCTGATCCCCTGATGGCGGGGCTGGGCAACCCCACACAGCTCTTCAAAGCCGCGACCGGGGACCTGGCTTCCAGCTCTGTGCCTCCGAGTTGGGAAAAAAAATTAAGTCTCACCTCCCTGTGGAGGCCATGTGAACTGCGGCAGGTCCCTCCTCCCCAGGGCCCTGGGGTCCTCCTCTGCAATGGGAGGAATCGGTGCCTCCGGCAATGGTGCTGACAGAATCAGCCCTTGGGATCTCGGAGCTAGAGCTCCCCAAATTCGGGGCCTTGTTCCGGCCTGTGCCGCCTTTATCATCGTCACGACGTGTTCTGGCATTAGTCCCTCACATGTAGCCCCCCTCTGCTTGGCTCATGCTTGCTCTGTCCTGATCAGTCATCATTTTTCCAGCGCCTAAAACACTCTTAAGTAACACACAGTAGGTGCTGAAGTAACACACAGTAGGTCCTGCTGCATGAACTTACACAGTGAAACCAGCCTGACTCCAAAACTCACACAGCTTCATTCCTCAAAATCATAAATATGATCCCTACCCAGAGGTGTCCCATTAGTGCGGCTGCAGGTCCTGGTCCATCCAATGGTTAACTAAGTGTCTAGCATCTTGGGGTCCCAGGGTGGAGGCGGACCCCAGCAAGGGTTCACAGTGGGCAGGCGGTACAGAAAATCTTTTCTGATTAATTCACAGCAGTTCCTCCCTCCCACCCCCACGAGTGACATCAGTAATGATTTCACTCGGCTTCACTATTCTCGCTGATTATAATCATATTTAAAAACCCTGATCATTTTTTAAAACTGCATTTAATGTCAATTTGCATTCATCAAGGGTATTTTTTTCCTTTAAAGGGTTAGCTCTCTGTAAATGCTAAATATGAATTTTGAAAGGAACGGGCCCTGTATCTGAAGATGACCCGAAGAAGGAAATGGAAGGTGTTTCCAATTTTCTGCCCCCTTTCTGCAGGGAGCCTGGCCGTGGGGGCAGCAGGAGTGACTGGGGGCGAAGCCAGCTCACACATGTGTGTTCCATAGAGTGTGTGTGCTCCCGGTTACACGTGGTATTAACTGCCTGTTGGCGGTGTATACAGGTCTGTCTGTGCACTCTCCCCAGGTGGTCCGTGGGGGTTGCTGGGAAGGAGCCATGACATGTCTGTGTATGCATCATGGCGGTCTCACACCTTGTTCTGTGTAAATAGTAGCAAGATGACTTTACTGTTATTGCTATAGTTCACCATACAATTTGAGATTCCTCCAAGTGGGCAATGACCAAAAGGAAGTGCCAAGGCTGAAACCAGACAGCGCCCAGACCGGCGCAGACAAAGGGGGGACCCTTGTTTCCTGCGTTACAATTGGAGGGGAGAGTGGGCCAGAGGGGTTCGTTCAAGATGGAAGCATTGGAACGTGGAAGAGCTGGAAGGAAACATGCCTATCCCCAAGCCCACAAACATCCACCTGCGTGTTCAGTAACAAGGTTCCTGAAGGGGTCTCACTTGGCTTTCTGCATATCAACAAACAAAAACATGTTTTCCTCTAACAAGAATTTCAAAGTGCTCTCTGTAATTCTTGTTTTTGTTCTTGGTTTTTTGTTTGTTTGTTTGTTTGGTTTTGACTCGACTTGTTGCTGTGACTGGGAGTTCAATCAGGAATAGGATTTTGGGACCAGGTACAGAGACTGGTGCTGGAGGCACGGAGGGATGAACTAGCGGGTGACTAGTGGCCAGAAAGTGGCATTACAGATGTGACTAGGGACAGGCATTTTTCAGGAAGAAGATGGTGGCTTGCACCCTGTGTCTAGCTGCAGCCCGTGTGGCGAGCATGCCAGTGGCATCCCTGGTTCTGATACTTTTCCTTAGTGATAAGAAGCTACTTCGCAGCTGGGGCACATCAATGCGCTGCTAAAAGCTGCATTTCCCAGTTTTTCTGCAACAAGGTGAAGTCATTTTTCCCACCCCTGCATCTATGTCGGCCCTCTGACTCTCCCAGGACAGTAGGATGCAACAGAGGCGATGCTATGCCAGCTCCAGATCTAGGTCTCAAGACCTCTGTGTGCTTCTGCTCTCTCTAAACCCACAGGAAGCTGGGGGACATCTGCTTCCTCACCCACTCCTGTCAGCAGCCAACCAACTTCCAAGCACATGAGTGAGGCCATCCTAGGTCAGCCAGACTCTGCCCACCTGTCAGCTGACCCCACAGACACTAGAGCAAACCCAGCAAGACCAGCGGAGCCTGGCTCAAACCAGCAGAATGCCCAGCTTACCCAAAGACTCATGGGTAATAAGAAATACTTGGTGTCATAAACCACCGGGGTTGGGGTGGGGGCATGTTTTGTTACACAGCAGTAGCTGACTTATATCACAGGTAAACATAGGTTTGATATAAGTTAGCTAGTGCTGTATAGCAAGTATATGCATGGTTACCTTTGATAGAAGACACATGGATATATGGATATATATTTATGATGATTAATATGTATTCCTTAATTAAAATTTTCCAGATGATTTGTTCACAGATCACTGAGGTAAACATCCTATACTCCAGGGCTTCCAATGATAACAAGCGAGGTTTGGAATGAGAAGCATACAGTGTAATGACCTGGGTCTGGGGTCAGACTGCCTAGATTCGTAGTGACCTCTTCCTAGTGGTCACCGTGTGACCCCCAATCAGTCGCTTTACCCTTCTATGCACCTGTAAAATGAGTATAGTTACCGCATTTGGATTTCTGTCCGAAGTTTCAGGGAGATGGCAGGAGCGCTCAGAAGAGCGACCACTCCGTGGTACATACCCCACGGATTCCAGCTGAGATTACTCTCCTTATTATTCTTATTAGATAATATAAGATATTACAAATGAACTATAATATGGCTGAGCAGTAAACAGAACTGAAGCTGGAGAGTAAACATGTCCATAATAAAGATGAGAATGAATAGCTATTTAAAATAATGTGTAAAAAACATAGTTGCTCCCAAATATCCCCTTAGGATGGGATCCTCTTTTAGATTTGGGGTCTCTTTCTGCCTCTGTTTATGTTAACATGAAGGAAGCCTCCCTTCTGCCTATCCTCCCGGATTTCATTTTACTTTCGGAATCCAGCACAGCCAGGCGGTCCCACTTTGGGTGCTTCTCGGACCGCTCAGGAGAGATGTTATACTGAGGGCTGAGTATGCCTGGGTATTAGAGAGGTTTTACCCCCCAAAATGTACCCTTCGGAAAAGGAGCAGTTACCTCAGGATAAAATCCTTACCAACTCTCTCACTTTGCAAGAAACTCTCCCAATTACTTCGTTCAGAATTACAGAACACTGTCGAGAAAGACTCATTAGCCTGAAATGCCAATCAATGCGGGCTGGGGGTCACTCACACTATCGCCTGACAAAATTGATTTTTAAAAAATGATGGGAAGGAAACCTTTAAAACAAATGTAGTCATTCTTCCTGGGCATTTGGGACACAATTATAAGCACTGAATGTTGTAAACAAGTCTCTTGAAGTCTGCTTTTAAAAGCAAAATAGGACATGTTTATTTGGTGGAAAATGTGAACCGGCACCTACCAGAGAAATAAAAGCGACTGTCTTAACGTTATCTAAATGGGTTCTTACGGCTGTGGGTAGATTTCTATGACGGCATTGTACTCAGCTTCTAAAAGTCCGAAATCTCAAAGAGCGGGGATGAAAGTGAAGATGCAGTTCTCTGAAAACCCTATTAGATGACTCAAGCAAGTGTCTCTGGTGATGACAAAGATGACAAAGGCCATATCAAAGACGCATGCTACAGCTTCACCCAGAATGGCTTTGTGAAATGTGAGCAGAGAACACAGTATCGCCCAATGAAGACTTTATGTAATGTGTGGTTTAAAGGGGTGTATGAGCCCAGACGAATACATTAAATACGGGAAGGGGAAAGTTGCCAACTTCATCTATATCTTTGTATGCTGTATTTCCAGTTAGCCTCGAAACCCCTTTTAGTCTTTGAGTTGAGAAAAACAGGGATACTCTTACGCTGGGTACATGTGATATGGAGCTGCATTGCGTGACTAACAGATAGATACCTGGTATCTTAGGGTTTTGTGTAGGTGACTTGTTGAGGGGGTGAGGGAAACAGGAAGAAGATAGACAATGGGGCCTCTGGAGTAGGAGCTGCATCACAAAATGTGTCCCACCCAGAGGGACTGAATGGTCAGTCACGCGTCTGGGTGCATGCTAGGAGCCAAGTGGCTCCCTTCAGCAGGGGGCGCTCTTGTAGAGAGGGGGACAGACAAAAACGTGAGCAGCTGTCACCCTGGACATCTAGGATGTGGGCAGGGCGCCAGCAGCGCCCTCTGCAGCCGTCACCCTGCACGCAGCACGCACCTGGCTGCCCACACCACCGCTGGGGTCTCCTGGGCCTGGGACACCTGCTTCCCATGTTGTCCTGTGACGTCGGCAGCCTGAGCCTCCTTCAGAGAACATCCCTGCTCAGCAGAAGGTGGCTGGCCTACAATCACCACCTCCCATCTCCAGGAGGGGACAGAGTCTACACGTCTGGTCCAACAGAAGGTTCAAGGCCAGACATGTGACCCGAACCTCACTAAGTCAGAGTGAGAGCTGGGGCTTCTACCCCTCGTTCTACCACAAACACTCAGCGGGTGGGATGTAAGTGGGGGGCTGCGAAGACCACCGCATATGTAGGGTGCAGGCCCCCAGAGGAAAGCCATCTCACACAGGAAGAAAGATGGACAGGGTCCTGGTGACGTCATTCGAGTCTGCAGAACCAGCCTGGGCTGCTCGCTGCATGAGCAAACACATTCCCTATTGTGCTTCAGCCTCTTTGAGTTGGATTTTGGTCCCTTGCTACCAAGAATTGTGACTCATACCAAAATGTTCTCCTGACTCTTAAGAGGCATTACTCATTCTCCTTGTGCCCCAGAGAATAAGACGGGTGGGCACCATGGATACCTGCTGACCCCCACCACCCGGCTAACCACATCAAAACAACGGTGGGTCTAGAGACTTCTGTCACATCACCTCATGACAGGGACAGGCCTGCTCCAAGCCCCTGGAAAATCATCTAATGTGTTTGCCTGTGAGGGGCCATCATGCCTTTGATGAAAGGAGCCAGTGTTTTCCACAAAGACGCATTTCCAACAGACTGATTAATCCGGCTTCCCATTCTCCTAGGCAAACTACTAGAGAAATCATCCTCTCCCTCCTTCTCTGACTGTGCAGATGACCGCTTCGTGACTCCTCAAATGTACCGAGTGGCAGAACCGGAAGCCAAGAAGAAATATGTCCCGTGTCCTCAGAAACATGGGAAAGTTCGAGCTGCCCAGACCGAAGCAAGTCCTGCTAGCCCAGCTGTGGGAAAGGCAAGGACAGACGGGGAGAAGTAAACACAAAACCAGATAAAAATCAAAAAGAACCTCTTCCTCTCTTTGGGGAGGCTTCCCGAGCAAATGAGGTAGAGTGGGTTTGCTCAGCTTGGATGAGGAATTATTCAAAGCTCATTAAAATTCCCCCTATTTTTTAATGTGAAAAAATAATATTTATGTATGCCTTGAATCTATCATGAAATGGCACTTAAATGGCTCCAAATTAATTGAAATTAAGCACAACAGAACACAACACAGAATTTAAAGAGTAAAGCAGACAGAGAGATTAGTAAGTCAAAAACGGAGCTTTGCCCCTCTGCTGCGAGGTCCCCTACTCTTACATAGTGAAAAGGGACGAAGATCCTCCAGCCCCAGAAGCAGTTTTAAAAAGGAAAATAACTGCTTTCAGATTGAAACATACAAACCCAATTTCCCTTGAACCTCTAAGGTGTGGATCTTTAAAAATCAGTAACATGTTATGTTTAATCCATGCGAATGAAGACTGACGGACGGCGGTGCGCGTCCACGGCGCTCCGGCGTCGTTACTGGAATGCTTTTTGGAGGCACTGTAGCGTGTCATTTCTGTTCTTGTTTTCTCTCGGGGACTTGGAGAAAGCCTCGACGCTCGAGGAGACGGTGGGAACCCAATGAAACGGGCTTGAGTTGCCCTTGGAAAAACAATGCTGAAACGCGGAGATGTTCAGGAAGGACCCCTGGTGGGCTCCATGGACCCACGGGGTGCAGCCTCGCCCCCCCCCCCAGGGCTGGGCCACGTGCCAAGAGCCGTCAGATTTAGCAAAGCGACGGGGTGCTAAGAAGGGTCTCATCCGACTGTATGTGGGGTCCAGCCCTCCTGTGTGTGCGTGTCTTTGAACATGTATTCATTGCTCTCACGTAGAAATGGAGAGACTTTCCTCCCTAATGGAAAATTCTGGCTCTGGCTTCTCTATAGAGATGAATAACAATGAGCTGGGGCGCTCACTGCTCGGTAAGCTGCTAAGCCCTATTGCAAATCTCATATAAAAATGACACAAATGCTGTCTCACGGCCCTACAACATGGATACTGTTATCATTGTCCCCCTGTCACACAGGGGAAACTGAGGAACAGAGGCGCTGAGACTTGTCCTTAGGACGCTGGGGAGGGGGGCGGGGGGGGGCCCAGACTTGATCGCCGTACTCGCCTGCAGCAGGGCAGGCTGCCCTGGCCTCTCTCCCTCTGGCATCATCATTTTCATTTGCCTTTAGATGTTTCTAGACGTGCTTCTGGAAACTACGGCCAGGTCTGAAAGAGAACCCCTGTGTTCCCTAGCTGTAACACAGAAGGAAGTACAAGGCCGGTTGCATGTGCAAAGACTGGGAGCCACGTGGGCAGCCTAACCCTGGACTCGGCCTCGCCGGCCTCTGGGCTTCGGGATGGGAGCCCGCAACGCCCTTCAGCCGCGTTTGGCCCTTTCCCGCTTTCAGCCCACCTCCTTTTCCCGTCTGCTTCTCAGCCGGGCCTTCTGCCCTCTCTCTTTCAGCAATCATTTTATCCTTGCACATCTGGGAGGTATTTATGTGAGATCAATGCAACTTCATGAAAAGCCGGGGTCACCGGCATGCTGAGACAAGGGAGTTGCTTCGCCAGCGGGGGTCCAGCCCAGCCAAAAAGGGACCGGGACCGGGGTCAAACCCTGTTCTCCCTCCTCCGGCTGCAGCTTGGCATGCTAGTTCAGCCACCTGAACTCCTACAGACAGGGAATCAACCCATGCCCACGGGTGCCCTGGTACTCAGGGTGCGTCCCCTCCCCAGGGCACAGGTGCCCCCAGCGAGGCGAGGCGCAGTGCACCGGGTGCGCAGACCCCCCGGGGCGGCGCGGGCTCCCTCGACCCAGGCCCGGGAGAGAACGCCGGGCTGCGGCGCGCCGGCTCCTGGCATACCGCAGACGGGCGCTAGGGGGCCCCCTTGAAGTGTGGAAGCCGATTTCGCTGCAAAAATACAAAGTCGTGCTTCGTTTTTCCGGGTAATAAATTCACAAGGCTTGTTTTTTAACCCCCACCAGAGGTTAAAATAGTTTGAGAAAAAGTTTTGGTAAATTCATGGGTAACTTTTGAGGTTATGTGAGGCTGTTGTCAAAAAAAAATAAAAAGAGAAGAAGAAAGGAAAAGGAAAAAAAACAGCCTTTTTCTCCGCTGCAGAATCACTGAGACGGTGAGGGCTGGTGGGAGGGGGGACTTCGCGCTTTTTGCTCTTTCTAGAGGGGTCCACGCAGAGAGGTGGTTGTCAGGACCCCCTCGTGCCCCTGGCGGGGGCGCGGGGACGCGGGACAGCGGGGGGCGGCGGGAGTGAGGGGGGCTCGCTCTGCACCAAGGCTCAGCCCGCAGCCCCGACTCCGCCCGCCCCCCCGCGCTGCCGCTTCCGGCTCTGGATTTTTCCACTGCCGCCACTGCGGTCCTGGGCTACTGCTGGTCAGGCGGCTGCGCACTCGCGTCTCCCCGGCAGGTAGTCGGGGCTACAGCAAAAGTTCTGGTCCCTGCGTAGGGGTTAAAAAGCTCCAGAACTTTCTCAGATTGATAAGCAAAGGAGACAGCGGAAACAGAAGCAAAACAAAGCAGTTAAGGGAGGGGGCGTTGCACATGAACTATGATTCAGGCACTCAAATGCGCTGAGTTCATTTTTCAATCTGCCTTTAGCTAGGGGGAAAAAAATAAGGAAATTATAGAAAATTGAGAAACAAACATCTCCGAGAGTGCTTTGCACCCGGGGTGCTTAATGAGCACTTAATAATTTCAAATGCACGTACTTAGAAAAATGGCTTTTGTCCATTCCCGGAACGCCAGGTGCCTCATAGCAAAAACGGAAAGCTCGGAACGACTGAAAATGATCATTAATGTCTATGTGGAGGGGGGCACAAAAATTACTTTTTCATGTCTCAGGAAGTTAAGAAAATAAGCAAGCCAAAATTTTAAGAGTTTTAGCAAAGGAAAAACCTTGGAATTAAACTTGCATGTCTCCGGCTCAGTGTCTGGACTTGGACAAGACCCCTAATTAGGATGGAGACTGGCCACCACATCCCCCCCTAACCCCGTGGGGCCATACCCAAAATGAAACGAGGAAAAACATTTGGAGGAAACTGTCCAAAAGCTCACACAGGAAGCAGTGCTGGTCAGAGCAGATTCTCCAAGGTCCCTGCCAGCACCCAATGGTGAGGTCAAGGCCAATGTGAATGAATTGATGGAGAGGAGGGCAGAGCTGTCTTGCCAAGGAGGAATGGAGGCTTATTCTGATCCTTTGTCTTGTCCCCCTTCCCCCTCGGCAGGAAAAGGGACATATGCATCTGTGTAGCATACATTTGTTCAAGCGCCCCCAGATACCCACTAGCTCCCCTTCTGAAATTAACCATTCATCACTCATTCCTTTGGCTTGCAGATGTCTTCTCCAGCCCTGGAGAGGACACTGAGCTCACAGTCCCCTGCCGTCAGTCACACTAACTAGCATGCCTACAATGTCCTTGATAGTTGACACAGCACCTCCCCACTCACCATCTCATGTCCCTTGAGACTTGCCACAGTCCCACAGCACACCCCTGGGGCTCTCAAGGGCCAGGGGGAAGGGATCCATGTAGGTAGATGCCTCGAAGCATGTGGACTAAGAAACTGTGCCCCCATTTTACAGATGGGGGTCTGAGGCAGAGAAAGGGTGGTCCTGCCCAGGGAAGTAGTAAGGGCAGAAGTCAGGACTCAAAGGAATTCTTCTGGCCCCAAAACCAAACTTTCTCCCCTGCACTGCCCTGGGACTCAAAGAGGCTGAAAAGGGGAGGGGGAGATTATTTGACTTTCCAAAGTCTATTGTAAGAGGCAGAGCTGGGTAAGATCAGGTCTCAGGCAGAAGTTCCCTGAAAAAATAAAAACAATGCAAACAGAATTGTGTTCTCAAATTCTAGCTAGATGATGAAACCTAACCTCTCTCGGTTTAAAAGGGAGATTAGCAAAGAGTTAGTTAGGCGGACGTTAAAGACCTATTAGCATCAAAACAAGCCTTGCTCCATGATGCAAGCAAGAGGCTTAACAGGGAATTGAGAAGCGAATCACTTTCTCATTATGATTCAATGTCTCTTAATGTTGTCTGTATGTCACTTAAAGTTATTTCCTCTCTCGGCTTAACATCAGTGACAGCATTCTGTCTCACCTTGCCACTGACACCTTAGTTAGAAGTAATCCTAAAGGCTCACCTGTTTCCAAAACCAAAAGGCCTGGCCCTTCCTGAAAACCAGGTGCCAGGTGGAGGTGGCGGGGCAAAGACCAGGGAGATGGGCCCCAAGACCCTTCACCATGGGGTGCCCCACCTGGAGGTCTGTTGGCCATGCCTGAGGTCACGTCCTGCTCCAGCCTCTGATTCCATTTGACTACTGACTCCAGCACTTCACCTAGAAAATTCTAGAACAAGACTCAGGCTTTTTTTGCGAGCTGAGCTGAGGAGGGGCCCTCCCAACTCCAAGATGAGAATGGTTTGAAGAAAGTCCTAAAGCAGAGCAGCCTGCATTTTGGGTTGGGGAATGAAGGTATCCTCTCTCTCTCTCTCTCTCTCTAACTTTGGGCATAGGCACACATTAATACCCCACGTTTCAACGTCTCTTTAAATATGGCTCTGCCCTCCCACCTCCCTCCTAGACCAGCCCCTAGGGTCCTGGCCAGTCTGTCTCCCCCGCTACCCTCTCTCTGCACAGAAATCAGAATTCAGAATGTGTCATTCCATTTCTACAGGAATCTATTAGTGATTGCCAAGGGAAACACTTAGCATTTTAGATAAATAAGTAAATAGTAGTTAAATGCTGTGCGTCTCGATTTCCAGCAGTTCAGTATGTACGGCAAAAAAATTCTTTATGATCTGAGGAGGGACAGAGATGATGAAGAATGGCAGCCCTTGGGCCTCCCACATGCCGGCCTGGCTCCCCTCTGCAGGGGGCCGGACGCAGGGGCCTTGGGGACCAGGTTGGAGCACGGTGGCCCCTCCTCAGTATGTTCCTGTCTGCACTAGCCCACCCTCCCTCGCCAGCCAGCCTTGTCAGGGTCCCTCATTTGGAGGCTTAATCAGATCAGGGAGCTTACCGCATTGCATCTGTAATAGCTTGTTTACCAGTCTGTGCCAGCTCCCTCTGCCAGACGGGGCTCTCCCCAAGGACAGGGGCCATGCCATGTTCTTATTTGCCTCTCTTCCTGCTCCCACACACTGCCTGGCACCGAGCGGCCCCGGTAATTGCATGTGAACCTCAGGCCGTGTGACTCTAATCTGTTTCACAAAGGTGTCTTGGTTCACTATCTGTCCCTAAGCTCCTTAAGAGGCCTCATACCACCTCCTGCTGTGACCCTCCAGGGGCGTGAGGGGGCTCGGCTGCTCGCAGAATGTCATCAGACCATGAGTCAGAGGTGGCTGGGGCACCTGTGTGTTTACCTGCATCGCCCCCTCTGCCTTGGGGACATAAGCACAGCCTTACAGGCTGCGGCAGAGGTGGCCCCAACCCATCCCTCCCTGCAAGATGCACGACCCTGACCTAGCCTCTCAAATTTCCGGGGACGGGGCCAGGAGAGACACATGGCCCCAACTTGGCCGCTGAGTTTCCGTCTGGGGACTTAGGTCGTGAAATGGGGTCAGGCCAGCGTGAGTGTGGGCTGGTGGGGCAGGTGCTAGAGGTGCTGGGGATGACGACCCTGAAGAAAGAGGAGTCCAGAGATGGAGGAACTGAGTGTCGGTGACATCCCCTGGTACCTCTGGGCCCAGCTAAGCCTGAGGCTGTTGTTTCTGTCACACGAGATAATGAATTTTGTGTGCGCGCTTCTAGGAGGATTAAAATTGAGAGTCTTCTCCTCACAGTTCAGCAAGTCCTCCCTAATGTGGCTTTGAGTTTGAGGAGTTTGAACTCCACCTCTGGGAGCAGCATCTCAGAGCTAAGATGACCAGGGTGAATGTCAGGGGTGCGGGGTATGACAGCTCACAACGACAGACGATGCTTTCCTCCCAGCAGCCCCAGCTCCAGGAGCCTTCTCACTTTACCCCCAGAGTCAGGGCTGCAGCCCCAAGTCCCAGCTGAGAGCAGAAGGGGCTAAGCAATCCACCCCACCGGCTCCTGTTTGTCATTAAGAAGAAGGACGTGGCTCAGCCTTTGACTGAACCCTTGCATCCTCCTGTTTGCTCTCCCTGCTCCTGGGCAGCCCGAGCTTCCAGGGAGGTAGCTGAGTAGCAGTGAGGGTTCGGAACCCTGCAAATCAATTAGTCTCTCCTCAAGTTGCTAAGTGGGTCTGATGAACTGGCCAGCACAGAGGAAGGCCTGCGTGGTGGCTCTGTGTCCTCTGTGGGGACGAGCTCTCCGGGAGCAGACTGAGACATCGTGCCTCGGCTGAGGAACAAATCTATTAATATTGGGAGAGAACATCCAATGTACCCAGTGGACTTACAGTTTGGTCAAGAGAAACTCACTGCTCTGTGATTAAAAAAAAAAAAGTCTTACCATCCATCCCTGTTTTTTCTACGGGAGGGTCTGGCTGGGCAGTGGACCCCTAGGGGGATATAAGGTCAAGCGGAAAGCCCTCTTGTCCAGGGGCATTAAAAGTACCACTTTTTACCCAGCTTTGGGATTTTTTTAAGTTTGATAAGGTCAAGGAAAGAAGAGGTACCCTAATACGCTACCGATGGGAACATAAACTGGAAAGTGTTTTGGAAACATCCATTTTTAAATGGACAACCTAAGACTCAAAGACCCAGAGATTCCTCGTCTCGGGTCTTCCCCAGAGAAGCGCTCCGCTTGGGCCACTGAGTTATGAACAGCGAGTCGGAGGAGCTCCATCAACCGTGAAATTCTGCAGATGCCCAAACTACCCATTGCTAGGGGCATAGCTACACAGCTTTGAGTCTCCACACCCCGGGAGGCTCTGTCTCTGTTATGAGGTTGAGATGGGTCTCTATGTGCTGGCTGTGAAAACCACTGAAATGTTGTTGAGTAAAAAAAAAAAAAAAAAAGCAAGTTGTACAGTGAAATGTGCACTGTGGTGCCACTCATGTTAGACACATGGATGCACATGCATGCATAAGCACATGTGAACACACACACACACAGAGATAACAGTCTGGCGGATGCACCTCAGACTCCAAACTGCTATTTTCTCTGCCAAGGGCATTGACAATGGGTAGTTTTATCTGAGGGGGTATTCGGAATGGGGGCCGTTGTCAAAGCAAACATTAGCCTTCTTTACCTATTTTAATGTGTTACAGGAAGTAACATCCATGATTACACGTGTCACGAACTAGCTTCCGTGTTCCTCTAGATGGAGCATCACTTTTTCCAAGTTCTTTTTAAAAGCGGAGGTGCTAGGCCTAGCTCCTGGGCCTTCTCATCAGCCACCTGGCCTCCACTCCATCCGCCCCCATCCTAGCTCACTCTGCACCTGGAGAGGCCTTTTCTGAGCCTACATTGAATGGTCTCTTCTGCCCTCCTCCCCGGCACCCAAATCCTTCAAGGACTCCCTGTTGTTCTCGGGAGAAAGATGAGCCCACTCCCTCCCACTGACCAAGGTCTGCAAAGCCATGCAGATATCCAGTCCCTCACCACCCCCCTCCACCCCAGAGAGCACCCCACTGCGCTCTGTCAACAGCTCAGAATCTTAGAAACGCAGGCAGGGGAGAGCAATGGGGGAGAGAGGATTGGGACAACTGTAATTGAACAACAACAACAACAACAAAAGAAATGCAGAGTTAGAAGCTGCCTGGCAGCCCCCACCCGCCCCCAAGGGAGGCAGAGAAGGTAGGATCTTGGGGCAGGTGGCCGTGGTGGGGTGTGGGGACTCTTGCCACCCCATGGCTTCTGCAGCCACTCTGTCGAGTGCAGAGGCTAAATCTGTACAGGTCGAGGTTTTACCAAAGTTGAGGAAATACTGGACAGTACAAACCAGCAGGGACCCCACTGACAGGGAAAGGGGGAGACGGCGGCACAAACAGGGTCCAGGCAGGGGCTCAGCCCCGGGTGGGGGTGATTCACAAGCTTAGCGGTCAATAGCAGCAAATGACACAGTAGAAATCGGTGTCATCCTCTGATCCAGGAAAGAAGGAAGTATCGGTGGGTGCTCACGTGTCCCCAGCACCTCGCTAACACTTTCCAATCTCCTCTTAACAACGGGAGGACACCCAGGGCCGAGGCCTCCCACCCCCCACGGATTCTGGTTAGATTTATTTAGCAAACAACATGGCTCCCAGCGTTTTCATTCTGTAATGGTCTCTTAATGGTAGGAGACAGTGGCGTTCCCTCTTTGGTGATGCTAAACAGTTTCTCTTTAAAGTAGATGTATTTACGGGGTGTTTTTTTTTTTGTAAAAATTAAAAAATAAAGTAAAATAAATGAATTTCCATTTTTCTTTTGTTTTGTTTTTTGTAAGTGAGCCTAAAGGAAACATAAGCAAATAAGCATGCGGGTGGCACCCAGGTGCAACGTTGCGGAAGGTGATAAGTGGATTACTTGAACTTGGGGAACGCTGTTGACCACCAGACCTCTCATCTTCGTGGCTCTGGGCAACTCACTGACTGCCTCTCTGAGTCTCGGTCCCTCCGTGTGCAAAGTGAGAATAAGAGTCCCTCATCACAAGTTTGTCGGGTGATCAGAGGGGCCGAACCTGCTAAGTTGAAAGTGCCTCCTGAGCTTAGTTAAAGTTCTCTAGACTCTCTCTTGGAGATGCAGCCCCGAACTTCACTGGTGTTTACTGCTCTGAGCCCGGCCAGCTGCAGGAAATGCCGCACCACCTTAACCCCGGCGGGTTCTTCTCATTCAGCAGAACATCTCCTTCCATCAGTCCGACTTCAGATGTGCCATCCGGGCACAGGGCCACGCTCCCTCCTCTTCAGCGCTCCAATTTTAGCCTGTGTTCCGGCAGAGGCAGCGCGTCCCAATGTGCCCAGCAAAAGCCCGAATAATTAACCTCAACCACATCAATGTTCCCCATTCAGTTCCAAAAATGCGTTTCTAAGGAAATATATAAGAGCGCTCCTCATATGACGGAATGTTTTAATGTATCCCTGTATTGAAGTCGCTAGAACAGGGCTCACTTAATGGAATGGGTCCTTTTAACACCGAGTATTTCAATAATAAAATATAAAAGCTGCTGTGTCATCGGCCGGAGAGAAAGAGATGTGCCCATAAACACAAACACGGAGCAAATCTAATTATGAGGTTCTTGTTGGCAGCCCAGGGTCAATACCTGTGATATTAGGAGACCGGGAATGAGGCTGCGCGCTGCTGCTGTTCAGCTCCTAGAGTCTAGAGAGTCCACTTGGCACGCAAGCAAAATTCCATGATAATTGTGCTCCTCCGCCCCTGTGCCCCACGATGGAAAGGAACTATTCATGTCGGTGCAGTGACCTCATCAGGAATTGTGTAACCCC
Source organism: Desmodus rotundus (assembly GCF_022682495.2). Taxonomy (NCBI): domain Eukaryota; kingdom Metazoa; phylum Chordata; class Mammalia; order Chiroptera; family Phyllostomidae; genus Desmodus; species Desmodus rotundus. Next base: position 96,012,271 of record NC_071392.1, read on the forward strand.
ACAAAAGGAAGCGGTAGACGCTTCTGCTCAGGTGTATGGGTGCATCGCCCACACTGTGTGGGGTTTTCAAGGGCATTTTTTTAATGGAAAAATAACACTTGAACACAAAGACATGTGTGCACCTGGGCAGCTTTTCTTCTTAACTGGGTCTCTACCCTGGGGAGTAAACATCACGGAGAGCATCTTTATGCCCCAACTTGGTGGTGAACTTCCCCTTAAGTAGAAGACGGGGTCTTTGGCTGACCTGTAGCCACCGGCTCACGGTGGCAGGGAGTCATTGCCAAGCGAAGTGTGTCCTCCCATCCCTACGCGGGCACCAGAACGACAGGTGTTCGGGGGAGACGAGAACCCACCCCAGCCCAGTCCCATCACACATTCAATCTAAACCCTGCCTTTGGGAACACGCTGTCCTCAACACTGCCCAGGAGCCACAGCTCCCACCTCTTAGTTAATCCTCCCACAACAGACCAATCCATTAAGATGTCACAAGGGTTTTAGAGGCGGAGTGCTAAAGACAAATGCTGTCCAGATGCTGAGCGACCAACCGGGACACTTGAGAATTTCTCACTCCCCTGCTCAGAGTGAGGATTTGCTGTTATCTTCAAAGCAGCTCCAGGGATGGTCTTTTTTCTTTGTGTACCACCATTGTCCTCAAACGCACCGTGCAGGACAGCTTCTGCTCAGAGTCCCACGCACCAACTGTCGGGGTCACCTGTGCAGGTTTCCATGGAGAATTCTGACTGCAGGTGGTTTTGACTAAAGGACTGGCTTTGGACATGAACCCCCCAGTTAAGATTTGGTCCCCACTAAGTGGAAGAGAGGATCCCAGGTTAAAAGACATTCAAGGGCACATCTTCATGTTCAAAGTCACTGCCGTGCCCTATCTTTGCAGAGCTTTCATCTGTAAAACAGGGGGCACGGGTTGTTAGACAGACGGTCCTGAAGGTCAAATATTGCCATTCTGCACGATTGCGCCCATCAAGGGGTAGGGGAAGCTGAAAGTTTCCTTTTTAGACGAAAAGGCTTCTTTATGAAGAAAAGAAAGATGAAGTTTCTTTTAAGTGGTTAACCTACTGCCACCCTACCGAGACACCCACTGGACTCTCTGTCACTAACGCATCTCTATAATGCCACCAGAAGTGAAAGCTCCACCCCTTCCTTCATTCTCAAGATTTGGGGGCTGGTTTAATTGTCCTTTCAACTGAGGCTGAGCTTCAAGGAAGCTGAGGGTAAGAGGCTCACTTCTGCTCATTCGGTGGTTCATTAAAAAACTAAAAATACATTTAAAAAAAAAAACAAAAAAAACCCATACTACTTGCTGCAGACTTGCTACCATGCCGGGCCCTGGTACAGAGGTGGGATGGCCTTCCAGCTGGGTAAACAGGGTCCTTATTAATTAAAATCTTTGTCACTGGGAAAGGCCACCAAAAATAAATTTATTCACAAGGGGGAACAAAATTTTACTGTAAATAGTGAAGAATTAAGGACTTAGAGAGTTTAACTTGAGTAACAAAGAAACTAAACGCCATTCTCTCCCGTTTTTTCTCTAGCTCATGTGTCACCTGGTCTGACTCTGCCACTGTGTATGAGTCCACCCGATGGCCACTTCTATCAGCTTCGTAAAGTTCTACGTCTTGAGCATGATCTGTGGTTTGACGTGGCAGTCAGTGTTGCGAACATCACCCTCAAGGGCAGGGACAGATGCTAATAGGAGAGAGAGAGAGAGAAGCTAAATATATCAATCTATCAGCAATTTATCAGGGAAGGTCCTTCTCCTGTGATAATCACAGGCATCCCAGAAAGAATGCTTGGATTATAAGGTTTCCCATCGAGTAGATGTCTGCTCTCCTTGGCGTGGCCAGTGAACCTTCTTTTACCGATCCCTTCAGTGAGGCAGCTCGAGTTTCTGGGATCTAACCTGCCTAATGACGAGGCTCAGCCCTGACCCTGAAGGGACTAGGGGCGAGGAGGGACGTTCTCTGATGGATCAGTACGCATGTCTGCCCACGTCCACATTCTCCCGAGGAGTCTGCTACGCGAGCTCCATTTCATATCCGAAGAGAAACCCCCAGTCCCCCTGCCCCGCCCTTGCTGGAAACTCGGGTGGGATGGACAACTGAATTTAGGGTTTAAAAAAAAAGACTCAGTTCTCAGGAGAATCTCAGAGACTCCAGTCACTATAAAATCTTATAAATCAGGTCTTCATCTTCCATAACTCCTCTGCCCTCCTGCTTCCTTATGACTTCACTGCCAAGCCATCTGTTAATTCGAATGATTAGGACCAAGCTATCAGAATAGTTGAAAAGAGAGGGAAATTCAGCACCCCTTTAAAAAATATTTTTCATAACATCCTCTGTCTGTCGCCCTTATGAATTATTGACAGGAAGATTCTCCAAAAATAAAGAGGACAAAGGATCAGTTATAACATCTTATTTCAGCCCCTGGATACAAGTATTCCCGACTACTTTTTTTTTTTTTTTTTTAATTTTACTGATTCTAGGTGGCCTATAAGGACCAGGGCCAAAGGTTTTCCCTACCTTTTGACTGGAAAATCTTCCCCCGGCCCTGAAGGTCATTCTATTTCTCTGATGGATTTCATTATGTTCCCCCAAGCTACAGTCTCTCAGGTCCCCCCAGACAGATCACCCTATCGTTGTCCAGCCGTAGGAAACAGGCCCAGCCTCCCCACCCCAAAAAACACTTGCATGTGCTCACAGGCACACGCACGCACGCGTGCGCACACGCGCAGACATGGAGCTCAGCTCCCACACTGAGAAATCAGCTCTGATCTCTCCACCCAGGGCCTGCCAGGTCAAAGGAGACCAGAGAGTTGTTTGTAAAGGGTGGACGAGGGCCGCCTGTCAGTTCCTTTGAAGTTGCAGCACTTTGTCTTCGAATACCCAACGCTCTCAGAGTGCCTGTCCCTCCACTGTGAAGCATCGGCAGTGGCCAGTGGTAGTGGTGGCAATAAAATCCTCGAACCTCTTTGATTTCCATTCGGTATTGATCTTCGTGCACTTTACCATCCTCCAAAGCCATGGTGTCCACTGTGACCTGCCCACTGGGCTTGCTGGGTTACCCACCAGCCACCCCTGCCCCTTGACACTTCAATCAGGTGCGGGGCTGATTGATGTTCCCCAGGCCAACGCTCAGGCCACGTCCCGCAGGGTCCCACCTGCCCTTGGTGGACATCTTCTGTGTTCTCCCTAATTGCAGGGGAGGGAGCCCTTTGAAAATGGGCTCCGGTGACCCAGCCCCCAGCTCTGCTCTCTGCTCAAATAATCAACATGAAAGCGGAGACATTGGCCAGCACTCCAGCTGTTGCTGCAAAATGATTGCCTATGGGAGGGGGTGCTCCGTTCCCAAGGAGAGTTTGAACTGTGGGTGGCCCCTCATTTTCTAGCTCCACATTCAGACGTTGTTTCTGATGCTGATTTTTTTCCTGTTTGGGTCCAGTTTTACTCAGCAATCATGGGTGCCCCCCTGTTCGTGCTTAGGATGTTGGTGTCAAAGCCGGCCCTGGCATGAGAAGTGGAGTTTCTCCCAGCATGGAGTCCATCAGTCCATGTTAGAGGGAGCAGGGCCATGCCCCAGGGGGAGAGGAGGCTTTAGGGGAAGAATGGGTGAAAAGGACAATGAAATCAGGGGCTTTCCCACTAGGTGCCCACGAACGCCCTGGGCACATCAGGAAGAGGCACCTACTTCCACTGGAGGATGTGCAGAAAGGGCCCCGCGTGGGCAGAGGGCAGAGGAGCCAGGAGTCCTTGCTCTGGACTGACACCGCCCCATCCCCAAAGCACAAGGCCAGACAAACTAGGTGGTGGCCAGATGTCAGCCCCTAAGGACACAGCCCGCCCCACCCAGCCTGCCATGGGGCCGTCTTCTGAAAAGAAGCTGCTGTGCCCCAGAGCCCAGCACCCTCATCTCAGGCTGGAGGCTGCCTGGACCACTCGGACAACTCTTCCCCCTGAGTGTGGAACAGCGCTTGCTGCTGGTGGGCTGAGTGTTTCTGATTTCATGATCATAGCTTGATCTAAGTTTAAAATACAACTTTCCTAGCAAAACTGCACACAGTAGGAGCACAGACCACATGCATCACTGTCCCCTGAATGTCCATGTGCATGCTTTTCACTTAGAAACACATTTGGGGGCCACTCCTGTCAGTTCACAGAGAGGCAGAAGTTGTAAAGGCACTAGAGTGGTTGAGTTGTGGTCCCGCACAAAGATATGTCCAAGATAAGAGAGAGAACCCCTGCAACCTGTGTGTCTGGCCTTGGAGGAAGGATCTTTGCCAATGTCGTTAAATGAATAATCTCAGGATAAGATGGTCTGGATTTGGGGTGGGCCCTAAATCCAATGACAAGTTCCCTTAGAAAGACCGAGAGAGATTTGACCCACAGAAACACGTGAGGATGGAAGCAGAGGTTGGAGTGGTGCAGCCACAAGCCAAGGAAACCTGGAGCCACCAGAAGCTGAAAGAGGCAGGAAGGAGCCTCACCTAAGTCCTTGGAGGGAGAACTACAAGAGAATAGATTTTGTTGTTCTAAGCCACCAAGTTTCCAGCAATTTCTTCAGCAGCTCTAGGAAATTAGCACAGTGGTACCCAAAGAGGAACAGTGGTTTCAATGGCTTCCCACATCCTCCACGGACACCAGCCCGCCTGGACTCAATGTACCCTTCCCCAATTCTCCGTTCTCACCCTGAACCTTTACTTACTGCTCTCCAGTCCAGACAGGCTCTGTTCTATTCTCCCTGCATCTGAATTTCCAGGAAAGGCCCTATCTCTCCCCCCAAAACTACCCCTTCAGGTTCTTCCCTTAACATCGACTTTGTCCTTTGCTACACAACAGAGACCCTTATGACCATGTGTCCCCCACTCATTTGGCGCTCGGCATACACCCATTCATATGCTCATTATGCTCAGTAGGTAGCAACAGCCAGCATCCATCTGCTATAGAGTCTGCCAAGCACTCGCCACACACAAGAGCTCACTTGACTTTGACATTGAGCCATTGGGTAGGTAAGACCTACATCAAAGCCTAGCCATACAGACAGGCAATTCCAAGAAGGAACCTGACCAACCGACCAGTGTCATTTCGTCGAGATTTGAGCCAAGGGTGTCTGTCTTCACCCTGCACATTTATCTAGAGTACAGCTTTTCTTTCCCTCCCCTTCAGCAAGCACATAGCTTGGGCCTCAGGAATATAAACAGGGAGGCTGAGAGAAATCTCCAGGGGCAGCTTGACTCAGCCCTTTTAAGGCTCTTGGGAGAGAGCCGCTGGGAAAACTCTGATTGTGGGGACAACCGGTGGGTTCTGCTGGGTTGTGTTGGCGGGGGGTTGGGAGGGGATCACTCAAGCACACCCCGGTGGGCAATTCCATGGTCTGTATCTACTTGAGGAGGAGGAAGGGAGTGGAGGGGAGGGTGAGGAACACAGAAAATGGAGAAAGAGCACAGTTGGGTTTCCTGACCCTATTTCTGCCTTCCCCCTCATCCTACCCCATCCCAGCCTCTCCTACGCCATCTTAACCCTCCCCATTCTGCAAACCCACCGCATTTCATTCCACATGTGGCCATCCACTTGAGCAAACCCCTACCTTCATTTCAATTCTCATGGAGAAACTAATCTTTGTCCTTACCTACTGGGAAGGCCTTTGGGGGCTGGGGGTTGGGAGTGGAGGGGGGAGCCAGGGAAAGTGCTGTCTGCCTGTAGGGGGCGCTGGAACTACACAAAGGTGGAGAAGGATGTGTCCCCAGGGAGCAAAACCTCAGCCATCATACACAGCCTAGGGTCAGCCCTTGAGCCAAACAGACAACAATCAGCCACAAGAGGATGGTGATTCAGTCACTGCTGGCCAAAGGGGACCCTGCAGACTCTGCACAGAGGGTCTCCATTTCTCCCCCATCAACACCCCGCAAGCAAGGCTGAGACCCAGCTCATTACCTCTGGGGAGAGGGGAGAAAGGGAGGAGCAACTGAGGTCCAGGGAAGGTAAGCAGTTTGCCTGGTTGCCCAGTGAGTGCAACTTAAAATAGCGCATGTTCCAGGAAGCAGTCTCCATTAGTTCATCCTCTATTTATTTCAGAGCATGAAGAGGGGACTCTTACCGCTTCGCATGGAAGCAATGTTCCCTGCAGCTCGCACACATAATAACTACTTACATTTCTATTTCATGTGGATGCTCCAGCCCCCTCCCCCTTCACCGCTGACCTATTTCAGTCTCACAACGGTCCTCGGAAGGAATCAAGTGACCTTTCTTAAAGGGGAGGAGAGGTAGAGGCACCAAGAGTCACGCTTCCCAGGTCTTGCCAGGAGCCCTTACCTAGGACACGTGGCCAGTACTCAGGGATGTCCATCCACTTCCCATGATTCGATCCTCAGTGCATCTCACTGGGTGTGCTCACCCGGGACCCTGTCCCCCGGTTTAGTGTCACGCTGACTGCCCCGCAGGGGTCTCCTGCTCATCCTGCACCCCCAGCAGCCCTGTGCCGTTTCATGCCCCATAAGGATTCGTGTCCAAGGAGAGCGTTACCTGCCATTTCTGAAGCAGCCTGTCCGAGGGTCCTGCATGGGTCCATCCGCTCGAGTGGGGAAGGGCGGCAGTCTTTCCTCAGCACCCAGAGGGGCTTGCGTAGTCTCCTCGCTCTGAGCTGCACACGGCCCTGCAAGAAGCTCCCTCTGTACCTGTGGGACAGAGACACACATGTGCAGTGACCAACCTTGGGGGCAGGTGTCCAGAAGCTCATGCACGGAAAATCCCCAATCAGTGATGCACAGACAGTAAAGCCCAGGCGCCTGGGGCGCCTGGGAGAACACAGAGGCTTGACCTCTAGTAGTTTGTGAGGTCTTAGGAATGCTTCATTCCTGTTCTCCTCACTTTCCCTCCATGACATGGGGATAATCATAGGACCTCAGTCATGAGGTTGTTGTAGGGACTAAATGAGATCATGTTTATAAAATGCTTCCCATGCTGCACGGCACGTAGCCTGTGCGGGAACTGAACGCTGGACCGCATGGTCTTGTCTCCTGAATAAACGGATTCCCGTAGGACTCCCTGCAATGACAGAAATGCTCTGTTGTAACCTGCGTGGACACCCAGGCAGGACGCGAACCACTGAGTAATCGAGCACTTGAAATGTAGTGAGTGTGTCTGAAAAATGAAGTTTCACATTTCATTTCATTTCAATGAGTTGAAATAGCCACACGTGGCTTGTGGCTACCCATATAGGACAGCGCAGGTCTAAGGGGTTTACTTTGAAAACATGGGTGCCCCGCTTTCCATCTAGAGAAAACTTTCCAGATCCCCTGGGCTAATCTCCAAAATGAAGGATTCACGTCTCAGCATGAGGGCACAGGAACTGTAGGAAAAGAAGATTCTAGAGCTTCTATTTATAGTTATTGTCATCTAGACATCCTTCTGTCTGTTGTTGCATGCCCTTTACAGAGTACATAATACATTGTACTGTGTATTCCATGTAATACATGGAATAAACATATGTGGCATATTTAAACGAACAATTATGCACTTATTAGTGAGTGCAGGCTCAAAACTTGTTTGTAACAGAAATGTGCAACTAGCAGACCGACAAGCTAGTCTAGCACCCCCAGGTTGCAGGTGAAAGAACTGAGACACCGAGCAGCCGCCAGGTGAGACTCGCAGACCAGGTGGCCAGCTGGGAGCTAGACTCTCCATCAAGGGCTCTGAACCCATTCGCAGAGGTTGCCATCAGTGGTAAGCTCATTGAAAGGGCCTTTGCCCCGCTTCTAGCCTCCCGGTCAAGCCACAAGGGCTCGTTCCCATTATAAACCTCAGTTCACAAGAATTTGATTCCCACAGCACTCTCCAGGACCACCTGGCTGGGGAGGAAGGCGAGGTGACCTGCTTGGCCGTGTGCCTCTCTCATTTGTCTGAGCCTCTGCCGACATCCAGCCGCAGTCCCGTGATCGCCGGGGTGCTGGCAGAATTTTAAATCAGCTTTGCAGAACGAACGCAGTGTCCTTTCGGCACTGATTTGGACAGCAGCAGCCATGGGAAAGTGACTTTCTGTTCATCTTTCCTGGCTCCGGGCTTGGGAGAGGTCCCACTTACAGGGTACAGCTGCTTCCTTGGCCCCGGGCAGGGGTTGTCGTTCCCCAGGGGTGCCTGCCTCGTTCTTTGAAGCAGTCCGTCCCTGCACACCCAGATCATGGGTTCCTGAAACTGCTCTCTAAGCCAGGGTGGGAAGCAACAGGGCTGGGGTTCAATCCTCACAAAGCTGTAAACCAGTCGGGCCAAGAGTGACCTCTAAGTGCAGAGACAAAGGAAGGAAGGAGGGATTCTCAGTGCCATGGTCACCTTTGCCCCCACATTGGTGGGTGACTGCCACAAGTCAGCAGGTGTTAAGAATGGCACAGCGTGAACGGCAGGGAGGTTTTGCTTTTGGAAAATGGAGAAGCGAAGCATTCCACTCAATGCAAGCATCTAGGAGCCTACTGGGGGAGGCCTGGGCCCTGAAGTCAGATCTCATTAGAGTGGAATTTGGACCCTTTGCCCTTGGGGGGAGCCCAAGCAGGTCTTGGTGTTGCCTTCAAAGCAGTATTTTTCTTAGCCAAGGGTAGAGTCTGTCGCATTCCTTCCTGGGTTCTCCCCATTCTCGTGCAGCCCTTCCGGGAACAGTGTGCCCACCAGGGATGAGCAGCCAGGGTGAGACAGGGCCTGCGTGCTCACTGTCACTGTCACCGGTCACCTGGGAGGCCAAAGTGTCTCTCACCTCCACCAGGGCTGCACACCCATGCCTGGCCGCCGGAGTGCTGGCTACCAGTGACTCATACTAGCTCCCTTCACTAGGGAATTGCCCTTGGCAGATGGGACTTCAGGCCCTTTGCCTCTGAGCAGGACAGTCTCCCAATGGGATCAGGCAGGACTGGACACCCAGCATCACATCTCTTGGTTCTTCCCTTGCCCCGTTTCCCTCAAGCCCTTAGCAGCCACTCGCTCCCTCTGTATGCATCACTCCGTATGCATCACTCCGTATTCATCACTCACACAGCGATCCCCATCCCAGGCTCTGCTTTGGGGAGCCCAACTCCAGACAGGATTCGAGCGTCTCCCCTTCTTCCCTTCTGACCTTCATTCCCTGCATTCCCCAGAGACGCTCGCTGGGGTGTGCGGATAAGCACCCTTCCATACACACTCATCTGACTCAACGTGCTATCGCTCTTGCCCATCACATTGTACCACAGAGACGCTCTTTTTCTCACTTTGTTTTTACTCGGGGCTGTGTTTATGAGACCCATCCAGATTACTGGAACTGTGTTGTGGTTTCCTTGAAAAACAAAAACCAAAAAACAAGCTGCCATGTTAAGTCCAGGTTTTAAATGTTGGGTTAGCCCAACAGTTCATATGGCTTTTTTCCATGAGATGGTGCTTAGTTGTCCCTAACTTCACTCGAAACAATTTTGTCAGATCGTATTGTGGCAGCTGTCGTATCAGTGTGCATTTTTAAAAACATCCATATTGGTGAATTTTTGTGTAGCCATTTTAATATTGGAGATGGAAGAAAATATGCAACATTTTCAGCATATTATGCTTAATTTCAAGAAAGGTAAAAACACAACTGAAATGTAAAAATAAGATTTGTGCAGTGTATGGAGAAGGTGCCGGGACTGACGGAACGCATCAAAGTGGTTTGCAAAGCTCCATGCTGGAGATTTCTCACTGGGCGATGCCCCACAGCCGGGTGGACCAGTTGAAGTTGATAGTGATCAAATCGAGACATTAACTGAGACAGTCAACACCATTCCACGTGGGAGAGAGCCAACATACTCAAAATATCCAAATCAATGAAGTCATTGGTGAAAATTAAAAATGTGTCTTTTATTTTATGGAAAAAATCATACGAACTTTCTGGCCAACCCAACACAATTCCTACACTCGGCACACCCACCACTGTCTTGGTTTCTCTCTGTGGATCTTCCTTGAAGAGCCTACATTACTGACAGAGGTGCAAGACCAGCACAATCTCTTTGTTTTTTTTAAAGTGTATTTTATTGATTATGCTGTTACAGTTGTCCCATTTCTTTTCTCCCCTTTATTCCCTCTGCTCTGCATGCCCCCTCCCACCAGCATCCCCCCCTTAGTTTACGTCCATGGGTCGTACATATAAGTTCTTTGGCTTCTCCATTTCCTATGGTATTCTTAACCTCCCCCTGTCTATTTTCTACCTACCATTTATGTTTCTTATTCCCTATATCTTTTCCCCCATTCTCTCCCTTCTCCCCACTGCTGATAACCCTCCATGTGATCTCCATTTCTGTGATTCTTGTTGTTTGCTTAGTTTGTTTTTGGTTTTGTTTTTAGGTTCAGTTGTTGATAGTTGTGAGTTTGTTGTCATTTTACTATTCATATTTTTGATCATCTTCTTTTTCTTAGATAAGTCCCTTTAGCATATCATATAAGAAGGGCTTGGTGATGATGAACCCCTTTAACTTTACCTTGTCTGGGAAGCACTTTATCTGCCTTTCCATTCTAAATGAGAGCTTTGCTGAGTAGAGTAATCTTGGATGTAAGTCCTTGCTTTTCATTACTTTGAATACTTGTCAGTCCCTTCTTGCCTGAAAAGTTTCTTTTGAGGAACCAGCTGATAGTCTTATGGGAATTCCTTTGTAGGTAACTGTGTCCTTTTCTCTTGAGGCTTTTAAGATTCTCTCCTTACCTTTAATCTTGGGTAATGCAATTATGATGTGCCTCAGTGTGTGCTTCCTTGGGTCCAACTTCTTTGGGACTCTCTGAGCTTCATGGACTTCCTGGAAGTCTATTTCCTTTGTCGCTTTGGGGAAGTTCTCCTTCATTATTTGTTCAAATAAGTTTTCAACTTCTTGCTCTTCCTCTTCTTCTTCTGGCACCCCTATGGTTCGGATGTTGGAACATTTAAAGTTGTCCCAGAGGTTCCTAAGCCTCTCCTCATTTTTTTGAATCCTTGTTTCTTTATTCTGTTCCAGTTGAATGTTTATTTATTCCTTCAGCTCCAAATTGTTGGTTTGAGTCCTAGTTTCCTTCCCTTCACTATTGGTTCCCTGTATATTTTTCTTTATTTTACTTTGCATAGCCTTCACTTTTTCCCCTATTTTGCAACCATACTCAGCCATTTCTGTGACCATCCTGATTACCAGTGTTTTGAACTCAGCATTTGACAGATTGGCTATCTTTTCATTGCTTAGTTATTTTTTTGGAGTTTTGATCTGTTCGTTCACTTGAGCCATATTTCTTTGTCTCGACGCACCTGTTACATTGTAAGGGTCAGAGCCTAAGGTATTCACCAGGGCGGGGCAACCCTTCTCTCTGTATTGTGGTGCTATATGTGGGGGAGGGGTCAGAGAGGGAACAATGCTGCTTGCTTAGCTCTTGGCTGGCTTTCGGTCATTTCCCCCAGCACCCACAAGCAAACTGGGCCCTTCTGGTGCCAATTCCTGGGTGGGTGGGCTTGTGTATGTTCTAGGAGCCCGTGGCCCTCTCCTGTGATGCTGGGAGTTTCTCTGGCTGCTGCAACCCCCACAGGTTTTTACAATCAGAGGTTTTAAGGCTGTATTTCCCTATGCTAGAATCCTAGGTTGTGTGGTCTGACTCACTCCCCAGTTGTTACTCCCGGTTTATCCGCACATGAATGTGGGACCACCAGCTGCTGCCTCGCCTGCTTGGTCCTCCAGCTGCCGCCTTGCCACACGTCCTCTCTACCCAGCTGCTTGTCTTCATCCCTCCTACTGGTCTAGATGAATGTTTCTTCTCCTTGGTTGTTGGACTTCCATACAGTTTGATTTTCTGACAGTTCTGGTTATTTTTTGTTTTTGAATTTGTTGTTGTTCTTCTTTTGGTTGTGCGAGGAGGCAAAGTGCATCTACCTACACCTCCATCTTCCCCCACAATCTCTTTGTTTATAGGCCTCATGGGAGAACAATCAGAAAAAAACCTTCTTACACACCTCAGCTCCATCAGGGACCCTGATGCTGGTTGGCCAAGGTCAAGACCTCAGGGGACACTAGTGTTGACCAGAGTCCAGTGGGAAGCTCACAAAAGGAGCAGGGTGAGACTTCTGTCCTGTATCTCAGCGCTAGCTGAAAGCCACTGACCACCATGCCTCCGCAACCCCACACTGCCCTCTTCCAGGAAGGAGGTTTTCCTCACATGTTCGCCTGATCCCTCCCGCTGTCCTCTCTTGGCCCCACAGGGAAAAACAGTACAAAGAGAAGTGGATTGGAGCTGAGGCAGACCCTCCAGGCCCCACTGAGCAGAACCTGGGCATGGGGTGGAAGCTTCTGGTGCCGCAGCGACTGTGACAAGGGTCTCGACCATCTGTACCGGTGGCCTCACATCTCTAGGTCCATGTCCCCATCTCACTCAGAGCCTGTGCTCTCGTTACCAAGCATGTGATCTCACTGCACACGTCAGCTGTCATAACTGCGTGAGCAGACACGTTCCCAGACAGAGACACGTCTGCTTTGTAAGGACAGACACTGCCAAGTACACGAGTGAGACTCGCAGGGCCCAGGGTTCCTCCTTTGCTCTCCTCTTCAGTGACTAATGTGTGTTTTAGGGTCTACACAGAGCCTTCGCCCCCGTTACCTCCCATCTCTGCCGCACTCCTGCCAACTCCCCTGGGACTTCGTGGTCCATCGTTCCACTGGTGGGAAGCTTCCAAGAACAAGTCTCTGGAGTTTCATGCTCCATACGGCACAGTACACAGATACAAATGAATCAATAAAATCCAATTCCACGGTCCAGCGCTTGCTCTGGGCACGGCAGAGATGCCCTCCACAAGCTCTCTGAATCTCCGGGCCCTCTGGCTGATGTCAGGGCAATTAGGCATCCAAGTCTCAAGTCTCCACGTTTTCCCATTTCCCCTCTGAAAATGACCCCTGTGTTTTCTAATCCTCTCCGTTGACTCATGGGCTTTCATTCATGAAAACAGCCATTTTCGTGATGGCATGGCTTTTGGAGTGGACCACAAACAAAGACACAGATGGAACAGAATGGAAGGCCCTGGAAAAAACTCCAAGTATAAGCAGGGAGTTACAATACAGCAAATGATTGAGGAGAAAAGTGATGAATCTAGGAGTCTGCTAATGTTTTGTATAAATGTCCAGTTAATAAATATAATAAATGTTTTAGATTTTGCAGGCCACATACAATGTCTGACACTTATACTTCGTATATATGAGTCTATGTACCCGTTTAAAAATGTGAAAGGCGTCCCTGGCTCACAGGGACATGCGAAAACAGGTCGGAAGCCAAATCTGACCCACGGTGCCCAGTTTTTCATACGGACAAAAACAAATCCTTCCTCACGTTACACAGAGAGAACACACGAGAACACATTTTTGTATTTGTGATTGTGAGTAAGGCAAGATTTCTAAGACAAGACCAAAAAGTAAGCATTATGAAGAAAAAGGTAGCCCCACTTCCCTACATCAAAATGACCACTTCTTGGCGACAAGCGAATTGTAAACAAGGTTAGAAAATAAGAATCCTTTTCTGACAGCATTTGCTCTGATTGACTAGCACCACGCCCACCCTCCTCGTCCACGACTCAAAATACAGATTAAAATATAAACATGTTTAAAACATATTGAAATGTATTGGCTTCCTGATTAGAAGGTAAGATGCATTTACAAGTCAAACACCCAGTGGGCATGGCGACCTGCAAAGTAAGAGAGCTTTCATTCAGACGGCACTTGAGGTGACTTTGGTCTTTCACGCTCATGGTCTGCTGGGCTACAGGGCCCAGGATTCGAACCCAGACTCTATCCCGGGAGAGAGAAGTGGAAGAGCCAACCTCCATTCCTACACATAGCTGAGACCTCCGAAGGTCATACCCTCAACGTGTGGGTGGGTCAGGAATGATGCCACCTGCCCTCACCACCTGCCCCGGGGACATAAAACTCCACCTTATCACTGAGTGAAAGGGGCAAAGGTCTCTCCTATTGATTTCATAGCAATAAGACAGGCTTCTCGGGGGGTTGCCGTTAAAATTCACGTACTACAGTGACATGGAGAAACCTAAAACCAAGAGTTTTATTTAAAGTAAGTGACAAGAGGGCGCCCCTGGGCAACTAGCAGAAGCAAAACATATCATCACTGAAGAAACCTACCCCCAAGCCAAGTCTCCAAGTTCCAAAAATCCCAGCTCACCGTCAAAAGCCCGAGTACAAACGAGGAAATGAGTTACCATCACTGAGAGTTAGCACATAAAGCAGAGTCAGGCCTGCCAAGGCTTCCTGTGTTGGCACTATCCAATGCAAAAAAAAAGTAAGTTTTGTGAAAAGATTGAAAATAAGAGTAAAAATTAAACAGAACGGCCACACTAAACATTGGCAAGCATGTGGAGAGAGCGGCATTCTCTCCGCTGCTGGTGGAGATGGGAAACAATACGACCGCTTCAGAAACCAGTCTGGCAGTTTCTCAAAAATTAGTTATGCATCTACCATGTCATCCACCCACCCTACTCTTAGGTATTTACCCAAGAAAATGTAAAGTTTGCATCCATATGAAGACATGTATGGAAATATTTATCATTGCATTATTTGTAACAGCCCCAACCTGAAACAAACCAAATGTCTACCAAACAATGAATACGGAACCAAACTGAGCCATCCCCGCCCTACTTAGCAATAAAAAAGGATGAATTGTCATACACACGGCTACACGGAGGCACCTCAGAATAGTCATGCTGGGTGAAAAAAAGCTAGCCCTCCAACCAAAGAAATAGAGCATGCAGTATATGATTCTATTTCTATAAAATTCTATTTTTTAAAGTTTTATTTATTTATTTTTAGAGAGGGGGAAGGCAGGGAGAAAGAAAGGGAGAGAAACATCCATGTGTGGTTGCCTCTCACGCGCCCCCTACTGGGGACCCGGCCCACAACCCAGGCATGTGCTCTGACTGGGAGTTGAACCGGCGACCCTTTGGTTCACAGGCCGACACTCAATCCACTGAGCCGCACCAGCCAGGACTGTATAAAATTCTAGAAGAAGGGAACAAATCTATAGTGACAGAAGACACACCAGCGATTACCTGGGGCTGGTGGGGTACCAGGGTGGGCAGGAGGAAGGAATCACAAAGGGACACGTGGGAACTTTGGGGTGGCTGTTGGTTTCACAGGTGCACAGATGTGTCAAAACTCATTACACTGCATACTTTGAATATGCATAACACCCAAATCCAATAAGCCTTTTAAAAAATAAGTGGATTAAGAAAATTAGTAAAATTTTAATGATAGATCTGAACAAAGTATCTAGATTATAGCCCAGAGAGACAAAGGTTTTGACAGAGGAGGCTAAGAGGCGTGGAAGACCGAGGGCATCTACCGTGCATGAGTTCAGCCTTCCGGAAAGAAAGCGCAGAGAAGGGGGCAGAGGCAGGGTTTGCGGACTGACGCCTGAGGGTTTCCCGGGCAGACAGCAAGCCACAAATGATGAAAGCCCAGCGGATTCCTCACAGAATGAACAAAAGTAACCCACACCTCCAGACGTCAGAGTAGAAGTGTGGAGCAGCAAAGACTGCAAGGAGGGGAGAACCAAGATGGCGGTGTAGGTAGACGCACTGCAGCGCCTCCTCGCACAACCAGAACTGACAGAGAATTGGACGGCAAGGGGGTCCGACACCAAGGAAATAAAAAATAAACATTCATCCAGACTGGTAGGAGGGGCGGAGACGGGCACTGGGGTGGAGAGGACTCGCGTGGCTGTGGCAGGACCGAGACTGGAGGAGTGTGGGACGAACAGGGCAGGCAGTCCGACCACTAGCAGACCCTGCGGCCACACATTCGCGCAGATAAACCGAGAGGGCCGGACTCAGAGTGGCGGAGAGTGGGGCAGGCAGAGTGCGGGTAGCACACCTCAGCCCCACATTCGAACATAGATAAACCGGACGAACGGCGGGGAGCAAAGCAGACCGCGCAACCCAGGGCTACAGCTTGGGGAAATAAAGCCTCAAACCTTGGATAGAAAACGCCCATGGGGGTTGGGGTGGCAGCAGGAGAGACTCCCAGCCTCAGGGGAGAGGTCGTTGGAGAGACCCACAGGGGCCTAGAGTGTGCACAAGACCACCCACTCGGGAACCAGCACCAGAGGGGCCCAGTTTGATTGTGGGTATCGGAGTGAAAGATTGAAATCTGGAGGAGAGTGAATCAGGCACCATTGCTCCCTCTGGGCCCCTCCCCCACGTACAGCGTCACAGCACAGCAACCAGCGTTACCCCACCCCGGTGAACACCTAAGGCTCCGCCCCTTAAAGTAACAGACGTGCCAAGACAAAAAAAGAAAAAAAAAATGGCCCAAATGACAGAACACTTCAAAGCTCCAGAAAAAATACAACTAAGCGAGGAAGAGATAGCCAACCTATCAGATGCAGAGTTCAAAGCACTGGTTATCAATATGCTCACAGAATTGGTTGAATCTGTTTGAAAAGTAGATGAAAAAATGAAGCCTATGCTAAGAGAAACAAAGGAAAATGTACAGGGAACCAATAGTGATGAGAAGGAAACTGGGACTCAAATCAATGGTGTGGACCAGAAGGAAGAAACAAACATCCAACCAGAAAAGAATGAAGAAACAAGAATTCGGAAAAATGAGGAGAGGCATAGGAACCTCCAGGACATCTTGAAACATTCCAACATCTGAATTATAGGGATGCCAGAAGGAGAAGAGGAAGAACAAAAAATTGAAAACTTATTTGAACAAATAATGGAGGAGAACTTCCCTCATCTGGAAAAGGAAACAGACTTCCAGGAAGTCCAGGAAGCTCAGAGAGTCCCAAAGAAGCTAGACCCAAGGAGGAACACACCAAGGCACATCATAATTACATTACCCAAGATTAAACGCAAGGATCTACATCCAAGATTACTGTATCCAGCAAAGGTATCATTTAGAATGG